>NC_141909.1:59123399-59424888 GCF_057802395.1 Ceratotherium simum simum | reverse complement strand
AGCCAAAGTCTTTATTACACATGCATATTAAAATCTCATCACATAGTACAAAATTTAAAAGGTACAAATGTGTACAGGGAAATATAAATCTCCCACCTACCCCTGTTTGTCAGCCACTCAATTTTTCTCCTTGGAGGTTGGTGCTTTTTTTTTTTAAGTCATTTTTTGCCTAAATGACAGTTAACTCTCTTAAAAAGTAATAGATTTTTTTTCCTTTGGCTTTTGCTTTATTTTGAGGATTTGAAGGACTATTTTTGTTCTGCAAACAGAGTGAATACTACTCCTTTACATTATACCTTGAAATGAGTTTGTTACTGAAACACTAGGTGCTGGGATAGAAAAGTGAAATTAGTCTTTTGGGTTTTTTTTTTTTTCCATGAAAGTCACACTGTTTTTTTGGATTAAGAATAATATGTTCATTGTAAGAAATTTTTTTTGGAAAATAGTGACACATAAAATAACAAAAGTCTTATCATTTAATGTTTTATTTCCCATCTTTTTTCTGTTTGAATAGTGGGTGGGTACACATTTAATCATCCTTTATAAAAAACAAACAATTTGGAATAGAATCTAGGGTTTTGTATCATTGTTTTCCCACATAACACTACTGAGATCGCTTTCTTATGTCATTCAATAATCTTTAGTAATATGGTCTTACCATTTCTTTGTTTTTGCATGTTACGATTGTTTCCAGGTTTGTGCATAAATTAGCAGATCTATTAGATAATTTGCTTTAATGTTTTTTTCTTGATTGATTTTAGGGGACTTAAAAGTTAATAACTTAATTATTTAGTGTTTATATCTTACCTTCTTACATTGTTCACGATAATAGCCAGAGCTATTCTTTCAAGGTAGGTAGCTTTCTTTTTTACTGACTTGCTGTAGAGTGAGAACTTATAAAATCTGCTTTTATTCATTAGACTTTCCCTTTTAAATATGAGTAATCTGTTTTTATGATTTTTCTAAGGTTCTTTAAACAATCCTTTAATGTCCCTTCAGTTCTTATGAAAAATGCATAGGTTATATTTCATATATGTGTATATATATATGCTTATGTTAACTTATTTGGTATAAGTTTTATGTATATTTTAAATCTTTTTTCTTCACAGATGGGCCATTGTCTTCCTCTTCCTTTTCACTTCTTTTCTGTTATTTCAGCTCAACATTTTTAAGGGAGCACTGTGCAGGAGATGCAAGAATAAATTCTCGAGGAAATTTTAAAATAGGAACGGGGAGCACTAGATGCATAAGTCTAATAGTGTGCACAAATAGGTTTCAAAATTTTATTGATGGGTCCAAAATAAAATCTAGATGTTTTGGCTGTTTCCCTATATGCTAGGGTCCTGTGTTAATAGGAAGTTCTCAAGGTGGTGTCAACATTGAAGATGTTGCTGCTGAGACTCCCGAGGCCATAGTTAAAGAACCTATTGATATTGTAGAAGGCATCAAAAAGGAACAAGCTGTCCGGGTATGTTGTATTCTGAAAAATTTCTAGCTTTTGATTGGAGAATTATAGTACTTAAAGAAAGAGAATTAACTTTGTAAAAGTGATTGATAAAACTTAAAAAAAATTTTTTTTGAGTGTCAAGGCATGTTAATATCTCTTTGAAATGGAAACCTTTAGAAGTATCTACAATATATTTCTTCATATCCTCCATAAATATTTCAGTATGTATCTTTAAAAGATAAGGATTCTTTTAAAATAGCCACTATACCATTGCCATACCTGGTAATATTAACAATAATTCCTTAATGTCATTACTTACCCAGTCATTCAAAATCCCTAATGTTCTCAAGTTTTTTTCTTTTACAGTTTGTTTGAGTTGGGATCCATATAAGGTCCTTCATTACCATTGGTTAATATGTCTCATGGCTCTTTTTCTAATTTATAGGTTTCCTTTCCCTCACTCTCCATCCTTTTTCTTTTAATTTGTTGAAGAAACTGAGGTGATTAGTGTTTTTCGTAGTCAGAATTTTCCATCCCGGTGATGCTATTTAGCATCTTCCTATCTCCCCTTTATTTCCTGTAAATTATATTGAATGGTAGGGACACTGTCTTATATATTCCTATAATAGATAAGTAATTTTAGTTTTTTGGGGGGGTTTATGGACGCTTTTAAGGATCTGGTGAAAGTTATGGACTTTCAGTGTGTGCACATACAGAGTAAATTTTGCCTGCAATTTCCCTAGTTTTCTGTACCGTCCTTCTTGTGTGCTTCTTCCTCTCCTTTCATTTCTACCTGCCTCTGCCTCCAAAAAACAACCCACCAAGCCTGTGAGAGTTGCTTGGTAATGTTTGTAATACTGCTATTGAATCAAATTGTTTAGTTTGAATATAAAAAATAAGTGACCCATCTTAAAAGAAAAGTTTGAATATTAAACTTCAAATGGAATTAACCTCTGTTAGTTGGAAACCATGTCAAAGTAAGCTTATGGTATTGAAGTCCAGTAGAGCAGGAATTTTGACTGGCACAAAGATCTAAAGGAGATAGAGAAATTTCCCTGATAAAGCGTGAAGGAAGTCATTTAGGCAAGTGAATGGTATAAATATTTAAAAGAGACAGAGACTTGATTCATTAGGTACTTATGTGAGAGTGATGACTGGAGAGTTAAATTTAGATGAGAAAGAAAATACTTGATTTACAAGAGTACTTACTTGTAGGAATAATCTAAGATTATAGCTCTTTGAGCCATGAACAGAAATAGTACCTAGCACAGTGCTTGGCAAATTAATGTCATATGGGGTTGATCAGAATTATGTTGCAATTCTCAAATGTTTAAATCTAAAACAGTGGATTGTGACCTAATGAAAATCTTTCTTAATGAAATAGTACTTTATTTCTTATTATTCTTTGTTTGAAATAAGTCTTAACGAAAAAGGACAGTTCTTAGCTTAATTATCCACTTGATTTATCAGCATTTGACTTTGCAAAAATCACATTCACCCTCAAAAAATTTAAGATTTTTGTTATTGAAAGTCAAATGTATTACAGCCTTAGATAGCAATTGAAAAAGAGGAAAATAACTGCTCTGTAGTGCTCCAGAGCAGTGGCAGCAGTTAGAATACACACATAGACATGTCATTTCTGTACCAGTGGTTCAGAATTGCTTATGGAACTTTAAAAATTATGGTTGCTTGGTCCACTATGGAACTTGTGTACCAGAACTTCTGCATTGGGACCTTGGTGTATATGTATTTTAAAAAACTCTACAGGTATAGCTAGTTAGGAATCTCTGCTCAAGACTGTAAACTCCTCTACTAGATTAGAAGCTTAAATACCTGTATCTTTTGGGCCTAGCACAGTGCCTAGCATATATTAGGTGCTCAGTAGATTTTTGAATGAATAGGGTAATACTTGTTAACTTGATGTGTCCTCACTGCTTGCTAGACACTCTTTATAAATTACCTAAAAGGTAAAATAGGGTGGTTTAATATTTTGCCATTGTTTGGACCATGGGATTGTCAGTCCACCTTTTATATGTAGTTTTAAAATATAAGCCTCTTCTTTGAGTTTAGATTGGCGATAAGGTTTAGAGGCAGTGTGGAGGCTAGGGAAAAAGTACTAGAACTGGAATCTAGGCGAATGGCAAGTCTCCTGACCTCTCTGAATCTCTTTCTTGTTTGTAAAACGGGCATACTACCTGCCTTGTGAGAATTTTGAATAAAAAGTTTTATTTAACCATTTAGTAATAGTAGCTGCTACTTCAATGATTGATTGACTACAAATGATTCATGCTTATTATTTAAATGATAAACTACAAGGTTTTTTATTTACAATAATTCAGTGTTAATGGGACGTATACAACATACTCATAATAAAGAAACAAATTGCTTTCAGCTTGCACAGAAGATGGGATTTCCACCTAATATTGTGGATTCTGCGGCAGAAAACATGGTCAAGCTTTACAACCTTTTTCTGAAATATGATGCAACCATGGTAGAAATAAATCCAATGGTAGAGGATTCAGATGGAGCTGGTAAAGTATCTTCTTTTATCAAGCATTGATTATGTATTTATCCACCTATTGTATGCTTCATTAAGGAAGTTGAACTCATGAGGAAGTGAACTTATTCCTATTAGAAGCTTATTTTATAATAAATGGAATGTATGTGAACAAATATTAAAGAGACCCATTAAAACAAACACCTTAATATGTATTTAGGTACACACAGAGGGGTTAAAGCTTCACTGTCTAATATGGTAGCCACCAGCCACATGTGGCAATTAAAAATAATTAAAATGATATAAGATTAAAATATTCAGTTCCTCAGTTGCACTAATCACATTTCAAGTGCTCAGTAGCCACATGTGGTTACTGTATTGGACAGCACACATATAGAACATTTCCATCACTGCAGAAAGTTCTGTTGGGAAGTGCTGGATTACAGCATCCAGTGGGTAGTGAATAAATGGCTGTGATTTTGGGGAATTAGCGGTCTTAGTCTCCACAAGTTTCAGACTTTAGAAACATCGTGAATCTTGATTGTACTAAGGGTATACTCTGATGCTAGAGCCACTAGAGAAGTAAGATTGTCACTTTGACAGCTCTTCTTTTGCATATGCTTAAGAGGTAAATCAGATTCTGAATGATCATGCCTTCCATGTATAGTTTTTTAAAAAAAGTATAAGTTGCTTTATTGTAGCCTAAATTTTTCTTGATATTTTATATTAACTACTTCTATTGCTCTAATTTATTTGATTTTGTTTGAAGTCTCTTTGGACATTTCTAATCTTCTTAAGCATTTGTAGATCATCTTTCACTTTTACACTTGTAATTAGTTATATTCTTTATTATAGAAATCAATTTTTGGTTGGTCATTTATATGATTATATAAAGAAGAATGAGTAAATTCTCTTGTGATAATAGAGGTAGTTTATAAAACTAAAAATAATTAAATTTTTTGAAGAGTGAGGGCTGATGCACATTTTAAAAATGAAATGTTCAGGGCTGGTCCCGTGGGGTAGTGGTTAAGTTTGGCGTCCCGGGTTCACGGGTTTAGATCCTGGGCGTGGACCTACCCTGCTTGTCAGGCACACTGTGGCGGCAACCCACATATGAAGTAGAGGAAGACTGGCACAGATGTTAGCTCAGGGTTAATCTTCCTCAAGGGAAAAAAGAGGAAGATGGGCAACAGACGTTAGATCTGGACCAATCTTCCTCAGCAAAAAAAAAAAAAAAAAAAAGAAGAAAATGTTCGGTGAAGGAGAATTAGCTATATAAAACAGATATTTCTTGTATTATTTTTTGATTATGTAACTTAATAACATTGAAGGCAGGACCCCTGAATTCTTTCCAACTACGATACAATACTATAGCTCTATTCTATTGCTAAGGGAATGTCTTCATTCTCTTATTTTAATAACTAATTTTTTTCTTTTTTTGTATTCAGTTTTTCTTTGTATGCATTTATATATATTTCGCAGGAGTTTTTAATTTTTTTCCTGATTGAGGGCTTGTATATTTATTATAGAAAATTTGCAAAGTGCCAAGAACTATAGATAGATAGGAAAAAGGAACTCCTAGAACCTCATTACCTAATACCCTTTTAATATTTTATGTTGGTCATTTCAGTCTTTTCTGTAATTAGAATCATACTCTCTATTCAATTTGTATCTTTCCCTTTTTTAACTTAAAACTATATAATACAAATTTTTGTTAAATATTTTTCAAAGATATAACTTTTAAAGGCTCGCATTTTATTTATATATAAATCTTCACAGCCTTGATTATCTTTCGTACATTCTCAGAAGTAGAATTTTGGGGTCAAAGTGTAGTAAGATTTTTAATATTTGTTTTGATTATTGGGTCAGAATAAAATAACATTTAGAGATGTATTTTGCCAGATTGTTGTCTGGAAAAGTTGTTCTAATATATGAAGTGTCCATTTCATTGCTTATTTCTGCCAGAAGTGAGTGTTAAATTGGGTTTAATCTCTGTCAAACTGATAGCCAGGAAATGGTGTCTTATTTTAGTTTTTAATTCTTTGATTACTAGTAATGTTGAGAATTTTTCATGTTTCCTGGGCATATGTTTTCCTTAGTAGACTGAGAATTTTCTGTTGACGTCCTTTGGTACCTGTGTTTAGTTTCCTATGGTTGCTATAACAAATTACTACAAACCAGGTGGCTTAAAACAACAGAAATTTATTTTCTCACAATTTTGGAAGCCAGAAGTCCAAAATCAGTATCATATGAATTCAAGGTGTCCGCAGCTCTGCACCCTCCAGAGGCTCTAGGGAAGAATCCATTCCTTGCCTTTTCTAGCTTCTTGTGGCATTCCTGGATTTGTGGCCACCTCATTCCAGTCTTGCCTCTGTGGTCACATTGCCTTCTCCTCTTCTGTGTATCCAGTCTCCCTCTACCTTTCTCTTATAAAGACACTTCTCTTATAAAGTGGTGTCATTTAGGGCCCACTCAGATAATCCAGGATAATCTCCTCCTTTCAAGATCCTTATTTTAATCACATCTGTAAAAATTTTAGCATATAAGGTAACATTCATAGGTTCTATGTATTAGGACCTATTTTCTTTGGGGTGGCCATTATTCAGCCCACTAGAGTACCCAAAAAACGTGGATAGTTTTTCTTATTAATTTGATGAGGTCTTTGTTTACTTTTTGAAAATTTATTTACGTGGTTCAAAAATCAGAACAATATAACAAAGTATATTTCCACCAATCGCTTCCCTTTATCCTGAAATTTTGCTTTCTCTTCATCCTTATCTACTTCCATTCCCTCTCTCCTCATTTTTTAGTTTCTTGTGTTTTTTTCCGGTGTTTCTTTTGCAAATAAAAACAAATAAGAAAATATGTTCTTTACTACCCCCTTACAGAAAAGATTGCATACTATATACATTTTTCATTTTGTTTTATTCACCTAATAATATATCCTGCTGGTCTGTCCATGTGCATGGACTCTATATATTAAGGATGTTAATCTCTTGTCTGACATTTGATAGGAATATTTTTCCAAGTTTGTCCATTGTCGTTTAGTTTTGTTTGGTATTTTTGGACACATTGAAGCTTTATTTTTTATTTTTTGTGAGGAAGATTAGCCCTGAGCTAACGTCTGTTGCCAATCCTCCTCTTTTTGCTGAGGAAGATTGGCCTTGAGCTAACATCTGTGCCCATCTTCCTCTATTTTATATGTGGGATGCCTGCCACAGCATGGCTTGATAAGTGGTGCGTAGGTCTGCGCCTGGGATCTGAACCTGCAAACCCCGGGTCACCAAAGCGGAGCATATGAACTTAACCACTACGCCACTGGGCTGTCCCCAAGCTTTATGTGTTTTCGTGTAGTCAGATGTCATTTTGGCTTGCACTACTTTCATGCTGAAAAGTTTTTTCCCCCTAAGAAAAAATAAGACTGTTTTCTTTACATAGGTATTATAGTTCTTCTTAGATTTATTTGTAGAAATAAATTTTTGGGTGCTATTTTGAATGAGCTCTTTTCTCCCATTATGTAAGATCAGTAAATATTCATCTACAATTTTTTTTTTGTTTCACTTTTTACTTTTAAATCTTTAATCAATCAAGATTTTACTTGAGCTTTACTTCTTTGTTCCAAATAGTCAGTTTTCATAAAATCATTAAATAAAACATCCTTCCCTAGTGCTTTTGATATTTCTCATTATCATATTCAAGTGTCTGATTCCATGGATCTGATTGTTCTTTTTTGTATCAGTAATTGTAAGTTTTAATAATGGATGAGGTAAGTCTTCCCTCATCTACTTATTTAAAAATACTTTTTTCAGGGAGGCAATTCTTACGTATTTATTCTTTTTTTTTTTTTTTTTTTTTAAAGATTTTATTTATTTATTTTTTCCCCCCAAAGCCCCCGTAGATAGTTGTATGTCATAGCTGCACATCCTTCTAGTTGCTGTATGTGGGACTCGGCCTCAGGATAGACAGAGAAGTGGTGCCTCCGTGTGCGCCCGGGATCCGAACCCCGGGCCACCAGCATCAGAGCACGCGCACTTAACCACCAAGCCACAGGGCCGGCCCTACGTATTTATTCTTTTAGATTTGTGTTACTTAACCCTTTGTGGGTCAAGGGCATTTTGAGAAATAACAGCGAAAATTGCATGAAAGCAAGTTATAACCCTCACCCGAGGACACTGCAGTGGTGTTCCCATGGGAGCATGTGCACATGCACTATTCATCGCGCAGTTGAGAGGTTCGCAAACTCCCTGAAGTCTTTGCTCCTAGTGTTGGTACTTGGATATCAAATTACTAACTCCTATTGCTAGGTAACCTTTAGAATTCTTTTGTCAGATTTCAAGACAAATCATCCTTGAATTTTACTGGACTTGCATTAATCCTATAAATTGCTGGGGAAAAATTAACATCTCCCTAGTAGTCAGTTTTTCTAACTGGAAATACATTATTTTTCCATTTATGTAAGTCTTTATTTATGTCTTTTTAAGTAAGACTTTTTTTTTCAAGTAGGTATTATATTTCTTCTTAGATTTATTTGTAGAAATATATTTTGGGTTGCTATTTTGAATGGGATCTTTTCTGCCATTATATTTTCGTACTGTTTATTGCTAGTATACAGACTATTGATTTTGTTCTTCATTCGCAGATTTTAATTCTATTGTTGTATTTGTTTTCCTTAGTCTTGAAAATATCTCCACTGCATTTTAGCTTGTCTTCCATGTTTTGGTTTATTTTCATTTCTTCTTTCATAGTACGTAGTTTTGAATTTTGACCATGCAAAAGAGACATTCTGAGTATGCTTTGGTTTCCTTTAGTAAATTTTTTTGAAAAGTATATATTTTTTCTGTGACTGTTTAATAAAAATATAACAAATACTGTGTGCCAGACGTTGTTGCAAGCACTTTACAAATATGAACCCCTTTAGTTCATTTAATGTTTATAACAGTCCTGTGAGGTAGGTACCGCTACTGTCCTTATTTTATAGGTTAGGAGACTGAGTTACCATGAGGTTAGGTGACTTGCCCAGGGACACAGGGCTAGTGGTGGAGATGAGCTGTACCCAAACAGTCAGCTGCAGAATTTGTGCTCTTAAATATGATACAGTTGTATGACAGGGATATTTTTGGTAGAGAGTAGTAAAAAGGCAGTATTAGAGTTGGAAGAGATAAGCAGTAGGTAGTCTTTTAGGTTAGGAAGCTGTAGCAGTAGTCCAAGCAAAAGAGAACAAAGGCAGTGGGAATGGAGAAGAGAGGACTTTATTTTATAGAAGAGTCTAAGCTCAGGCTCTGTTAGCAAATCTACATTTCTCACAGTAAATTCTTTATATATTTTGAATGGAGGCTTTGGACCAATGTAGACCATGTAGTTATAAACATCTGCAGATTGATAGGTTTCATATTTAAGATACATACTGAGTTTCAAAAAATATAGATATTCATCTCCTTTGGTACTAAGTTGCCATATGACAAGATAGAATATAAATTTGGGGAAATTACCATACTATTCCTTAAAATAGTAGTTTAGGACCTTTTGAACAACTAAATTTGGAGTTATTTTCTTTGTGCACAATTTTTTTTGGAGCATATCTGCTGCATAGAATACCTCTTAATTTGTACTGGTTTAATTGTTTGAATAATTGTAAGGTGAAGGCTTATAGACTCTAGACTTATTTTCCTAGTAATGCTCTGAAAACATAGGGTAATACAAAAATAATATATTTGAATAGAATTGCCTAAATAGCTTATTATATCATTGCTATCATTGGGGTTTCTAAGAGGTCCTCTGATTACCCCTCTTCCCCGCCAGAGTTCTAATCAAATGGATCTGACAAATAAATTGCAGAATTAGACAGACTTCATATACATGTTCAAATACTAGCTGTAACAGGGCAGTCCCTTCAGGACAGAATATGCCCTGGAAATAGTGGTTGGAAATGCTTGCTCCCTGCAGGAAGCTCACTCCCAAGAAGAAAGATTGTGCTGAATTATGCGTGCCTGGTTTTATAGTATCCATATTAACCAGACAGATAATTTGCTTCCCTTCCTCTGGGAAGAAGTGAGTAAAGAGGCAGTGAGAGGCCAGATATTATACTAAATGAATCCTTTGAATGTTAAAAGAAACATCAGAAGTAGGGAAGATTTTCTCTCCCCAACATCCCTCAGTGTTTTCTTGACCCATTGAGCTTAACCATTAAGCATATTATCTATCAGGGTGGACGTGAAGCTCTTGAGGGAGGAGATATTAGCTGTTTGGGTAGTTCTGTTCTTTTTTTTTTTTTTTTTTGGTGAGGAAGATTGGCCCTGACCTAACGTCCATGCCCATCCTCCTCTATTTTTTATATGTGGGCTGCCGCCACAGCATGGCCTGATGAGCAATGCACTGGTCTGCGCCCGGGATGTGAACCTGCGAACCACAGGCCGCTGAAGCAGTGTGTGCGAGCTTAACCACTACACCACCTGGCTGGCCCCTGGGTAGTTCTGTACTGACTTTGAGGCTGCCATCCCAATTCCAACCATTGTTCCTTTGGATATTCTAGAGCACCTGTGGGTAGTTTGGATTTTTGCCCCCAGCAGCTTCTAAAATGGGTCAAAATAGTACGCTAATATCAGCTCTAAGAAAGTGTTATGCTCAATTCTGAAAGTTCATTCTTTTCTGTTTCTGACACCAGATTATGCCCAGTCATGTTGTCTGCTGGAGTATCAGAGGTTCTTCAGTGAGCTTAAATTATGGTATTAAGATACTCTAAAATACCCACGTGTAATCTCTTAAAAATTTCCTCCATTTTGAGCATCATGATTTTGGCATTCCAGTATGAATTGAGTATGGACTCTGTTTACTGATATTACACCTACCCTTACTTGTTAGCAGGTGTTGTCAGTGGATGTTTCTACTGACTGTTATCGAGCTCATGCCTAAGAAATCTGCTTCCTAGGGATTCACCCCAAATATATTTCCATTGGAGAATCACCCTCAGCTAGTTCCTGAGTGAACCTGTCTTGATCTTCTGGAGTCTTTACATCACAGGCCTGCTGAGGACTAGTGCCTTTGCTGTGTGCTTCTCATTTTTTTTTGAACAACACATTAAATTTTTTAATTTAATGGATATATATGCAACCCTGCACCCTACATTTAGAAAAACTTTTTTTTTCAAATACCAATTAAAAAATGAAGTACTGAGCCACAAATTAAAAGTCTCAACAAATATCTAAGAATTAATAACATAGATCGTAGTCTTTAAGCACAAAGCAAAAGCATTATTCATCGTGTCATGTTTTTTAAAATTTAAAGAAAGTACTTTAAAATAATTCATGACTTAATGAAGAAATCATAATGGAAATGAGAAAATATTTAGAACTGAACAAACTGCAAGATATGTAGTGCTCCTCGGGAGGAAGAATTATCAAAAGTGGTCAGTTGTTTCTTAGTTAATATGTAACTTAAATGTAATTATCCAAGAATTTGGAACATGAAAAATGGATTATTGTACAATTCATATGGAAAATAAAAGGATAAGAATTCCGATACATTTTTTTCTTTTCAATAGCATTAATATGATGGGTGATGTTTTGCTGAACTAAATCACTGCTTACTGTGACTATGGTATGGTGTGGGCTTTTTTCCCCTAACTTTTTATTTTGATACAGAAATAAAATAGTACAAGGAACTCCCATATATCCTTTATTCAGAATCATCAGTTGTTTACATTTTGCCTTATTTACTTTAACATTCTCATTCTCTCTGTGCTGTGTGTGTGTAAAAATATGTATTTTTGGAACCATTTGAGAGTAAGCTGGATACACTGTTCTTTTTTACTCCTAAATATTTTAATGTCTAAAAACATGAATATTCTCTTATATAAACTCAATACATTTATTAAAACTATGAAATTGGGGCCAGCCCTGTGGCATAGTAGTTATGTTTGTGCACGCCACTTCAACAGTCCAGGGTTTGCTGGTTCGGATCCTGGGCGTGGACCTACGCACCTCTCATCAAGCTATGCTGTGGCGGCATCCCACATACAAAATAGAGGAAGATTGGCACAGATGTTAGCTCAGTGCCAATCTTCCTCAAGCAAAAAAAAAAAAAAAAAAAAAGAGGAAGATCGGCAACAGATGTTAGGTCAGGGCCGATCTTCCTCACCAAAAAAAAAAAAAACCATGAAATTTAACATTGATAAAGTATTATTTTGCATAATACATACTCAAATGTATGTTATGTGTCCCAGTTTTGTCCTTTATACCTTTTCCCGCTTCCCCTTCCAGTCTAAGATTCTGCTCTAGGATCACACGTTAAATTTAGTTATCAAGTCTATTGGACTTTAAACAGTTCCTCACTTTTGCTTTGTTTCTTGCCCTTGACACACACACACACACACACACACACACACACACACATTTGGTTTTGTAGATACGGGGTCATTTATTTTGTAGAATGTTCTTCAGTTTGGGTTTCTCTGTCTGAGTTTCCTCATGGTGTTTTTTCCTTCATAGTGCATCATATCAAGAGGCACATTATGTCAATTTGTTTCAATGTTGATCACATTAACTTGGATCACTTGGTTAAGGTAGTGTCCATCAGATTTCTTGATTATAGAATCACTGTTTTTTCCTTTGTAATTATTAGGAAATTTGTGGGAAAATATTTTGAGACTGTCCATCAGATTTCTTGATTATAGAATCACTGTTTTTTCCTTTGTAATTATTAGGAAATTTGTGGGAAAATATTTTGAGACTATGTTCCTCATCAAACTTTTGCTCATTAGTTCTGGCATCTACTGATGATTTGCTAACTCGATTCCTTCTGTATTTACTAGTTGGCATTGTATTGTCAAGAAGAGCTTTCCTGTCTTCCTCATTTGTTTATTCATTTATGTGTAGCGGAATGGGCTTGTGGATTCTTATTTTATTCAGTGAGTTATAATCCATTTTTATCATCATTTTGTTACTCAGATTGTCCCACATTTGGCCAGTAGAGGCCCCTTCAAACTGGCTCCTGTGGCCTCTTTTTTTTTTTTAAACTTTTAGTCTTGAAATAAATATAGATCATAGGAAGTTGTAAAAATCATGCAAAGAGTCTCATTTCCCCTTCACCCAGCTTCACCCAGTGGTGACATCTTATATAGCTGTATATATCCAAGCAGTTAACTGAAATTGGTATATTACTGTTAATCAGACTAAATACCTTATTCAGTTTTCACCATTTTTCAAAAAAACCTGCAGTCATTTGTGCATTCATGTGTATGTATGTGTATGTATAAGTTTATCCCATATATAGCTTTGTGTAACCACCACCACAATCAGGATACAGAAGTGTTCCATCACCACAAAAGAACTCTCTCGTGTACTTCTCTGTATTCACATCCTCCACACTGTTCTCCCCTACCCTGTCCCTTTGCCCTGGAAACCACTGGTCTGTTCTCTATCATTCTGTGATTTTGAAGATGTGTATAAGTGGAATCATATAGACTTTTACTAGGCATAATGCTTGTGAGCTCCATCCAGGTTATTGCGTGTACCAATGGTTCATTCATTTTTATTGCTGAATAGTATTCCGTTGTCTGGATGTACCAGAATTCGTTCAACCATTCATCCTTTGAAGGACATTGGGTTGTTTCCAGTATTTTGCTGTTACTAATAAAGCTGCTGTGACCATTTGTATATAGGTTTCCAGTGACCATAAGTTCTCCCTTTGTCTTTTCGTATGTCCCTTTCAATGTGTCAGAGAAGTGTTCTTTGAGCATTTCTTTAATTTTTGTGCAACAGAATGTTCCAGAATTATCTTTTCTTTCTCGCAGTTCTGGAATCAGCTTTTTCTCTGAGGGACCCTGGTTCCTTTTGTGGAAAATGGTCTTTTGTAACCAAGATGTGCATGCTACCTATGCTTGTTGCTATTGATGTGTCATTGCATCTAAGCCTTTTCAGCAAGGAGAGCCTAGAAAAAAGAGAGAGAGAGAAAGAATACACATACATAAAATACACATCTTTATATCTGTATCTATCTCTGTTTTTAAAAATCTCTGAATTTATACTGATGCCTCTAATTCCACTCCAGTACCACAGAATTCATTTTAGTTCTACCCCTTTCCATATTTTTAGTTCTTTTAGCCAACATTTAGAAACCTGGCTCTCATTATCCTCAATATATTTATTCACTTACTCATATATTTCTAATGTTCTTTCCCTTTCTGTGCATCAAAGTTTCTCAACCTTGGCACTATTGACATTTTGGGACCAGATCATTTTTGTTTTGAGGAGGCTGTCCTGTGCATTGTAGGATGTTTAACAGAGTGTTTACCCAATAGCACTCAGATGCCAGTAGCAACCTCCAGTTGTGACAGCTAAGAATGCCTCCAGATGTTGCCAAATATGCCCTGTGGGATAGACTGCCCCTGGTTGAGAACCACTGCTGTAGATCCGAGTTTCCATGTGTTATGTTCCTTGAGCCTGAAGAACTTCCTTTAGTATTTCTTCTTGGTGTAGGTCTGCTAGTAATGAATTTTGCTTCCATTTGTCTGAAAATATCTTTATTTTATATTCTGTTTAGAAGTATATTTTCACTGGATATAGAAATCTGGCTTGATAAATTTTTTTTTGTCACTTCAAATATTTTTTCCTACTTCGTTATTCTCCCTTTCTCCTTCCAGTATCACGTATATTAGGTGACATGATATTGTCCAGCAGGTCACTGAGGTACAGTTTTTGTTTTTTTCCAGATTGGATCACTTCTATTATTTGTCTTTAGGTTTACTGACCCATCTTCAATATACAATTAAGCCCATCTGGTGAATTTTTCGTTTCAGATATTGTACTTTTTAGTTCTAGATTTTCCATTTGGTTCTTCTTTATAGTTGTATTTTCTGCTGAGGTGACCTATCTGGTTCTTTATTAAGGCCATATTTTCCTTTAAATCCTTAAACATATTTAAAATAGCTGTTTCAGGGGGCCGGCCTGGTGGCACAAGTGGTTAAGTGTGTGCGCTCCGCTGCAGCGGCCCAGGGTTTGCCGGTTTAGATCCTGAGCGCACACCGATGTGCTACTTGGCAAGCCATGCTGTGGCGGCCTCCCATATAAAGTAGAGGAAGATGGGCGTGGATGTTAGCCCAGGGCCAGTCTTCCTCAGCAAAAAAAAAAAAAAAAAGAGGATTGGCAGATGTTAGCACAGAGCTGATCTCACACACACAAAAAATAAATTAAATAAAATAAAATAGCTGTTTCACAGTCCTCTGGTAATTCCAGATCTGGGTCATCTTGGGTTTGGTTTCTTTTGATTGCTTTTTCTCTTTACTATTGCTTAGGATAGATGTAGAACCAGTACCTTTGCTGGGGCAGTTTTAATTCCCAAATATTCTTTTTCAATAAACAGTTTGAATTCATTGTGAACATAAATTGAAATACTTTCAATAAGTAACACAATATTTTTCCCCTAAACTAAAGAACATTTGGTTATTGAATATTTTATTGTGTCTGTCTTGAAATTAAGATCACTTTCTTTTTTTCCTTCAAAGTACTGTGCATGGATGCAAAGATCAATTTTGATTCTAATTCAGCTTATCGTCAGAAGAAAATCTTTGACTTACAGGACTGGACCCAGGAAGATGAAAGGGACAAAGATGCAGCTAAAGCAGATCTCAACTATATTGGCCTAGATGGAAATATAGGCTGTCTAGGTACCATGTGTTTTTATGTTAAGAGTTGGGTTGGCTAAGCTTAATTTATTTTCTTTGTGTTTGTTGCTTATACAAATCATTTTCCTCTCTTGATAGTAAACGGTGCTGGTTTGGCTATGGCCACAATGGATATAATAAAACTTCATGG
Source organism: Ceratotherium simum simum (assembly GCF_057802395.1). Lineage (NCBI taxonomy): Eukaryota > Metazoa > Chordata > Mammalia > Perissodactyla > Rhinocerotidae > Ceratotherium > Ceratotherium simum. The sequence goes on along the minus strand of NC_141909.1, from coordinate 59,409,137 downwards.
AGGAACTCCAGCCAACTTTCTTGATGTTGGTGGTGGTGCCACAGTCCATCAAGTAACAGAAGCATTTAAGCTTATCACTTCAGATAAAAAGGTAAGGACAGGGCTTGTGGTTTAGAATTTGAAATAAATTGAGTTATGATTGGGAATTGAGGGAGTAGAGACATCCAGGAGAGATTACTCTTTCAGGGTTTTTTTAATGAAGGCACAAAAGGATATAGGGCTAGCAGTTGAATGGAGGAAGGGTTGAGGTGAGCTGTGCAGTGTATGTTTGCTTGCTTGTTTGTCTAGAAGACCAAGAAGATGAGCTATTTCTAGGTGGAAGGAGAGAAGAGATTTGAAGGTAGAGAGTGAGTATAGCTAAAGGAGTGAAGACCTGGAGGAGATACAATACAGTAATTGGGTGATAGAGTTAGCTTTGGAGAAGTTACTACTTCCTTGAGGTGTCGTTAGAGAAAGGAAGATCATATGCTGAAATTAGAGGGCTTGAAGTGGGAGGGGAGGCTTATGACGAGAGTGAAAGATTTGAGGCAGACTGCTAAGGAAAGAATTGCTGATGAAGAATCATTTTACTGCTCTTTACGTTATGCTAGTGTTTCTGGTTTTTGTCTTGTTTCTTACTTTTCCTTGAAGTTGGAATGGATAAACTAATTGGCTGGAATCACCCAAGAATGCATTATTTGAATCGAATGGCAGAGGTAGGCTGGGTATGAGAGAGGAATGGGTATGAGAGAATTAGCATGCAGGTGACAGTATCAGTGAATTGCTCAGCTGTAGGTTCCAGGCTCTATAGTGAAGAAAGTCAGATTTCTTGAGAGCTCATAGACTGGGAGATTAGAAGAAGGTTGAGGAACTAGAGGCTTTTAAGAGGAAAAGATTGGGTTTAATGGAGTTAGAGATGAAAGGTGTTAAAGGTAAAAGGAGAGGAGGTCGAGCTGAGAGAGATTTACACATTTAGTATTCTAGAAACATTCATTCTGGTCAAGTCAAGGATTTGTCCTTGGTAGTAATCAGTTGAAGTGGACTGAAGGTAAAAGTGACATGGTAGAGATCCAGTAACTTTGAGGCTCGAGTGTTAAATGATGTCTTGTGGTGCATATTGAAGCTATCTAGAATGAGGTGAGAGGGAGGGAGATAAGAGGGTGCTAAGGTCCACTATGAATTCTAGTTTATTATAAATTCTAGACCTTCATTTCTTGAAGGGAGCATAGGAGGTAGATGGAGAAGGTTGCTTGTAGTCAGAGGCCACTGGCCCAGAGGCACCAGCTGTTCCAGAACCTTCCTAGCTGCTTTATTGAGGGGAATAGTATCTTGGTGTGTCTGCAAACCATTTGTAGTTTGCAGTCTATAATCTCACTGGTTGAGAAGCTCTAGTGTAGCTAAACAAACTAAGCCTCTTTTTTAAAAATAAAATAGATTTTTTTGTAAAGGATAGAAAAACAGTGATTCAGACTATCAGTGTGATGATGTAAGAATGGTAACCCAGACAGGCCCAGAGGTTTGGATGTGAAGCCTAGCCAGGAGTAGGTATATCTAGGGCCTGGTTTGTGTGAAAAGTTGGTTGAGTTGAAGATGATAAATGAAGAAAAGATGATAGTTAATGAACACTAAACTGGAGATCTTGCATGTGACATTGTCATGTTATAAACCTGATCTAGAATAAGTCATGTTGGTGAATGGCTATGTTTAAGAGGAAACAAGTAAATGGAATCAGGAGGTCTTACTCATATGGGATAGGAGAGAAGAGAATATGAGCCAAGTGTTGAAATTACTCAGGGAGGGGAAAATAAGTTCTGGTGGGTGGTGGACTGCACAAACTTCAGTGATGAGAGCTACAGAGGGTAGGGTGGTTTGGTCTGAAAATGTTTCCATGGAATTAATTTTTATCATAAGGCATAGATACTAGTATTTTCTTGGGGAGGAAGGACTAATTACTCATTCTTTTAAAATTTTAATCTACCAAAAACGTTTAATTCACAGGTACAGGCTATTCTGGTCAACATTTTTGGAGGAATCATGCGGTGTGATGTTATTGCACAGGGTATAGTCATGGCAGTAAAGGATTTGGAAATTAAAATACCTATTGTGGTACGGTTACAAGGTGAGTGTAAAAGATATCTTGTAATTGTTCCGTAAACTCTAAATTGTTTAAAAGTTCGTAATTCCAAGGAGTTCAGTTCATTTAAAATATAATTTTCAAATAGCTGTATCTTTTAAATGACAGTATTATATAATAGGAAATTTAAAAAACATGGGTTTAAAAAATTTTCTAACATTAGGGCAAAATTGTTCATAGTTTTGCTTGGTATAATTTGATACATTATTTTTTTGTTGTGCTTTGTCTTGAATTCTGACTTGCCTCAGTTACCATTGATATGATAAGGCAGAGTATTCATGAGGTAATTCCAGGCTTTTACAGTATTTTCTTTGGTTTAGAAGCATTTATATTAAATGATGGCAGTACTCCAATGCTGAAATTTCATGCTTGTAGCGTATTGTGACAAATATTTTAAATGATTTTGTGTAGGTATTTAAAACATCTTTATATTTGCATAAATTATTTCCAGGTACACGAGTTGATGATGCTAAGGCACTGATAACGGACAGTGGACTTAAAATCCTTGCTTGTGATGACTTGGATGAAGCTGCTAAAATGGTAAACAGTCTGTGTTGATCTAAGGACAAATTTGCAGATTGTATAAAGGATTTATAAACACTTAGATTCTAAAATGAACCAGCTAATATCGCTAATAATTAGTGTTTCAGCCAAATACTAGGAGTATTGAAGGGGTTCATTACTCCTATTATCAACTCATGCCCTATCTGTCTCATCTGTATTCTTACCTACTTCCTTCTAAGCCTGCGATTATTTTGAAACAAACCTCAGACATTACAGGCATACGTTGTTTTCCTGTGCTTCATTTTATTGCGCTACACAGATACTGCATTTTTTACAAGATCTTCCACCAGCAGAAAGATTTCTACTTGCTGACAGCTCAGATGATAGTTAGCATTTTTTAGCAATACAGTATTTTTTAATTAAGGTATGTACATTCTTTTTTTTAGACATAATGCTGTTACACACTTAATAGACTATAGTGTAAACATAACTTTTATATGCACTGGGAAACCAAAAAATTCATGTGACTGGCTTTATTGCAGTGATGTGGAACCGAACTCACACTGTCTCCTAGGTATACCTGTGTATCATTTCATACATATCATCATGTATCTATAAAAGATAAAGATATTGATAATGATATAAAGGAATTATTGTTAGTTGTTTCAGGTGGGATGGTGGTATTATGTTTATATCTTATGAAAAAAGAATCTAGTCAGCATTGAAATTTCCCTGATCCTCTCAAATATTTTTTGTGTAGGTTCTTTGTTAGAATTTGGATGCAAATAAGCCTCTGCATTGCAGTTGGTTAATATGTCATTAAGTTTCTCCTAATCTATAGATTCTTCCTTGCTTTTTCTTTTTCTTTTCAGAAATTTATTCATTTAAAAAACCAGATTGGTGGTCTTATGGTGTTTCCCATAGTCTAGATTTTAATGATTGTATCCGGGGTTCATTTACCATGTTCCTCTCTCCCCTGTATTTCCTGTAAACTGGTAGTTCAGTCTGTAGGCTTGATCAGATTTGGATTTGATTTTGGGGAGTAGGGAGCAAGAATATTTTATAGTTGGTGTTATATAATTCCAGGATATAATTAATGTCAGATTATTTCTCTTTTTGTGATATTAGTAGTCACTGACAATCATAGCTTAGATCCAATATTTTGTTTATGCAAAGTAGTGATATTCTAATTATGTCATTCTTTTATTTATTGGATAGAATACTTATAAAAAGTGGAACTTTCTTGTATCAACTATGTGTTATCATGAAGTACATTGTGCATAGGAAAAGCAGGATAATTACTTGATTCTTTGCTTTTATTGATCAGTTTTCAAAATAATAAGTTTGTTCCATTTTGTCCTGCAAAGGTGACTCAGGGCTCATTTCCTTTAGGTGTGTGTATGTGCACGCATACAAATACTATTTTGAACTCATGGATTTAAACATATTTGATGTGGTTCAATCCATTTCAGTTATTTTTGTTGATGCTCAAATTGTCCCAGCTTTGGTCAGTGGGAACCTCTTCAAGTTGACTGCTGAGTCCTTCTCACATGCCCTGTGATGTGCTCTCTGGTATGGTGAGATGTTTCAGGCTCATCTTTACATTTCTTGCTCCAGACCTGGAATCAGCCAAATGTTATTTAGAGACCGCAATTTGGACTCTAAGGGTACTTACGGCTACTGGGTTGTTCATTGTTTCTAGGCTTTTTAAGTGGCAAATCTAGGAAAATATGTATTTTTTTAGAGACAAAAACATAAGTACGTACTGATATTTCCAATGCAAATCCAGGAGTACAGGTTTTTTCTTATCTGATATGTGTTTCTCCTTTCTCCCATGCCATACTAGCATAAATATTCATTTGCCTTTTCCCTTAGTACAGAAATGACAGTTTTACAACGGTAATACTAACAGTATGATTACTGAAAGCAGTTTAAGAGTTGTATGTGCAGCTCTTTCTGTCCTTTGGAGTATTTTCCACAACTGATTAGATTTTAAAATTCATGTGAAATAGGTATCTGTGTGTTTTATCTGAGCTAGATATACAGTTTCATTTATTTTTTAAGGAATTGCGTTTTTTTAAAACTATTGTTGTTTCATATTATATAAATATTTACATGGTTCCAAAGTCAAAACTATAAAACAAGGTATATTCAGAGAATCTAGCTTTTATACCTATTCCTGTTTCTTCCTTCCCCATATGTAACCAGTTTCTTTATTTTAAGAAGTTCTTGGTTCATCCTTCTACTTTTTTTAAAACACAAGCAAATAATGTGTATATATATATATGTATATGTGTATATGTGTGTGTGTGTGTATATATGCGTATATCTCTCCACTTTCCCATATTATATGATGGTAGTGTGTATTTTACCTTGATTCTTTTACTTAATAGTATATCTTGGAGCACAGTCCATAGTAGACATAGAGATGTTTTTCAATGAGAAGTTTGATTCTTTCCCACCTAAGTTTATAGACATTTTGTGAAATACTGTTTGGTTTAATCAGTAGTAGGCTTTTGAGATTTGCTGAGTTAATGCGATATCGTTTCTTAACAATTATAGAAGACTTATGTCCTTCTTTGGGACATACTTTGGGAAGGTACCTACTAGTAAATAAAATTCAACTGCAGTTTAGGGACAGAAGAACTTATATTCAGTCCTGAGTTTGAATTAAGATTTTGAGCAAGGGAATGGTAGAGAGAAAGTGTTTCAGAAAGCCTGTTCTGACTTTGAGATATGGAATAAATTGTTGAAGGAAGAGAGTGAGGAATAGTAGGAATCTGGCTAGTGCAATAATTAGATGTGAGGTGAGATGAAAGTAATGGATAGGTTGTAACTCGTCTCTGAAAATATGCGTGTTTGCAGTGAGAGCGTGAATTAAGAACAGCTTTGTGGACGTGGAAAGAAAGGAGAAGAATCAGTGTGACCTTGATCAAATGGACCATGAAGATGAAAATAAACAGTTGGTTCATGTTGTGACTGCAGTGTTTTTCTACTGACTAGGAGATGATAGAAGTCATGACAATATTAATAATGTGATGATGATGATATTAGCAGCTGCTCCCATTTATTAAGCATTTATTGTATGTGCAGTGCTAAGCTTTTTTCTTTAAGTATTATTTCATCTTATACAAGTTTGGTGATATAATCTCCATTTTTATAGATGAAGAAGCAGAGTAAATAAATTAACTTGTTCAAGATCACATGTCATAAGCATCAGAGTGGGATTTGAACCCAAGCTGCCTAAAACTTTAAAACCTTCTCTTAACTATTCTACTGGGGAGGAGAGAAGCTGAATTTGTTTTTGGTTTTGGACATGTTTAATTTGTATGATATTTTGTGTGGTACCAGCTGAATATTCTCAGACAGATTATAGAGAGAACATTGGAATTCGGATTGATAATTGTTAATTTACTGATAGAAAATGAAATACTATCTCCTAGACCCAAACTATTGTAAGTTAAGATTGTATACTTTTTTTTAAACAAACTTTTATTTACATGTGCTTTGCATTGTGTAGCATCCAACTAAGATATTCATTGTTTCTGTCTTTAAGGTAGATAAAATTTAGGCAATAAAAAAGAGGTATATACATATATCATTCTTATATATTATATATATAAAATCAGAAGATATTCATTTGAAGTGTGGGTTATGAAGAGTGTCAGATTTGACTATCCTTTGAGAGTGGCAAAAGCTTTTAAGAGTGTGGAGTGATTTAAAAGTAATGTCAGAATAGCCCTAATGTTTTGAATGAAAAAAATTGAATGTGCATTAATTTCACATTGACCAATAGTTCTGATTTTATGTTTTTGTGAAAATAGAGACAAAGATGCTTTGTTTTTTCCTTTCAGGTTGTAAAGCTCTCTGAGATAGTGACCTTAGCCAAGCAAGCCCAAGTGGATGTGAAATTTCAGTTGCCAATCTGATCTGAGAACCCAGTGGATGGCTGAAGGTGTTAAATGTGCTATAATCGTTAAAAATACTGTGTTCTGTATTATTATTGTTCCTTTTCTCTTTAGTGTGTGGAATTGTAATTACCATCTAGGCAGAAAAACTTTTAGAAGCATTTGGTCTGTGTTTAATTCTACTGTTCAGAATGGGCTGTTTGTATAAAGAATGTATAATGCAGTTACCTAGTTTCTCTTGTTGCAGCCTTCTTTTTCACTTCTACAGAATGTCACTTGCATTATGCCAGTTTATTATTGTAGATACAACATTATTCCTTGATGAGTCTTATGAAATAAAATAAATATGAATATAAAGCTTTATTCTTTAGTGTTAGAAATATATCTAATAACTAGCCGCATTAGTAGAGCAAGGTATTAAAACAATGTTTTATAAGAAGTGTTCATCTTCAATACCAAATACCTAACTAAATATATCAGTCACTATTTATAAACAGAACTTTCAAACACTCCCCAGAATATTGTTTTAAGTATTTCAGTGAAGTAACTTGTTAATTATTTGAACATTGTTGTAATTATTACAAAACACTGTTAACTGCAAGTCTTCATGATCCTGTGGTATTGAGAAGAAACTGTAGGTTTGTATCAAATAAAGGTATATTTACTAAGGATTTGGCAGGCAAAATTAACAATGTCAATTTAAGTTAATAAAAATCTCCCAATGTGATTTGGATTAATGTTTTTTTTTTTCTTTTTTAAGTAAACACAGTAGAAGATGATGTGTTCATCATTGCACTAAATACCGCTAAGGAACTAATTGGTAGATCATGTACTGGGGCATGACATTACATATAGTAAAGCTACCTATAGATATTTCACTTGAATTCAGTTTATGTGTGTGCTATCTGGTGCCTTCTCTAAAGAAACCATGTCATCCTTTGTGTCCCTATATTTATGTGTGTGTATATATGTATGTATATATTGATCTTTTGTTCACTGCATAGAACAGTTGATATTTAACTATTAATGGTGTTAATATCATGTGATATTAACAGTGTAAATACCGTGGAAGAAAATATCAGCCAACCAGTAGACTACATACCCATTTTGGTGAATTTGAGAATTTCTACCTATTTTGATGTTCTTTAAGTATGAGCAGATATATACACTCTGAGAGGCAGCATAGCATAGTGATTATGAACACAGAATTTGAAAGTGGACTATCTGGTTTGAATCTTAGCTCCACTACTTACTAGCTGTATGAGTTTGGGCAAGTGTCTAAGTTTCAGTGTACCTCAGTTTCTTTAGCTCCTGTCTCATCCTCACTAGAATTATATAGTGGGGAGAGGGAGAGGGAGACAGAGATGGAGAGAGGGGGAGAGAAATGATGTACAGGGAACATATAAAAATATATATTCAAACCAACTATACATTTATCATTATCTATCTATCAATCAATCTGTCTTTCCTGCCTATACATTAAAAGACTAAATCAGAGCCATTAAACCATTTAAAAGCCTTTAGCTTTTAATTTAAAAAAATTCATTGCAAAGAATGCCAGCCAATAATTAGCTCAGAAAAGATTGGCATTTGTAGATAGTTCGGGTCTAGTCAGGAATTAAAAACAATTGGTGTTTTGGAGAGAACATAATATAGGCTATTGCTAATACTAGTGTTTTAGTTATCTAATCTTGCATAAAACTTAGTGATTTCAAACAACATTTATCACCTCATAGTTTCTGTGTGTCAGAAATTTGGAAGCAATTTAGGTGGATGTTGGTTCTGGTGCTACAGTCATTTGAAGGTTTGACTGGGGCTGGAGGACCTACTTCTAACATGGCTCACTCACATGGCTGCTGGCCAAAGGGCTCAGTTTCTCCCCCTGTGAGCCTATCTACAGGCTACTAGAGTGTCCTTGTGATGTGGCGGCTGGCTTCCCCCAGAGCAAGTGATCCAAGGGAACGAGGAGGAAGCCACAATGTCTTCTGTATTCTAATCTCGGATATTTGTGTTCTCATCTCATTGTCACTTCTGCCGTCCTCTTTATTAGAAGTGAGTCACTAAGTACAGCCCACAAGAACAGAGGAATTCAGCTGCGTTCTTGAAGGGAGAAGTATCGAAGAGTTTGTTGATGTATTTTAAAACCATCACAGCTCGTGCTGGGAAGCTGAAAGAGCAAACAGCAGATGCTGAGTTAACTCAGAGATTAGTAACTTCCAGGACTGAGGTGGCAGCGAGAATCTAGGAGCTTGGAAGATTTCTGATGCGTGGGAGTCTGAGAGGGAGAGTGCCTTGGCTGCTGATGTTCAAACCCTGCTTAAGTGGTGGACTGGGAAAAACCACAAGAACGTAGTATTAGCAAGGCAAGGTAAGAATATTTGGAGGATAGAGTGATCAACAGTATCAATTACAGCTGAGAAGTAACATGAGGACCGAAAAGTATCCAGTGTAATTGAAACAGGATGTAACTAATTTTCGTAAGAATGATTATAGAGTAATGGTGGGGGAGGAAGTCAGAGTTTTGTGGAGATGGACAGTTGAAACAACTGGCTGGTAGCTACTTATACATCCTCCTACCTCATCCCCCAAGCACACATATACCCACGGATACTCTATACAGGCTTGATACTTCCTTCCTTCCCTACAGCCCTATCTGCTTCGTGTGAAAAAAGCCTGCTTTGGCATTTGAATTCTCTAAGTTACACTTGGGTAAATGCATATAAACTACTCTAGTTTCTATGTAGAATATAACCAATTTTGACTGTTATACCAACTTTGCAGAGCCTAGGTCAGTAGGCCTGATACATACTGGTACTTCGTAGCAGATGGGATTTTAAAAATCCACACTAGTTAAGGGAGAAAACAAGCAAAAACCAAAAAAGAGAAGCCAATACTCTCAACCCCAGCGGGACGTTGAAGCTGTTAATATTTTGGTGAGTTGTTTCTGTCTGGCAAAGAATTCTATTTAAAGAAATTTTAAAATCATGGGAGTAAAAGTTAGTAGGCCATGGGTCGGGTGTGCAGAGCTGTAATTAGAATCATGCTCTTTGGTCCTGTTGAAACCTAAAAGGGTGAGAAAAGTCCTGTGGAGAAATCAATTTTCAGATTTATGTAATTTATCGTGTGGTGATAAAAAACTAAAACAAGATTTAGAGGTTAGTGATATAAAATGAGAGAAGATAAAAGGTTGGTAAATCAATTTTTGTTTGATTTAAAATGAAAAGGTAAAGTGAAGGGATAAAATAATAATGATTTAGAAGTTGGTGTCCAGGTTACATCCTGAGGAGGCGAACCCTGGGAAATGAAGGAGTGCCCGTGATAGTGCAGAAGAAACTTGAGCTGGTAAAGCCACGTGTCCTTGAGCACCAGGATGTGGCCTCCTGTCTGCATGTTCTCGGAATTGAGGCTATGGCAGTCTTGGTTCTTTTTTTCAAAAAGCTAGCTCTGTCCATTTCTTTTTCCTCTGAAGAAATTTAAGGGCCTTTGTTATTCATGACTTTGCCTCACAAGGAGATAAGACCATGGGCAACTTTTTATTCCTTCACAAGTAACCAGCTTCTTTCTATTTTTCATTTCTTTCAATCTTGTGTGTATGTTGCTGTTTTCCTGTATATGGCCTCCCTGTCATGGTTCATGGGGAGGGAGCCCTGCCATACATGCCACCCCCACTTGCCTTCTTTCACTTGACTTTCTCACTGCTGGTGCAGTCAGCAGCGAACTTTTATTCAGCAAGCACCCATCCTGGAACACTGAGACTGGAAGGGCCTCACCAGGATCAGTCAGCTTTCTGTGGGAGTTGATTTGTCCTCCACGTCACCTCCACCATCTGTCATTCCATCATTACAGCCTTCATTCCTTTGGCTTGAGCCTTTAGGTTTCCTACAGGAAGGAGGAAATGTGTGGGGACTCCTGGACTTCACCTTACCCTATCTGTCGTGGGCAGAATAATGGCCCCTTCACAGATGTCCACCCACACCCTCACCCCTGGAATCTGCATGTGTTACATTACACGGGAAAGGGACTTTGCAGATGTGATTAAGGCTGCGGACCTTAAAATAAGAAGATTATCTTGGATTATCCCTGTAGGCCTGTTTTAGGCCCTTTAGGCTTCTGTAACAAATTACCATAAACTAGGTGGTTTATAAACAACAGAAGTTTATTTCTCACAGTTCTGGAGGCTGGGACGTCTAAGATCAAGGCACCGGCAGGTTCAGTGTCTGGTGAGAACCCACTTTCTGGTTCATAGAGGATGCCTTCTCGCTGTGTCCTCACATGGTGGAAGGGAGTAGGGAACTCTGTGGGGTCTCTTATAAAAGCACTAGTCCCATTCACGAGGGCTGCACCCTCAAGATCTAAGCATATCCCAAAGGCCCCACCTCCTAATACCATCACGTTGGGCATTAGGTTTCAACATATGCGTTTTGGAGGAACAGTCTATAGCAAGGCGCAATCTACTCACATGAGCCCTTAAAAGCAGAGAACATTCTCCAGCTGGAGGCGAGAGAGATGTGGGCAAAGGGGAAGTTGAGAAATTCCAAGCATGAGAGGAATTCAGTATACCATTACTGCTTCTGAGATGTAGGAGTCCTCGTGCAAGGACCAAAGAGAAGCCTTTAGCTGAGGGCAGCCCTCAGCTGACAGCCAGCAAAGAAATGGGGGTCTCTGTCCTGCAGGTGAAAGGAACTGGATTTTGCCAACAATTGGAATGAATTTGAAAGCAGATTCTTCCCAGAGCCTCCTGATGAAAGCATAACTGGCTGATACCTTGATTTTGGTTTTGTGAGACTGAGCAGAGAAGCCAGACAAACCCACCCAGACCTCTGACCTACAGAACTGGGTGATAAATTTGTGTTGCTTTAAGCTGCTAAATTGGTGGTAATTTGTTATGGCAACAATTGGAAACTTAATACACTAACATTGCTATATATTAGTTATATAAGCCACTCCTCTGAAACTGAGGTGAAGGGCTATTTTTTAAAAATTAGAAATTTAAAAATTTGTCATGTCAGGGCCGGCCCCGTGGTGTAGCGGTTAAGTGCACGCACTCCGCTGCTGGCAGCCCAGGTTTGGATCCCGGGTGCGTGCTGACACACCGCTTGTCAGGCCGTGCTGTGGTGGCGTCCCATATAAAGTGGAGGAAGATGGGCATGGATGTTAGCCCAGGGCCAGTCTTCCTCAGCAAAAAGAGGAGGATTGACATGGATGTTAGCTCACGGCTGATCTTCCTCACAAAAAAAAGAAAAAAAAATTTTGTAATGTAGTGATTCTTTATAAAATACAATAAAAACAATTACTAGAAAGTGAAATTTTTAAAAAGCATATAAAATATAAGCCTCAATTCTTTTATTTTTTTGATTCAACAGCATAAAACTCCTTCACGCTGCTATAAAAGTGTCTCAATGCTTACTCTTAAATATCTGCTTATCTGTTGCAGGTTTGTGAACTGTCTGTGGATCAGCGTCCATCCACAGAACACATTTTGGGTACGACTGAGAAAAGCCCCATCACATCCAATTTGTGAAGATGTAAACACACAAATTGGAAGCAGGATGTAAGCAAACATCTAGGGTTGAGAGACTCAGCAATGAATAGTTTCTAGTCACGTTATGGTACTTACAGCTTTGTAAATTTGTGGAGCAATTGCTGTTAATTAAAAAAAAGCCACACGACTGCTGTGTGCACTAGAGTCTTGTCAGCGCTAACACAGAAATCAATCGATTTAGCAAGTTGGGGGATGCAGTGAAAGGGCCGGGGCGGCCTGAGCTTCATGTCTGGGTTGTCTGTTGCTAATTGAACACTAACATCGTTGGTGTCTTTGGTAGGAGTTAACTGACCACCAGTTGAGACCTTGCAGTCAGGCAGTTCAGGGTGACAGTTCCAGGGTGATGGGATGGACATTTCATCTGATAGAAACCGGAGACAAACCTTGAATAATTCATGATCATTCCTATGATCAGTTCTAAAAGCAGAAAGGCATCTTTTTATTCTGTTTTTGATATATGTGTTGGATGGAACTGGCATCATTTTAGAAAAAGAGACATTTGTTTTAGTGAAAATGATACACACTCATTGTAAAAACAAATAAAAAACTCCAACGATACAGAAAGTGCAAAGACAAGTAAAAATCAGCTGCAACACCAGAGATGACTACTGTTTAGCAGTTTGGTAAACATACTTCTGGTCTTTACATATGAGCATATGTGCAGAGATATATGAATATACTTTTATATAAATAGGATCAAATTATATATAATGTTCTACAATATGCTTTTCTTCAGTAAACATGTAGGCCTCTTTCCATGGCATTCAATGTAGGTCTACATCATTTTTTTAAAATTATTTATTTATTTTTTTAATGAGGAAGATTAGCCCTGAACTAACATCCAATGCCAATCCTCCTCTTTTTTTTTTTTTTCTGAGGAAGATTGGCCCTGGGCTAACATCCGTGCCCATCTCCCTCTACTTTATATGGGACGCCGCCACAGCGTGCCTTGACAAGTGGTGCATTGGTGCGTGCCTGGGATCTGAACCTTCGAACCCGGGGTCACCAAAGCAGAGCATGTGCGCTTAACTGCTACGCCACCGGGCTGGCCCCTACATCATTTTTAATGGCTGCACACACAAGAGAATGTATGTGCCATCATTTTACATAACCCAGTTTTGCATTATTGACATTTGGTGTCTACGTTTTTAACATTATAAATAACAGGGGTGAATGCTCTGGTGCATATGTTCAGCATGTGGTTAATTTCTCCTTTGGATAAAAACCTGTAAGTGGAATAGCTGTGTAAAAACATGACTAAACATTTTCATGGCAGTTGCTGAACTGCTTTGCAGAAAGTCTGTACTGGTTACTCTCCCCTTCACAGTGCATGACAGTTTTTTCGTACCTTTGTCAACAGTGTAAAAAAGCATGTCCTTACTGCTTAATGTTGATTAGGCTTTCATCCCTTTACTAGTCCTTTGTGGAGGAGCATGTATGTGTGCCTTCTATTTCATGTTCTTTGACTATTTTTCTATTGACTGTTCATTCTTATTGATACTTAAGAACTTTTTTTGCATATTTGAGATTAACTATTTGTCTATTCTGTGTGACATGTTTTATCATATGTAATTTTTTTTTATTGTGGTAAGAACACTTAATATGTGATCAACCCTCTTAACAAATTTTATTTTATTTTATTTTTTATTTCTGTGTAGACTACTTCGTGTTCACCACCCAAGTCTAATTATCATTGGTCGCCACACACATGTGTCCTTTTACCCCTTTTGCCCTCCCCCCTTCCCCTCTGGTAACCACCAGTCTGTTCTCTATATCTATGTGTTTGTTGTTGTTTTTTTATCTTCCATGTGTGAGTGAAATCATATATTCATTTGGCTGTCTCTGACTTATTTCACTTAGCATAATGCTCTCAAGGTCCATCCATGTTGTCACAAATGGCAATATTTCATCTTTTTATATGACTGAGTAGTATTCCATTGTGTATATATACCACATCTTCTTTATCCATTTGTCCCTTGATGGGCACCTAGGTTGTTTCCAAGTCTTGGTTATTGTGAATAATGCTGCAATGAACATAGGGGTGCATACATCTTTATGCATTCATGTTTTTGTGTTCTTTGGATAAATACCTAGAAATGGAATAGCTGGATCATATGGTACTTCTATTCTTAATTTTTTGAGTAATCTCCATACTGTTTTCCATAGTGACTGCACCGGTTTGCATTCCCATCAGCAGTGTATGAGGATTCTCTTTTCTCCACATCCTCTCCAACACTTGTTATTTCTTGTCTTTTTAATAATAGCCATTCTGATGGGCATGAGGTGATATCTCATTGTAGTTTTTTTTTTTTTTTTTTGTGAGGAAGATCAGCCCTGAGCTAACATCTGATGCCAATCCTCCTCTTTTTTCTGAGGAAGACTGGCCCTGGGCTAACATCTGTGCCCATCTTCCTCTACTTTATATGGGATGCCGCCACAGCATGGCTTGACAAGCAGTGTGTCAGTGTGTGCCCGGGATCTGAACCGGCGAACCCCGGGCCACCGCAGCAGAGCGTGCACACTTAACTGCTTGCGCCACCAGGCCGGCCCCGCTCTCATTGTAGTTTTGATTTGCATTTCCCTAATAATTAGTGATGTTGAACATCTTTTCATGTGCCTGTTGCCCATCTGTATATCTTCTTTGGAAAAATGTCTGTTCAGATCCTTTGCTCATTTTTTAATTGGGTTGTTTGTTTTTTTCTTGAGTTATATGAGTTCTTTATATATTTTGGATATTAACCCCTTATCAGATATATGATTTGCAAATATCTTTTTCCAGTTGTTAGGTTGTCTTTTCATTTTGTTGATGGTTTCCTTTGCCTTGCAGAAGCTTTTTAGTTTGATGTAGTCCCATTTGTTTATTTTTTTCTTTTGTTTCCCTTGCCTGGGGAGACATGATACTCAAAAAGATACTGCTAATACCGATGTTAAAGAGTGTACTGCCTATGTTTTCTTCTAGGTGTTTTATGGTTTGAGGTCTTACATTCAAGTCTTTAATCCATTTTTAGTTAATTTTTGTGTATGGTGTAAGATAATGGTCTACTTTCATTTTTTTTGCACGTGGGTGTTCAGTTTTCCCAACACTATTTATTGAAGAGACTTTCCTTTCTCCATTGTATGTTCTTGACTCCTTTGTTGAAAATTAGCTGTCCGTAGATGTGTGGGTTTATTTCTGGGCTCTTAATTCTGTTCCATTGATGTGTGTGTGTATTTTTTTTGCCAGTATTATGCTGTTTTGATTGCTATAGCTGTGTAGTATATTTTTAAATCAGAGAGTGTGATACCTCCAGCTTGTTCTTTTTTATCAGGATTGCTTTGGCTGTTTGGGGTCTTCTATTGTTCCATATAAATTTTAGGATTCTTTGTTCTATTTCCATGAAAAATCTCATTGGAATTTTGATAAAGATTGCGTTGAATACGTAGATTGCTTTAGGTGGTAGGGACATTTTAACTGTGTTAGCAAATTTTTAAGTGCACATACAGTATTGTTAACTATAGGCATAGTGTTGTACAGCAGATCTCTAGAACTTATTCATCTTACATAACTGAAACTTTATACCCGTTGAATAGCAACTCCTCATTTTCTCCACCCCTCAGCCCCTGGCAACAACCATTCTACCCTCTGTTTCTATGAGTTTGACTATTTTAGATACCTCATATCAGTGGAATCATACAGTATTTATCTTTCTTGTGTGTGATTTTTAACATAAGCAAATGTACCAGTCTTTGTGGTTTCTGGTTTTCATGACATAATTTGAAAGGCTTAATTTATTTTGATATAAGATCTGAACTTGAGTTAGGAATGCAGATTTTTATTTCCCCCAAATGGCCAATTTTCCAAACGCCATTTACTTACTATTTCACCCATGCCCCACTGATTTTGGAATGCCATCTTTATTATATACCAACTTCCAGTATGTTCTTGGGTGTATTTGAAACTGGCATTTACAGGGGCACTCTTTATTTAACTTTTACTTGGGGTAGGAGGTAGGAAAGTATTGAAACCATGAAAGATAGTATCACAGGTGAAACACTGTTTCCCCTTTCAGTCATTTAGCTATCAAAGTTATCACTGTTTATTTGTGAAAAATTGAACTTTTCTCTTTCTGATGATTCATATTCTACTAGAGGAAAAATGAGCTATAATATTTGACACCAGATATAAGACAATGTGGGCTGATAAGGAAGAAATGGAAATACTGGTTTGAGTGATGATCTACTTTGTGTCTGGTATGCCATGACCCTTGTGAAGAGGGAAGGCATAGATCTGAATCTTTTTATCTAAACCCTTTTCTCACTGTTGGAGGAGGTCCTTGAGAGGATGTGACCACTGGTTGACCCTCGAGATGGACCAGGCCATCAGAGGCTCTCCTGTCCCTGGAATGTATGTTCTGCACCCCGTTCCCACAGTGGGAGCTGTTGCCAAGGACTCAGACTTGAGGGAGCAATGGGTTGTTGAGACCTTCTGGGCTGTAAGTATGACTAAACCCAGTTAAAGCCTCTATATAAACTTTTAAGATTCTGTAGGTGGGTATGGGGATCTACTCATCTTGAGGCTGCCCAAGACAATCCTTATAAGTAAATTTCTTTGCTTATTAAGCCTGCCACCTACCAATGTGGAGTGGTCTGCCTCTTTCCTCGGTCTCTCCTTGTCCTCTGTGTATGGGGGCCAGTTTGCAAACCAACACATACTCTGGGAGGGATACTGAAGACTGACAGCCAAAGGAGCAGTTTAAACAAATTGGTCAGGGCTTTCTTAAAAATCGTGATTCAACTAATATGGACCATTTTTCAGCTTGTGAGAGCCTTTTCATTATGGGTTAACTTTTTTAAAACCATAGACTTACTTTGCCCAGGCTGTTGGTTCTCATGTGTTCAGTATCACAGGTCAGTGTGAAACATTCGGCCTTACAGAGACTGTTGAACAGATATGGAGCCGTATTTGACTCCTCTGCTGGTAGACCCAGCATTCTGTACATTTGGTGCCTTTTACAGTTCCTTTCCATGGTGTTCGCCCTGTGGTTAGATTCTGCCCTTCGATGCCTGTTTTGTGTACTTGACTGTGTACTGAGATCAGTTGCTTGGCTGAGCATTAGTGCCACAACACACAAAGGCTATTTTTTGTGGTCCAACACTTGGCCTAGTATCCACCTTATAGAGGTGTCATTGTTGACAAGGCAGTGTAGTGAGGGGATTTTAAAATCTACATTCCATTTCACATGGTCACTACAATGCCGCATGACTTAACTCCTAGAAGTGCCACTCTGCCTGCTAACTTGAGCAGGGTTTGGCCAGCCAGTCATTTAGGGGACTTGTGAGAGAAATGCCATTTGAAAGAAGTCATTGTTTCAAAATTTCTTAGTGAGAAAAAGGCTGATTGAATTCCAGGCTGTTTCTGAGGTGAGGAATTTCCATGAAAAAAACCAAAATATCAAAACCAAAGGATCGGGGCCGGCCCCGTGGCTTGGTGGTTGGGTGAGCGCGCTCCACTGCTAGCGACCCGGGTTCGGATCCCGGGCTCGCACCGACGCGCTGCTTCTCCGGCCATGCTGAGGCCGCGTCCCACATGCAGCAACTAGAAGGATGTGCAGCTGTGACACACAACTATCTACTGGGGCTTTGGGGGGAAAAGTAAATAAATAAAATCTAAAAAAAAAAAAAAAAAAAAAAAAAAACCAAAGGATCGGACAGAAGTCAAGACGGCGGCATAGGCAGACTCTGAACTCACCTCCTCCCACGGACACAGCCAATTTACAACTACTCGTGGAAAAATTACCCCTGAGACAGAACTGAAAACTGGATAAGAGGAACTGCTGCAACAACGGACAATCCTAACTGGGGTAGAAGAGGCAGAAACTCCCTTCTGGAGAGGAAAAACGCTGCCTTCACAAGCCGCCAGCTTCACGGCCGCCGGGAGCAGCTCACAGGTACGCAGCCCCCTGGAGGCACAGGGCCCTGAGCCGGGGAGCGCCCTGCTGTGGGCATTTTGTGGACCCAGCACAATTGAAACCAGCGGCATAATATCTGACTTTGCCTGCTACTAAAACATTGGGGAGTACCCCCAGAAAAGCTGGTTCACAAAGACATTAAAACCGGCTCTTAAAGGGCCCACGTGCAAACTCACCCGTTTCAGAAAGCAAACTAAAATCACCAGAAAGAAAGGTGCACAGTGCTTTGGTGAAAAGAGACTCACCTAATAGGCCCTGTGTGCATCTCGATGAGAGGTGAGACCTCTCCAGGGACTGGGACATTGGCGGCGGCCATTGTTGTGGCCTGGTGTGGGCGTGCTGACAGAGACGCCATTGGAGTTCTCCCTGGGGCCTGCTAGCCCAAGGTCTGCCCCACCCGCTAGAGCACCGATTTAATCCAGCTCAGCCAGGGCAGGCAGCCCACCCCAGAGAATGGCCCCACCCAACAACAAGCCCTCAGGCAAATTGTGGGCCTGCATAGATTGGTGACTGGATTCTCTGCAGCCTGGCAACTGAGCCGATTCAGTGGGGCAGGGCATGCACAAGGAGCGGGTGGTGAGTGTGGGGCAGTGGTGGAGTGTGTGGGGCTCCCGCCGTGGAGAGACTGGGCCTACCTCAGGGGGACGGGGCGTGCACACAGGGCTGGACTGTGTTGACTGTGTGTGTGGACCTGTGGGTGGCAGGGCTTGTCAGCTGCAGAAGACTTGTGCTTCTCAAAGACCCACATAGGGGGTTTGCCCCACTTTCCAAAGCCTGAAAGAATTGGTTGCTCCTGTGTCTGAGGCCAGTCCCACCCAGCTGCAATCCTCAGAGAACTGACAAGAGACCTAAAGGCTGGAGGCTTATAGCAATTGTAAGCTCCTGAGCCTAACAACCAGCCAGGCTGGGGGCCTACTCACTTAAAAGAAGTACTGCAACACAAATGTGGTATTAGAACTTGCAGCCAACTGTGCTGGGGCTCCCCACACCTCATAAAGAGACTGAAGGGCCCACAACAACTACAAGCAGCTGAGCATTACAACAGATGGCCAGGAGCATAACTCGGCCTCCCTGGGTGCCTACAGGGAGAGCAAAGAGGCCACAACAGAAGGACACATGTAGCCCACATAGGGGTCACCCCTGGAACATTGAGAACTGAGGGAAGCACATGGCAGGCCTCCTAAGCCATCACTTACATAAGGTCACCTATCCAAGAGCAGGAGACGTAGCTGACCTACCTAATACATAGACACAAGCACAGGGAAAGAGGCAAAATGAGGAGGCAAAGGAATACATTCCAAGTAAGGGAACAGGACAAAACCCCAGAAAATGAACTAAGTGAAACAGAAATGAGCAACCTACCCGACAGAGAGTTCAAACAAAGAGTGTTAAGGATGCTCACTGATCTGGGGAGAAGAATGGATGATCTCAGTGAGAATGTCAACAAAGAAATGGAAGACATTAAAAAGAACCAATCAGAAATGAAGAATACAATACTGGAAATGAAAAATTCACTAGAGGGACTCAAAAACAGAGTAGAGCATACAGAAGAACGGATCTGTGAGCTGGACGAAAGACTAGAAGAAATTACCCAAGCTGAACAGGTAAAAGAGAAAAGAATGAAAAAGAGTGAGGACAGTCTCAGGGACCTCTAGGACAACATCAAGCACACTAACATCCGTGTTATAGGTGTCCTGGAAGGAGAAGAGCGAGACAAAGGGGCAGAGAATCTATTTCAAGAAATAATAGATGAAAACTTCCCTAACCTAAGGAAGGAAACAGACATCCAGATACAGGAAGCACAGAGAGCCCCAAACAAGATAAACCCAAAGAGGCCCACACCAAGACACATCATAATCAAAATGTCCAGAATTAAAGATAAAGAGAGAATCCTAAAAGCTGCAAGAGAAAGTCAAGTTACATACAAAGGAAACCCCATAATGCTATCAGCTGACTTCTCAGCACAAACCTTACAGGCTAGAAGAGAGTGGCATGATATATTTAAAGTGCTAAAAGGAAAAAACTTACAGCCAAGAATACTCTACCCAGCAAAGTTATCATTCAAAATGGAAGGAAAGATCAAAAATTTCCCAGACAAGCAAAAATTAAAGGAGTTTGTCACCAAGAAACCAGTGCTACAAGAAATGTTAAAGGGACTGGTTTAAGGGGAAAAGAGAAGACCACAAATAGGAAACATTATCTATTTCCATGATAAGAGGGTAATGGATACAAATGCACAAAAATGAGGTTAGATATGATATCAAAAACATAAAATGAGAGAGGAGGGGAGTTAAAGAGTAGAGCTTTCAGACAGAGGTCAAACTAAAGAGACCATCAATTCTGTATAGAAGAAGGAAGAAACAGAGAAGGACTACTAAAACACTGAGAAAAAAAAAAGTTAAAAAATGGCAGTAAGTACCTACTTATCAATAGCTACTTTAAATGTCAATGGACTAAATGCTCCAATTAAAAGGCATAGGGTGGCTGATTGGATAAAACAACAAGACCCATATATATGCTGCATACAAGAGACACACTTCAGACCTAAAGACACTCACAAACAGAAAGTGAAGGGATGGAAAAGGATACTCCATGCAAATGGCAATGAAAAGAAAGCTGGGGTAGCAAAACTCATATCAGACAAAATTGACTTTAAAACAAAAACTGTAAAAAGAGACAAAGAAGGACACTACATAATGATCAAGGGAACAATCCAACAAGAGGATATAACACTTGTAAATATCTACACACCCAATGTAGGAGCACCTAAATATATAAAGCAATTATGAACAGACATAAAAAGAGAAACAGACAGTAACACAATAATAGTAGGGGACTTTAACACTCCACTTACACCAACGGATAAATCATCCAAACAGAAGATCAATAAGGAAACATTGGCCTCAAATGATACACTAGAACAGATGGACCTAGTAGATATATACAGAGCATTCCATCCCAAAACTGAAGAATACACGTTCTTTTCAAATGCACATGGAACATTCTCCAGGATTGATCACATATTAGGCCACAAAACAAGTTTACATAAATTTAAGAAGATTGAAATAATACCAAGCATCTTTTCTGACCACAACAGTATGAAACCAGAAATCAACCATAGGAAGAAAATCAGAAAAGCCACAGATACATGGAGATTAAACAAAATGCTACTGAACAACGACTGGGTCAACGAAGAAATCAAAGAAGAAATCAAAAAATACCTGGAGACAAATGAAAATGAAAATACGACATGCCAGAATTTATGGGATACAGCAAAAGCAGTTCTAAGAGGGAAGTTTATAGCAATACAGGCCTATCTCAACAATCAAGAAAAACCTCAAATAAACAATCTAACCACGCACCTAAAGGAACTGGAAAAAGAAGAACAAACAAAGCCCAAAATCAGTAGAAGAAGGGAAATAATAAAAATCAGAGCAGAAATAAATGAAATAGAGACCAAAAATACAATAGAAAAAATTAATAAAACCAAGAGCTGGTTCTTTGAAAAGATAAACAAAATTGACAAATCTTTAGCTAGACTCACCAAGAAAAAAAGAGAGAAGGCAAAAATAAGTAAAATCAGAAATGAAAGAGGAGAAATCACAACAGACACCTCAGAAATACAAAAGATTATAAGAGAATACTGTGAAAAGCTATATGCCAACCAATTCGACAATCTGGAAGAAATGGAT
This sequence comes from Ceratotherium simum simum, assembly GCF_057802395.1. Lineage (NCBI taxonomy): Eukaryota > Metazoa > Chordata > Mammalia > Perissodactyla > Rhinocerotidae > Ceratotherium > Ceratotherium simum. Next base: position 59,387,430 of record NC_141909.1, on the reverse strand, counting down.
AAATTCTTAGAATCATACAACCTTCCAAAACTGGATCAAGAAGAAATAGAGAATTTGAATAGACCAATCACTAGTAAGGAGATTGAAACAGTAATCAAAAACCTCCCCAAAAGTAAAAGTCCAGGACCAGACGGCTTCCCTGGTGAATTCTACCAAACATTCAAAGAAGACATAATAGCTATCCTTCTCAAAATCTTCCAAAAAATTGAGGAGTGAGGGAAGCTCCCTAACTCATTCTATGAAGCCGACATTACCCTGATACCAAAACCAGACAAGGACAACACAAAAAAAGAAAACTACAGGCCAATATCACTGATGAACATCAATGCAAAAATCCTCAACAAAATACTAGCAAATCGCATACAACAATACTTTAAAAAGGTTATACACCATGATCAAGTGGGATTTATTCCAGGTAGGCAGGGATCTTTTAACATTTGCAAATCAATCAACGTGATACACCACATTAATAAAATGAAGAATAAAAATCACATGATCTCTCAATAGATGCAGAGAAAGCATTTGACAAGATACAGCATCCATTTCTGATAAAAACTCTGAATAAAATGGGGATAGAAGGAAAGTACCTCTACATAATAAAGACCATATATGAGAAACCCACAGCTAATATCATCCTCAGTGGTGAAAAACTGAAAGCTATCCCTCTAAGAACAGGAACCAGACAAGGATGCCCACTCTCACCACTGCTATTTAACATAGTACTGGAAGTCCTAGCCAGAGCAATCAGGCAAGAGAAGGAAAGAAAAGGGATCCAAATTGGAAAGGAAGAAGTGAAACTCTCACTATTTGCAGATGACATGATTTTATATATAGAAAACCCTAAAGAATCCACCAGAAAACTTTTAGAAGTAATAAACAAATATGGTAAAGTTGCAGGATACAAAATCAACATACAAAAATCAGTTGCATTTCGATTCACTAACAACGAAGTAGCAGAAAGAGAAATTAAGAATACAATCCCAGGGCCGGCCCTGTGGCTTGGTGGTTAAGTGCGCGCGCTGCGATGCTGGCGGCCCGGGTTCGGATCCCGGGTGCGCATCGAGGCACCACTTCTCCGTTCATCCTGAGGCCGAGTCCCACATACAGCAACTAGAAGGATGTGCAGCTACAACACACAACTATCCACTGGGGCTTTGGGGGGAAAAAAATAAAATAAATAAAATCTTTAAAAAAAAAAAAAAAAAAAAGAATACAATCCCATTTACAATTGCAACAAAAAGAATAAAATACCTAGGAATAAACTTAACCAAAGAGGTGAAAGAGCTGTACACCGAAAACTATAAAACATTTCTGAAAGAAATTGAAGAAGACACAAAGAAATGGAAAGATATTCCGTGCTCTTGGATTGGAAGAATTAACATAGTTAAGATGTCCATACTTCCTAAAGCAATCTATAGATTCAATGCAATCCCTATCAAAGTTCCAACAACATTTTTCACAGAAATAGAACAAAGAATCCTAAAATTTATTTGGAACAACAAAAGACCCCGAATAGCTAAAAGAATCCTGAGAAAAAAGAACAAAGCTGGAGGTATCACACTCCCTGATTTCAAAATATACTACAAAGCTATAGTAACCAAAACAGCATGGTAGTGGCGCAAAAACAGACACACAGATCAATGGAATAGAATCGAAAGCCCAGAAATAAACCCACACATCTATGGACAGCTAATCTTCGACAAAGGAGCCAAGAAAATACAATGGAGAAAAGAAAGTCTCTTCAACAAATGGTGTTGGGAAAACTGGACAGCCACATGCAAATAAATGAAAGTAGACCCTTACCTTACACCATACAGAAAAATTAACTCCAAATGGATTAAAGACTTGAATGTAAGACCTGAAACTGTGAAACTTCTAGAAGAAAACATAGGCAGTATGGTCTTTGACATCCGGCTTAGCAACATATTTTCAAGCACCATGTCTGAACGGGCAAGAGAAACAATAGAAAAAATAAACAAATGGGTCTACATCAAACTAAAAAGCTTCTGCACAGCAAAGGAAACCATCAACAAAACGAAAAGACAACCTAACAATTGGGAGAAGATATTTGCAAACCATACATCTGATAAGGGCTTAGTCTCCAAAATATACAAAGAACTCATGCATCTCAACAACAAAAAAACTAACAACCCAATCCAAAAATGTGCAAAAGACCTGAACAGACATTTCTCCAAAGAAGATATACAGATGGCCAACAGACACATGAAAAGATGTTCAAAATCATTAACTATCAGGGAAATGCAAATCAAAACTACAATGAGATATCACCTCACGCCTGTCAGAATGACTATAATGATCAAGACAGGAAACAACATGTGTTGGAGAGGATGTGGAGACAAGAGAACTCTCATACACTGCTGGTGGAAGTGCAAACTAGTGCAGCCACTATGGAAAACAGTTTGGAGATTCCTCAAAAAATCACGGATAGAACTACCATATGATCCAGCTATTCCACTGCTGGGTATTTATCCAAAAAACTTGAAAACACCAATGCATAAAGATACATGCACCCCTGTGTTCATTGCAGCGTTATTCACAATAGCCAAGACTTGGAAGCAACCTAAGTGCCCATCAAGGGACGAATGGATAAAGAAGCTGTGGTATATATACACAATGGAATACTACTCAGCCATAAGAAACAACGAAATCCAGCCGTTTGTGACAACATGGACGGACATTGAGGGTATTATACAAAGTGAAATAAGTCAGAGGGAGAGGGTCAAATACGTTATGATTTCCTTCATTAAGTAGTAGATAACAACAACAATAAACAAACACATAGGGACAGAGATTGGATTGGTGGTTACCAGAGGGGAATGGGGGCGGGAGGAGGGCAAAAGGGATAATTCGGCACATGTGTGTGGTGATGGGTTGTAATTAGTATTTGGGTGGTGAACATGATGTAATCTATGCAGAAATAGAAGTATAATGATGTACACTTGAAATTTTTACAATGTTATAAACCGTTACTGCAATAAACAAAAAATTAAAAAAAAAAAAACAGAAGCAGCAAAAAGCAGACAACATGAATAAAGCAGGAGAGACATTTCTGAAATAGTATTGTTATGTTCACAATTTTAAATATTTCTACTTTGTGTTCTGAAAAAATGCTGTAGTTTAATAAATGATTTTGAAATTGGAAAAAAAAAAAACACCAATGGATCCATTGTTTTTCAATTCAGTGTAATCAAATATCCAGTATCTTACTGAGAAATGGGCCATCCAGTGTTAAGAATCCTATGAGGTTAATGGCAGTTAAACATGGGCCAAGCAATTACCATACATTTGGTTTGCTTCAACAGTAAATGGTAGGAAAACTATGGGGCAAAACCTATTTATAGTATAAGCAGTGTTTGCATCAGTTGATTGGTTATGCTGTACTCACTTTCTGAAATAAATGTAGTGGGGACAAAAAGTTCCTACTTGGCGCCTACTTTTGACTTTTATTTTTGTTTCTGTTGCAGCTGTTGTGTAAGCAGTAAGATCTTTTCTGCAGTCTCAGCTGACCTAGTCCAGTGTTTGGTGTATGTAAAAAAATCTTTCAGACGCCTGCTAAGCATTCAGTTTCCTAGGTCTCAGAGATTCTAGGTCTAGATTCTAGATTCCAGGTCTCAGAGATTCTAATTCAGTTGACCTGGCAATGTGCATGCTTAATAAACTCCTTAGGTGATTTTAATGCAGATGGCCTTTTGAAAAACACTGCACTGGGGCAGGGGTAGGAAAAAATGAATTGATATTGTTTTATGCACCTACTGTGTACCACACTTGGTCATGCCAGGATACCTCATTTCGGTAGTTCCTTCCCAAACCTTAAATACTGGGTCTACTTGCTCTAGAAATAATATTTGCGTGTGTGAGAACCTGCACCTAGGGAATTGTTCCTTTAGTTTAAAGCTTCTTATTTTCGTTTAGATACCCAGGAGGAGATACCATTCTATGCCTTAGCACAATGCTACTCAAAAGTGCTGGTCTCTGAAGATATTTGTTACTGATTTGCAACCAGGTAAGGATCTTCTGCCAGGATGGAAGTCAGTTTTGTCAATAAGCACACTGTTTAGTTCATCCAATGTAAATTTTTGTCTTTGTGGCAGGATTTTTCCTATGAAGGAAGCATCAGTTCTTTCCTTTATATTCTGGTGTAAGTTCCTATCTTGTCACAGATTGGTGACAGATGGATTCAGGGACCACACTTCAAGTAGCACAGACATTTGAGCCTTCAGGGGGTAAAAATAGAAGAGCTTTGAGTGGAAGGATGGAGAAGACTCGGAGAGGAAAACTCCAGAGAGACAATGTTAGAGCCACCAAATACCAACTCTGCTCACCAAGCCTGGCTTATATAAAAGCTGCCAAAATTCATGCCCGTAATTGGACTTGGTTTCTTTTCTCTGCCTAGTGTGTCCTCCAGCGGAGGTGATGATGAGAAGAGAAACCCAATTATATTGCCCGGAGAAGAGGACTAATTTAGTTAATCCGCAGCGCCTGGATTGACTGTGAAATCTGTTTGAAGATGGAAGTGTAGACTAGTAAAATGTTTCCCTCAAAGAACTTGAAGCTGAGTCTTTGCTGGGACTGTTATGAGCACTTCCGAACATCAGTTTTGAAGAAATACCCTTCATATTACTATTGCATCTACTGTCACTTTATGCAGATTGAATTGCTTCAATTTTTAAGTTTCAGTCTAAATGGGCAGACTTGATAATAAGTAGCTAAAAGAATTGCTAAGGTCTCTTCCGGCTGAAAGATTCTATGATTCTAGAATTCTTTCATCTACACAATTATTTCAGGTATCTACTTCCAGTATTCATTCAGTTCATTTCACAAATATTAAGGGAGCACTCCCTATGTGCCAGATAATATACCAGGAGTACACTGGTATACAGTGAAAAATTAGAGACATGATCACTCATGGTGTTTATAATGTAGCTGGGGAGATAGACATTAAGCAATTAAATCAAAATAAGCATATGAATAAACATAGAACTGAATTGTGAACCTAATGAGAAAAGAGATGACAAACAGTTTAGTGGTTGCCAGATATAAATTTCAGTTCAATCGAATTCAGCAAATGATTTTTGAGCACATACTCTGCACCAGGCAGCATGCTGAGCGTTATAGATACAGAGATGAATAGAACATTCCTGACTGCAGATCCACTTGGAATTGTACTGGAACAGCACCCATATCCCTGTCCTCAACTCCCATCTGATTTTGTTGGTTGATTTGTATGGGTTTTGTCTATTTTATCTGCTGTTCACCCCACATTGCTAGTGTACCAGTGAGACACAGCTTTCAGGTACCTGTTTGTCTGAAGATGTGGAATCGCCCTTGTGTTTGTGAATTTGACCTGAAGAAAATCTTTAAATGATTATGGCCTTTGAAACTGCCAGCTGAGCTGCTGAACTGACACAGACTCAGCAGAACTGAGAATTATTGTTGAATCTCTGTCACAAAATGGTAGTCCTAGATTCAAAGTGATCACAGGGTAAGCTCATTCCTTTATTCAGTCTGTCTGGGTGCCTTCTGTGTGCCAGGCACTGGTCTGGGCACAGGGGGACATCAGTGAGCATAGCAGATACGAGGCCCTGCCCACTTGTGTTCCTCTCAACTTACACATTTTCAATATCTCGTTGAATATCAGGGAGCTCATTCCCTTACGGGGAGCCAACCCATTTTCAAACAGTTCTACATATTTGGAAGATCTCTACTGTATTGATCCTAAATCTGTTTCCCTGTAGCTTTTACTACAAGTCTGAGGTTCTATCTTTGAACCACTCCAGATATAGCTAATCCCTCTTCCACATGGCCCCCTTCAAATATTTGAAAAATAGTTGTGTTCCTTTTAAGGCTCCCCATTTTGTTATTTCACATGTAGAAGTGTGTGTAGAAATATGTGTAGATACACGAGCACATGGATGTCATTTAACAGTGTAAATCAATGGCACCTTGATTTTGCTTGTTGAGTGTTTGTTAGTTCTCAGATCTCTCAGTACAGGCATAATAACCATCCCTCCACCCATAGCTGAAATACAAACTCACCCTTGCTCAGTGTGTTAGTTCCCAGAGGACTTTCATGTGCGTAGTCATCCGGCACTCACAACAATCCTGGGTGGAAGATGTTATCCCCATTTAACAGATGAGGACACTGAGATGCAAAGAAGGTTATGTGGCTCAACCCAGGTGTCATAGTGCTGTGACCTAAACCGAGCCTGCTGACTTCAAAATCCGCATTTTTCATACCATACTTCTCCATACCTCCTCTACACCTTGCTGATTTTAAAGCGGAAGTGATGTCAGGCTTTAGAATATTCTGTCATTTGATAGTTGCTGGAAGAATCCTGAACTCAATTCAGCAAGGTTCCTTCTGAATATTAGGAGAAGTGGCGCAAGGGCAGTTCCTGTGGTGGTAAGATGTTTCAGCTCTTCCTTTTCCCCTCTTCCCTTCCAGTTGCCTACATTTCCTCTCTGTTCTTTAGTTTTCCTTTTGCTTTTGTCGTCTGCTGATGCACAGGCTTTATTGTCCCAGACTGGAGAGATGATGACCTCAGAGCTAAGGCATTCTCTGTCTTGACAGCAGCAGGGGGCAGACCCAAAGTACCTCTGAATCTGCAGACGGGGTGCAGTGACCAGCATACCCCTTAAGCTGCCAAGTTGAAATGTATTTGGGGGAAATTGCTCCAGCAATAGATTTTATGCCCCAAGTTAAGAGGCAGTGAGAAAAACTCATGCAAAGGAAAATATGCTAGTTGATAAACTCCAGCAAATTTGGAGTGAGTATTACTTAAGGACACAGTTACCAACTGTATAATGAGATGATGCTTGTATAACCACATTCCAAAAAAGCTGTTAAGTCTGCCTAAGAGTAGGAAGAACACCAGACCTCATGGGAAGGAATGAGACATGAACTCCTTAGAGGTGGCAAGATCAGATGAACATCTCACCCCTTAATTTGCCAGGATAAGAAATCTCTCCTGTCTCTGGCTAAAAGTAACTCAAGTAGTTTATGGCTGCTTTAATCGGTACCTTTAATCAGCAAAGAACTCAAGTCAGGGTAGTAAATAACTTATGGGGAATATGATTTGTGCTTAAGATTGCTTTAATATTCCTATATGTTTTCTCCATAGGTAAATACAGCTCAAGATACTCTATTTCTAGACAAGACAGTGCTATAATTAATCACCCAGTAACTAGCTGCTTTTTTAAGATCTCAATCACTCTGAAAGACAGCACCAGAGGTTTATTTTCAGTAAGTCAAACCAGTTAGTTCATATCAGTTAAAGGTCACTTCCTTATTTTATACTGTGACACCTCATATTCACAAAAGGGCATTTGCAAGAAGGATTGTTCCTCTTTCTGAGAGGCAGAGCTACTGCCTACTACCCATGGAATTTCACATTTCATATTTATTTATACGCTTCTTTTCACAAAGTCACTTTGGTGGCCTACAACAAAAGACATGCAATTCAATTTAGTTCAACAAACATCAGTCAAGCGCTAGACTCTTCAGTAGGAGCTGGGGATACAAATATGACTAAAGTCTCTGCTATTTTAGGAGCTTAGGGGGGGAAATGGGGGAAAAAGTTGCTAATTTTACTAGAATGCAGTTTCTATATGATAAGGGTCTGCACCCTTATCGCTGGAGGTGAAGAGAAGTGCAGAGAGAGGGACCAACACTTCACTGCCCTGGGCACATCAGGGAAGGTTTTGATGTAGATGTAAGCTTTAGATTTTCTAGGTCTAATGGTGGCATAGACGTAAAATGGCCTATGAAAAGCGCAAGTGGTCCCCAAAACTGTGCATCTTCAAGTTGACAACAGAGGGGAATTCTTGGTGAGCATTCCATGGACAGAACGCTTTTTCAAATCCAAATCAGTATTTGTGTGTCCCTCCTTCCATGATGAGAATCCTGTATTTCAACAGTATCAACATATTTACTCTTTTGCTTAGTCTAATAATACATCCAAAATCATTGCAGTGTTGTTTCGCCCACACCCCCACCAGAAGTGAACCTACTCGAAAGAGCTGAGGACTTGTCCACGCTTCTTCCCCTCCCCTGTATCCTGACCTGCCCTGGACTGCGGGAATGCAGTCAAGTACTTTGCTATACTGTGTTCATAGTTACTTGTATTAGTTGTTTATTTTTTTTCCCTTCAGTGTGGTTATGTTTTTCGTTTGAAATACAATTAGATTCATCTGTTTCAGTTCGCTTTCAGGTTTAGGGTTTTTTCCTTCCCATTCTTGTTGCTTCAACTTTACTTTCTGAACAAGTAATAGATCAATATGCTTTCAAAGGTCAAAACTATACATAAAGGTGTACTCAGAGGCACCACACTTCCCCATTCCTCCTCCCACCCTTGTAGGTAACCAATTTCATTCTTTACTGATTTATTAGTTTTAGTTTTTTTGTTGATTATATAGGGAAATATATGCTTTTTTTCTTATTTAAAAAAATTCACAGAAAAGGTGGCATACTATATATGCTTTTTTATACTTTGCTTTTTTTTTTAACTGAACAATACCTCCTGGAAATCACTTTATAACAGTTCGTAGAGCTCTTCCTCATTCTTCTTTAAAGCTGTGTGGTACTCACCGTGTGTATAATACCGTAGTGTCTGCAACCAATCCCCTATGTTTGGGCATTCAGAAAGTTTCCAATATTTTGCAGTTAGAAGTAATGCTGTGATAAATAATCTTGTGTGCATGTATTTTGGTGTTCTTGGAGGTGTATCTTTAGGCTACATTCCCACAAATGGGATTACTGGTTTGAAGAATAAATCTACATGTAGTTTTCTAGATATTGCCAAATTCCACTCCATAGGGACTATACCATTTTGCATTCCCCTCAACAATGTATGGGAGAGCCCCTTTCCCCACAGTCTTGCCAACAGAGTGTATTGCAACTTTTTGATTTTTTTTGCCAATCTGATAGGTAATAAATGCTATCTCAGTAAAGTTTTAATTTGCATTTCACTTATTATGAGTGAAGTTAAACATTTTTTCATTTGCTGGTCATTTTTTCTCAATTTTAATGTTTTTTTTTTTAGGAAAAATTGGGGATATTAGCCTTTTATCTTTGATGTATGTTGCAAATACTTATTCTCAGTTTGTCATTTGTTTTTTGACTTTGGTTATGGTATTTTTTTTTGTTTTTGCAGAGGACGATTCCCCCTGAGCTAAAATCTGTTGCCATCTTCTTCGTTTTTTGCTTGAGGAAGATTAGCCCTGAGCCAACATCTGTGCCAAGCCTCCTCTATTTTGTATGTGGGTTGCTGCCACAGCATGGCTGAGTGGTGTAGGTCCATGCTTGGGATCTGAACCTGTGAACTCAGGCTGCTGAAGCAGAGCGTGCCGAACTTAACGACTATGCCATGGGCCCAGCCCCGCAGTTATGGTATTTTTGACCATGCAAAAGTTTTTATTTTTTTCTTTATGTAGTCAAATTTATCAGTCTTTTCCTTTATTGTCTCTGAATTTTGAGTCATAATGAGAAAGCCTTTCTCTACTCCAAAGTTAAAGAGGATTTCATTCATGTTTTCTTCTCATACTTGTATAGTTGCCTTTAGATCTCTGATCTATTTGAAGTTTATTCTTTTCTCTGATGAGGAATGGATCTAATTTTTTTCCAAATGGCTATCCGGTTGTCCCAACACCATTTACTACAAATGACTACCTTTGCTTCAGTGATTTGAGATAGCTCCTTTATCATATGCTTGATTTTTTTTTTGGTGAGGAAGATTAGCCCTGAGATAACATCTGTTGCCAATCCTTCTCTTTTTGCTGAGGAAGATTGGCCCTGTGCTAACATCTGTGCCCCTTTTCCTCCACTTTTATATGTGGAACGCCTGCCAGAACATGGCTTAAGAAGCGATGTGCAGGTCCATGCCCAGGATCCGAACCTGTGAACCCCGGGCTGCCGAAGTGGAGTGTGTGAACTCAACCGCTACCCCACCGGGCCAGCCCCTCATATGCTTGATTTTTATACGTAGTTGGATCTGTCTCTGGACTTTCCAGGCTATTTCTTTGATTTGTTTGTCAATGTGTGTGCCAATACTACACTATTTTAATTACAGAAGTTTTGTAGTATGTTTTATTATCTGATTGGACTAGTTCTTCTCAGAACTCTTCCTCGTCAGTGTTTTCTTTCTTTCTTTTTTTTTTTTTTTGTGAGGAAGATCAGCCCTGAGCTAACTTCCATGCCAATCCTCCTCTTTTTGCTGAAGAAGACTGGCCCTGGGCTAACATCTGTGTCCATCTTCCTCCACTTTATATGGGCTGCTGCCACAGCATGGCCTGACAAGCGGTGCGTCGGTGCACTCCCGGTATCCGAACCTGCGAACCCTGGGCCACCAGCAGCGGAGTGCGTGCACTTAACCGCTAGGCCACGGGGCCTGCCCCCTTTGTCAGTGTTGTCTTAACCAGACTTGTGTGTTTATTTTTCCCTGTGAATTTTAGGATTGTCTTTTATCAGACATTTAATTCTTGATTCTGTTCATTCCTGAGGGCATTCTGGAACTCATTGTTAGGAGCTGTCTCTCTTTAGGAATTTCCCTCCACTGCCCCATGAGAACAGCTGCAGTCATGAGAACCTGTTACTGATGGCGTACGCCACAGCTTGCAGGTGTGTTGGAGCATTAGACAATAATTCTTAACCTTGGCTATAAATTGGAATCACCTGAGAGCTTTTAAGAATTACTGATATCAGGGCCCTCGATTATATTAGAATCTTTGAGGTCAAGGCCTTGGCATTTGCGTTTTTAAAAAGCGTTCCCAGTGATTCTAATGTGCAGCTGGGGTTGAAATCCATGGCTTCAGAGATGTAACTAGGAATATCCTTGTTAACATTAACAAGGGAACTGGAAATTGCATGTAACGGGCTGTGATACAGGCACACAGTGAGAAGATTAGTCCTAGAGGAGAGTGGAGGTGACTGAGAACTAGTGGAAAGTGATAGAATGCTGATATTTGGGAGGGAAAAATGATGAGAAAGAGAAAATGTGACTGCTAAGGTGGCCAAGGAATTCTCACAGTGGATATAGGGCACGAACTTCATGCTTAATATCTATGTCAAAAAATGTGCTCTGTAATTAGACTTCTTGAAATCACTCAGGTACAAAAGTTCTTCTTAAATTTCAAATATTCCCAGGAGTGCTGCAAAGTTGTTTTGGGTGCTTGTGGGGAGAGGGCAGAGGTATTTATTCAAACAAAAACTTGAGGAAATTCACATGGAGTTACACTAACCAGAAGCTCCTCTCATGATACAAGAAACTGTAATTTTGAGGGCTGTGGGTGTGGTGAGAATACATACTTCATGGTTCTTTTCTGGAACATTTCCACAGTACGGTAGGTTATCATCTGTCTTAATCAGTTTGTGCTGCTATAACAAAAATACCATAGACTGGGTGGCTTAGACCACAGACGTTTAATTCTCACAGTTCTGAAGGCTGGAAGTCCAAGATCAAGATGCTGGCACATTTGGAGTCTGGTGAAGGCCTCCTTCCTGGTTCTCTCTGTGTTCTCACATGGCTGAAGGGGTGAGCTCTGTGGGGTCTCTTTAAAGAGGCTCCATCATCATGACCTAATTACCTCCCAAGGCTCCCCGTCCTAATGCCATCACATTAGGGGTTAGGATTTCAACATGAATTTTGGGAGGATACAAATACTCAGTCCATAACTTCATCACGGGAAAGTACATAATTTCTGACTGTCGTGTGACGACAGCCATTCTAATTTCACACCACATGTTCGTGTTTTGTCAGCCATCCTTTTTGAATAGTAGTTCTTTTCCTTCTATCTACAGTTTCACCAACTGTAGCTGAGAAATAGGCAAAGGGAAATAGAAAAAAGGAATGAGCATATTTCGAATTTTTCAAAAAATTGGAGACGAGTTCCCAGGAACATGCGTCTCACTATAAATCTTTTGCGGGATTATGTCAGCTGCATTGTCCAAAGGTTGATTACAAAACCAGTCATTCTAACTGCATCTTTCCTTGAAGCAAATCCTCTGGGTGAGCAGTGATTGGACTGTCCGCTCCTTAAACCAGAGGGTTAGCATCAGAAATGGTACGTTGCTTTTCCTTCCCTTTTATTGTATCCAGTCTTTGGCACAGTGTGTCACCTAATTAGCACAACAAATGTAATTTTGTGTGACTTTCCGTCTTTTCACGGCTCATTATTTTTCCTCCAGCGCAGGAAATTGCTGTCCCCATTTTTTATTCTCCCTCTTTCTCGTAGAGGATGCCCAATCTGAAAAACATTTTCTTTAGTTTTCTTCTGTGCAAGCCCTCTTGTGACCTTTCTGCTTGCCAACAAAAGAACCATTTCCTGCCAGCATCCGCAATCAACTCCTTTACAATCTATTTGGTTTAAGGTCAGTGCTGGCCTATCATATACCTACTTAAATAAAAGCTCTAAAGAAAAGTGGAAATAATGTACAAGATTAAAAGCGAAATATCACCTCTCAGAGAAAGCAGTTTATTTTCTGATGTTTTTAAAGCAGTAGCCCATGGTGTGATGTGGTTTCTAAAGAAAGCTCACACCACCTTGGGATCTGCTGGTCACATCCCACGACCAGAAAGTTCCTCCGTGTCTCGTGCTGCATTATTTGGTTCAGTTCCCAATATAGAGTTTCAAGAGAGATGCTAAAAAATAAGAAGAAGGTGTTCAAAATGTTAAGGGGCCTTGAAAAAATATCTTTAGAGTATTGCAAAAGTTTAACTGAGTATAAAGAAGATAGGGTGGGCATGATAATCATCCTCATACCTTTGAAAGGGTATTTTTTTACAAAAGGCAGGCTTGTTCTGTTTTGCTTCAGAAGCATAGAGAGTACCAATGAGTATAAACGTAAACAAGGCAAACAATGGCACGGACACCCCATCAGTTGGCGAGTAGATTGTCTCAAAGTATGAAGTGAGAGGCTAGATGATCATTTGCAGCACTGTTGTAAAGGGCTTTATTTCCTGTGCTGGGTGGATTTCTATGATTCTCATGTGAGCACACTGTGTTTTTCGTGATACTAAAGAGGAAATCCCTGCTTTTTCAATTTAAAATGGTTTAATTTAAAGAAAACACGAGTCCTCTCACATCATAAAATGTGGGCTAAAATTTTAGGCTGCAGATAAATTTTTGTTTACCTGAGGAACAGTTATTCAGTATAAAAATGTTAATCATCTGTGGGTAGTTGTTTATAATTTTTTATAAACAAAATGCTACTCTAAATCTGAATAGTATAGAGACACATGCACTAATTTCCAACAAGCTCTGTAGATGGAGCAATTTCTCTGGCCTTCTTCATTCAGCCTCAGAGAATGGGAGTTATCGCAGATCCCGATGTGAGTGAGACGTTGGTTGTTGACTCTGCTGGGAATCCTAAACCATGATATGTCAAACCAATAAGCTTCAGGAGACTGGATTTTTCTCTTAAAGACACTTTCTAAAAGCCCTGATGTGCCATGTTCAAAGTCAATATCTGTTCTCTTTGTTTTCTGAAAATTCCATCTTGATATTGATGACATGAAGCCGACTTGTTCAAGATATTAAATCAGTCGTAGAAGGATGTCTGTTTGAGATAGTCCAGGATTTCCTAGCATAGGAAATAGTTCTCTTTGCTCTGTGAAGAGAGAATAGGAAACAAGAACTTCCCACCTGCCCTTCCTGACAAGTAGAAAGTCCCCCCATAGTCTGATAAGCTTTTTGGCCTCTTCGGAACTTTCTTATTTATAGCTTATAACTGATAACTGTCCACACTTATTGCTCATCATTCAACAAGTCCAAACATCCTAAAGGCAAAGTTTACTATTATCTTCTTCATAGGGAGGGATTAGCTCAGGTACCTACAGCACGTTACACTATTTATTTATTATTTATTTATTTATTTATTTTAATTTTTTGTTTATTGTAGTAACATTGGTTTATAACATTGTATAAATTTCCGATGTACACCATTATACTTCTATTTCTGCATGGATTACATCATGTTCACCACCCAAATACTAATTACAACCCATCACCACACACATGTGCCGAATTATCCCTTTCGCCCTCCTCCCTACCCCCTCCCCTCTGGTAACCACCAACCCAATCTCTGTCTCTATGTGTTTGTTTATTGTTGTTATTACCTACTACTTAATGAAGGAGATCATACGGTATTTGACCTTCTCCCTCTGACTTATTTCACTTTGCATAGTACCCTCAATGTCCATCCATGTTGTCACAAATGGCTGGATTTCATCATTTCTTATGGCTGAGTACTATTCCATTGTGTATATATACCACATCTTCTTTATCCATTCGTCTCTTGATGGGCACTTAGGTTGCTTCCAAGTCTTGGCTATTGTGAATAACACTGCAATGAACACAGGGGTGCATGTATCTTTATGCATTGGTGTTTTCAAGTTCTTTGGATAAATACCCAACAGTGGAATAGCTGGATCATATGGTAGTTCTATCCTTGATTTTTTGAGGAACCTCCAAACTGTTTTCCATAGTGGCTGCACCAGTTTGCACTCCCACCAGCAGCATATGAGAGTTCCCTTCTCTTCACATCCTCTCCAACACATGTTGTTTCCTGTCTTGTTAATTATAGCCATTCTGACGGGCGTGAGGTGATATCTCATTGTAGTTTTGAGTTGCATTTCCCTGATAATTAATGATGTTGGACATCTTTTCATGTGCCTGTTGGCCATCTGTATATCTTCTTTGGAGAAATGTCTGTTCAGGTCTTTTGCCCATTTTTGAACTGGCTTGTTAGTTTTTTTGTTGTTGAGATGCATGAGTTCTTTGTATATTTTGGAGATTAACCCCTTATCAGATGTATGGTTTCCAAATATCTTCTCCCAATTGTTAGGTTGTCCCTTCATTTTGTTTGTGCAAAAGCCTTTTAGTTTGATGTAGTCCCATTTGTTTATTTTTTCTATTGTTTCTCTTGCCCGTTCAGATATGGTGCTTGAAAATATGTTGCTAAGACCGATGTCGAAGAGTGTACTGCCTATGTTTTCTTCTAGAAGTTTCATAGTTTCAGGTCTTACATTCAAGTCTTTAATCCATTTGGAGTTAATTTTTGTGTATGGTGTAAGGTGAGGGTCTACTTTCATTTATTTGAACGTGGCTGTCCAGTTTTCCCAACACCATTTGTTGAAGAGACTTTCTGTTCTCCATTGTATGTTCTTGGCTTCTTTGTCAAGGATTAGCTGTTCATAGATGTGTGAGTTTATTTCTGGGCTTTCGATTCTATTCCATTGATCTGTGTGTCTGTTTTTGTGCCAGTACCATGCTGTTTTGGTTACTATAGCTTTGTAGTATATTTTGAAATCAGGGAGTGTGATACCTCCAGCTTTGTTCTTTTTTCTCAGGATTCCTTTATTTATTCGGGGTCTTTTGTTGTTCCATATAAATTTTAGGATTCTTTGTTCTATTTCTGTGAAAAGTGTTGTTGGAACTTTGATAGGGATTGCATTGAATCTATAGATTGCTTTAGGAAGTATGGACATCTTAACTATGTTAATTCTTCCAATCCAAGAGCACAGAATATCTTTCCATTTCTTTGTGTCTTCTTCGATTTCTTTCAATGTTTTATAGTTTTCGGTGTACCGATCTTTCACATCTATGGTTAAGTTTATTCCTAGGTATTTTATTCTTTTAGTTGCAATTGTAAATGGGATGGTATTCTTAATTTCTCTTTCTGCAGCTTCGTTGTTAGTGTATAGAAATGCAACTGATTTTTGTATGTTGATTTTGTATCCTGCAACTTTACTGTATTCGTTTATTACTTCTAAAAGTTTTTTTGGTGGATTCTTTAGGGTTTTCTATATATAAAATCATGTCATCTGCAAATAGTGAGAGTTTCACTTCTTCCTTTCCAATTTGGATCCATTTTATTTCTTTTTCTTGCCTGATTGCTCTGGCTAGGACTTCCAATACTATGTTAAATAGGAGTGGTGACAGTGGGCATCCTTGTCTGGTTCCTGTTCTTAGAGGGATAGCTTTCAGTTTTTCACCATTGAGGATGATATTAGCTGTGGGTTTGTCATGTATGGCCTTTATTATGTTGAGGTACTTTCCTTCTATCCCCATTTTATTCAGAGTTTTTATCATAAATGGATGCTGTATCTTGTCAAATGCTTTCTCTGCATCTATTGAGATGATCATGTGATTTGTTTTTTTTTTTAGATTTTGTGTTTATTTATTTTTTTCCCCCAAAGCCCCAGTAGGTAGTTGTATGTCATAGTTGCACATCCTTCTAGTTGCTGCATGTGGGAGGCGGCCTCAGCATGGCCGGAGAAGCGGTGCGTTGATGCGCGCCTGGAATCCGAACCCGGGCCGCCAGCAGCAGAGCGCGTGCACTTAACCGCTAAGCCACGGGGCTGGCCCAATCATGTGATTTTTATTCTTCATTTTATTAAGGTAGTGTATTATGTTAATTGATTTGCGAATGTTGAACCATCCCTGCATACCTGGAATAAATCCCACTTGATCATTGTGTATAATCTTTTTAATGTACTGTTGTATGCGATTTGCTAGTATTAAGTTGAGGATTTTTGCATGGATGTTCATCAGTGATATTGGCCTGTAATTTTCTCTTTTTGTGTTGTCCTTGTCTGGTTTTGGTATCAGGGTAATGTCAGCTTCGTAGAATGAGTTAGGGAGCTTCCCCCCCTCCTCAATTTTTTGGAAGAGTTTGAGAAGGATAGGTATTAAGTCCTCTTTGAATGTTTGGTAGAATTCACCAGGGAAGCCGTCTGGTCCTGGACTTTTATTTTGGGGGATGTTTTTGATTACTGTTTCGATTTCCTTACTGGTGATTGGTCTATTCAAATTCTCTATTTCTTCTTGATCCAGTTTTGGAAGGTTCTATGATTCTAGGAATTTATCCATTTCTTCCAGATTGTCGAATTTGTTGGCATATAGCTTTTCACAGTATTCTCTGATAATCTTTTGTATTTCTGAGGTGTCTGTTGTAATTTCTCCTCTTTCATTTCTGATTTTACTTATTTTTGCCTTCTCTCTTTTTTTCTTGGTGAGTCTAGCTAAAGGTTTGTCAATTTTGTTGATCTTTTCAAAGAACCAGCTCTTGGTTTTATTAATTTTTTCTATTGTTATTTTAGTCTCTATTTCATTTATTTCTGCTCTGCTTTTTATTATTTCCCTTCTTCTACTGATTTTGGGCTTTGTTTGTTCTTCTTTTTCCAGTTCCTTTAGGTGCGTGGTTAGATTGTTTATTTGAGGTTTTTCTTGATTGTTGAGATAAGCCTGTATTGCCATAAACTTCCCTCTTAGAACCGCTTTTGCTGTATCCCATAAATTCTGGCATGTTGTATTTTTATTTTCATTTGTCTCCAGTTATTTTTTGATTTCTCCTTTGATTTCTTCGTTGACCCAATCGTTGTTCAGTAGCATTTTGTTTAATCTCCATGTATCTGTGGCTTTTCTGATTTTCTTCCTATAATTGATTTCTAGTTTCATACTGTTGTGGTCAGAAAAGATGCTTGGTATTATTTCAATCTTCTTAAATTTATGTAGACTTGTTTTGTGGCCTAATATGTGATCAATCCTGGAGAATGTTCCATGTGCACTCGAAAAGAATGCATATTCTTTGGTTTTTGGATGGAATGCTCTGTATATATCTACTAGCTCCCTCTGTTCTAGTGTGTCATTTAAGGCCAATGTTTCCTTATTGATCTTCTGTTTGGATGATCTATCTGTTGGTGTAAGTGGAGTGTTAAAGTCCCCTACTATTATTGTGTTACTGTCTATTTCTCTTTTTATGTCTGTTCATAATTGCTTTCTATATTTAGGTGCTCCTACATTGGGTGTGTAGATATTTACAAGTGTTATATCCTCTTGTTGGATTGTTCCCTTGATCATTATGTAGTGTCCTTCTTTGTCTCTTTTTACAGTTTTTGTTTTAAAGTCAATTTTGTCTGATATGAGTTTTGCTACCCCAACTTTCTTTTCATTGCCATTTGCATGGAGTATCTTTTTCCATCCCTTCACTTTCAGTTTGTGAGTGTCTTTAAGTCTGAAGTGTGTCTCTTGTATGCAGCATATATATGGGTCTTGTTGTTTTATCCAATCAGCCACCCTATGCCTTTTAATTGGAGCATTTAGTCCATTGACATTTAAAGTAGCTATTGATAAGTATGTACTTACTGCCATTTTTTAACTTTTTTTTTTTCTCAGTGTTTTAGTAGTCCTTCTCTTCTCTTTCTCCTTCTATACAGAATTGATGGTCTCTTTAGTTTGACCTCTGTCTGAAAGCTCTACTCTTTAACTCCCCTCCTCTCTCATTTTATGTTTTTGATATCATATCTAACCTCTTTTTTGTGCATTTGTATCCATTACCCTCTTCTCATGGAAATAGATAATGTTTCCTATTTGTGGTCTTCTCTTTTCCCCTTAAACCAGTCTCTTTAACATTTCTTGTAGCACTGGTTTCTTGGTGACAAACTCCTTTAATTTTTGCTTGTCTGAGAAACTTTTGATCTCTCCTTCCATTTTGAATGTTAACCTTGCCGGGTAGAGCATTCTTGGCTGTAAGATTTTTCCTTTTAGCACTTTAAATATATCATGCCACTCTCTTCTAGCCTGTAAGGTTTGTGCTGAGAAGTCAGCTGATAGCCTTATGGGGTTTCCTTTGTATGTAACTTGACATTCTCTTGCGGCTTTTAGGATTCTCTCTTTATCTTTAATTCTGGACATTTTGATTATGATGTGTCTTGGTGTGGGCCTCTTTGTGGTTATCTTGTTTGGGGCTCTCTGTGATTCCTGTACCTGGATGTCTGTTTCCTTCCTTAGGTTAGGGAAGTTTTCATCTATTATTTCTTGAAATAGATTCTCTGCCCCTTTGTCTCGCTCTTCTCCTTCCAGGACACCTATAACACGGATGTTAGCTCACTTGATGTTGTCCCAGAGGTTCCTTAGACTGTCCTCACTCTTTTTAATTCTTCTCTCTTTTACCTGTTCAGCTTCGGTAATTTCTTCTAGTCTTTCATCCAGCTCGCAGATCCATTCTTCTGTATCCTCTACTCTGTTTTTGAGTCCCTCTAGTGAATTTTTCATTTCCAGTATTCTTCATCTCTGATTGGTTCTTTTTTATATCTTCCATTTCTTTGTTGTCCTTCTCACTGAGTTCATCCATTCTTCTCCCCAGATCAGTGAGCATCCTTAACACTCTTTGTTTGAACTCTCTGTTAGGTAGGTTGCTCATTTCTGTTTCACTTAGTTCCTTTTCTGGGGTTTTGTCCTGTTCCCTTACTTGGAATGTATTCCTTTGCCTCCTCATTTTGCCTCTTTCCCTGTGCTTGTGTCTATGTATTAGGTAGGTCAGCTAAGTCTCCTGCTCTTGGGTAGGTGACCTTATATAAGTGATGCCTTAGGAGGCCTGCAGTGTGCTTCCCTCAGTTCTCAATGTTCCAGGGGTGACCCCTACGTGTGCTACATGTGTCCTTCTGTTGTGGCATGTTTGCTCTCCCTGTAGGCGCCCAGGGAGGCTGATTTATGCTCCTGGCCAGCTGTTGTAATGCTCAGCTGCTTGTAGTTGTTGTGGGCCCTTCAGTCTCTTTATGAGGTGTGGGGAGCCCCAGCACAGTTGGCTGCAAGTTCTAATACCACATTTGTGTTTCAGTATTTCTTTTAAGTGAGTAGGCCCCCAGCGTGGCAGATTGTTAGGCTCAGGGGCTTACAAATGCTATAAGCCTCCAGCCTTTAGGTCTCTTGTCAGCTCTCTGAGGATTGCAGCTGGGTGGGGCTGGCCTCAGGCACGGGAGCACTGAATTGTTTCAGGCTTTGGAAGGTGGGGCAAACCCCCTATATGGGTCTTTGAGAAGCACA
Source organism: Ceratotherium simum simum (assembly GCF_057802395.1). Lineage (NCBI taxonomy): Eukaryota > Metazoa > Chordata > Mammalia > Perissodactyla > Rhinocerotidae > Ceratotherium > Ceratotherium simum. The sequence continues at coordinate 59,367,588 of NC_141909.1, read as the reverse complement.
AGTCTTCTGCAGCTGACGAGCCCTGCCACCCACAGGTCCACACACACAGTCAACACAGTCCAGCCCTGTGTGCATGCCCCATCCCCCTGAGGTAGGCCTAGTCTGTCCATGGCGGGAGCCCCACACACCCCACCACTGCCTCACACTCTCCACCTGCTCCTTGTGCACACCCTGCCCCACTGAAGTGGGCTCAGCTGCCAGGCTGCAGAGAATCCAGTCACCAACCTATGCAGGCCCACAAGTTGCCTGAGGGCTTGTTGTTGGGTGGGGCCATTCTCTAGGGTGGGCTGCCTGCCCTGGCTGAGCTGGATTAAATCGGTGCTCTAGTGGGTGGGGCAGACTCTGGGCTAGCAGGCCCCAGGGAGAACTCCAAAGGCGTCTGTGTCAGCACGCCCACATCAGTCCCCAACGATGGCCGCCGCCAATGTCCCAGTCCCTGGAGAGGTCTCACCTCTCACTGCAATGCACTCAGAGCCTATCAGTTGAGTCTTTTTTCACCAAAGCACTGTGCACCTTTCTTTCTGGTGATTTTAGTTTGCTTTCTGAAACGGGTGAGTTTGCGTGTGGGCTCTTTAAGAGCTGGTTTTAATTTCTTTGTGAACCGGGTTTTCTGGGGGTACTCCCCAATGTTTTAGTAGCAGGCAAAGTCAGATATTATGGCACTCATCTCGATTGTGCTGGGTCCACAAAATGCCCACAGCGGGTGCGCTCCCCGGCTCAGGGCCCCGCTCCTCCAGGGAGGGCTACAGACCTGTGGGCTGCCCCTGGGCGGCCGTGACACTGGCAGCTTGTGGAGGCGGCATTTCTTCTTTCCAGAAGGGAGTGTCTGCCTCTTCCACCTCAGTTGGGACTGTCCTTTGTTGCAGGAGTTCCTCTTATCCAGTTTTCACTTCTCTCTCCTGGGTTATTTTTCCACAAGTAGTTCTAAATTGGCTGTGTCTGCGGTAGGAGGTGAGTTCATAGTCTGCTTATGCTACCATCTTGACTTCTCTCCGCGTGTTACACTCTTGACCTTGCACTTTTTTCGCAACAAGCACGAATGTAACTTACACATATTTTTTTGAAAACAAATTTTTGGAAGCATGAGATGTCCAGTGAAATGCCCTACATTAGCAGGCTGCATGGCAGAGGAAAACCTCCACTTCAGCCAAACAATTCTGTATATACAAGGCACTCTTAGGTCACCTGTGATTGTTTTGAGATTCAAAATAAGATTAGACCTATTCAGCACTTAGGTGTGTCAGGCGGTGTACAAGTTGCTTTATGTATTCTGTCTTGCTAAATCCTCTCAATGACACTGTGAGGTATGTATTATTATCCCCACTTTGGAGATGAGGAAAAAGAGGCTTGGGAAAGTCAAATAACTTGCCCATCATCACACAGCTGACAAATGGTGGAGCTAGTCCCTTTAGCTCCAAAGCTGATGGTTCCCCAAGGTCAAAGGATTGGTTAAGTTAGGCCATGTGGTGCATGCCCATCAAATTGTTGTCCACCATCCCTTTTCTACTAGTTTCTTCTTCCGCCATCCACCCACACAGTTGTGGGAGGAGTTGCCATGTTTCTACCTGATCCTGACCCCCTGCCTCATTTGTTTGTTCCAGGGCATTTTATCCAAGCTGGCCAATCAGTCCTTTCCTTGAGATTTTGGTTTTGGGGGTAAGAACTAGAGATGGGCTTCTTGTTGGGCCCATGAGCTGGAACGTATAAATCTGGGGAGCAGGGTGGCCACATCTTACCATGTGGATAGTGGAGCAGAGGAGGCTGGTCTGCAGTAACAGGGAAGAGTAGAGCAGATGCTTAGGGGAAACAGAGGGAGTGATGCAGAGAGGAACCTCCAGGCTCACTACAGGGCTCCAGGCTGTGGTTCTCAGTTCCATTTTGGGGTTGCATCTCTATCTTTGATGTTTGTGAGGCACCCCAGATCTTTCTGATGAGTTCCTCTCTTCACTTAAGCTGGTTCAAATTGAGATCCTTTCATTGCAGCCAAGACCCCTAACTGTTAATAACACAGGATTTATGAAAAGATGCTGGGGCAGTTCACAAAAGGGAAAGAAAGTGGCACAGCAGGTGTGGGAAAGGCAGGGGCAGCTGGCCCCACGGCCTTGGCCACAGGAGCTTCTGGCCCTTGCGCCATGACTGGCTCTGGCCCCTTCCACTTCCGTGTGTCAGTGCTGGGGCTTCATGAGCCCAAGGAAGAGACTCTATTGGCCCCTGTTGGGTCACAGTCCATCCCTGTTCCAGAAGAAAGGGGGGAAAAGTGCTGGCTGACAAAAGCACAAGCCACTTTCCATCTGGACCTGATTCGTTCCCTGAGAGCAGTCCTCACTTTAGTGTATTGGGTGCTTGGCTGCCTAGGGAAGGAGAGGAGTTTCTGTTTCTGACGTTTTCGTTATTCTCTTAGCAAGAAATGTAAAGGCCCAGAGCAGAGGAACCTGGAAAACCCATTCTCCCCTTCTTGATATCATTCTGTCCCTCCATCCTGGACAGATCCACTTTAGCATCCTGACTTTGCCATTCCTTGCAGCATGACCTTGTGTAAGATACGCCATTATTCTGTGAAATGGAGATAATAACAGCACCTACATTATAAAGTTGTAAGATTAAATGACGTCGTTTTTGTAAAATGCTTTGTCTAGAGCCTGGCACCTAGAAGATGCTTCACAGACGGTAGTGGTTATCATTATTCCCTTGCAGATGTTTCAGCTGTAGCCTCTGAATTCTGAGCTATCTTGAGTGCTGAGCACTGAGGCCTGAGGGCTCCGACCTGGCACCTCTGATTGAAATCTCCCTTATTCCTCACCATCTTAAGACTGAAGTCCTGAGTCTCAGAAGCCTCTGCCTTAAAATTTTTTTATAACATAATATACATACAGAAATACACAAATCATTTGAATTTTTACCTACTTATATACCCATGCAATCACTATTAGGACAAATATCTAGGACTTTTACAGCATTCCAGAAGGTCCCTTTATGTTCCCTCCCAGTCAATATCCACCCTCTCCCCAGAGGTAACCCCTATTCTGACCTCTTTCACCACTGACTTGTGTTTCCTGTTCTTGAACTTCATATAAATGGACTCATACAGTATGCACTTTTGGTGTCTGGCCACTTTTCACTCAATAATATATCTCTCCATATTGTTGAATATAAAAGTGGTTTCTTCTCTTTATTGCTGTGTAATAATATATGAATAGGCTGTAGTTTATCCATGGTACTGTTGACGGACATTTTGATTGTGTCCAGTTTTTGCCCATTTTAAGCACACGTCTTCTGGAGATGTGCACACATTTTCTGGGGTGTATACTTTGCAGTAAAATTGCTAGGGCACGAGGTAAGCCTATGTTTAGCTTTAATAGATTCGATCAAACAGTTTCCCTGAGCCTCATTTAAGCCTTGAACTCTAAGCCTTTCCCTCGGTGAACCTCAGAACTCTCAGGTTCCTCATGATGCTTCTGAGCCCAGATGTTGGGGAGACGATAGGAAGGGAAATAACGAGGAGCTAAGTGGTGGCTTAGCTGGAAGGTCTGTGGGAATGTGCAGGGATTTCAGGAGCGACCCCAGCCTCCACTGACAGCCATCAAAGGTCAGACACGGTAAAGCAGGTGGCCCCCACACTTTGTGAGAAAGCCAAGGCCCAGACAAGTGGCGTATCGCATCCAGGACAGGCCAGAAAGAGCTCTGATGGCTTAATGACAATGTCAGTGTGGGAGATGATGAATCAGCAGAACTTGACATGATTCTGGATGAACATCCAGGGAAGCACCTAGGTTCAGCAGTAAATCCTGAGAGGATTCTACCTGAGATTGGGAAGGCAGGGTCCCGCTGACCCCGCTGATCCTCGCTTTAGAAGCTCCAACAGAAAATTTGTTACTGTCACACACTCCATGGGCTTCTTCTCAACGTTTTTTCAAGAATGATGCTCTGATTCTGATGGTTACATCTCTGGCAAACTTGAGAATGGACATTTGTTCTTATACTTTGGTTTTCACAGTTCTCATAATTTCTTTTTTGAACAAGGTATTTTAGCTCTTTTCACCACACATATTTATTTCCCCAACTGTTCTCCTTTGCCAAACAGAAGCTTTACAAAGTTTCTCAGAATTTGTAATGGCTAACGCTTTTTAAAATGAATTTGGTTTTATAAGTCAAGCTAACACAGCACAGTTTCTCAGATAAATTAATTCCCCAGGTTTGTTGTTGCCTGAATAATTTGTGCCCTAAATTATTCAGCTATTTACATCAATTTCCTTTGGGTGATTACCAGAAAAGCAGAGGGTTCCTAGTTCATTTTTCTTCCTTCAGGAAAAGGCACATGCAAATTTTCCAGACAAATGGATATCAAGGGAAACTTAAAATATTGTTTTGTAACTTGCTCAGAATCAGAACCTTTGAGCTTTTTCCTTACTAGTATCATTTTAAAAATTTCTTCTCAGTATTGTTCCAGAGAGCTGCGTTCACATATCTTATAGTCAGAATGCCTGGGTTTGAATCCCGTATTTGCCATCTGCTAGCTTCACTCCTTGGTAAGTCTCCAAACATGGGTTTCCCGTCTGTGAGAGTCCAGGGGGCCGACAGCAGGGCACTGTTGTGTCGAGGTAACAAGTAAGGAGCTTGGCCAGGGTATATAGTCCACGCTCATTAAATGTCAATAATTGTTATTTTGATATTCACAAAATATATGCGTATTAAATGGAATCGTTTTAGAAGTTGTGTGATTTATATAATACTGCTTATGTTGGTTCAGGGTTTATTCAACGCTGAAAAGTACTAGAGACCTACTGTGTGTCAGAAACTGTTTTAGGCAAGCGACAGAAACCTATCCTGGCTAACTGAAGTGGAGAGGAATTTATGAGAAAGTATTGGGGGACTTAGGACTCTCCAGAAGGGCCAGGCTCAGGGGATCCCCCAAAGTCAAGCTGCAGAGCTTGTCCCGTGGAGACACTGTTGCTCTTGGTGTCAGGCCCAGACCTGCTGCTGGTGCTGCAATTTCCAGCTGGATGCTGCTGCTGCAGCTTCTGTTGTAACTACTGGCTCTCATGGCCACCGTGAGCCGTCCGACTGGATTTGTGCAGTCCCTGCCTCTCTGCGTCGCTAGCTATGCAGTGTGTCTCATCAGCATGACCCAGGTCATATGTCCTCGCCTCAACCCCAGGCAGTGGCGGGAAAGTGAGGAGCTGACATGCTCAGCTTTGTAGTGGGGAGTGGATTTTCTCCTCTATTAGTTTGCTAGAGGTGCCCTAACAAAGTACCACAAACTATGTGGCTTAAACAGCAGATGTTTATTGTCTCACAGTTCTAGAGGCCAGAAGTCTGAGATCAAGGTGTCAGCAGGACCATGGTCCCTCTGAAGGTGCGAGGGAAGGATGTGTTCCAGGCCCCTCTCCCAGATCCTGGTAGCTCCTTGGCTTATGGCAGTGTCACTCCAATCCTTACATGGCGTTCTCCCTCTGTGTGTGTGTGTGTGTGTGTGTGTGTCTGTCCCTTTTTATAAGGGTCCTATTGGATCAGGGGCCTGATCTACTTCAGTATGACCTTATCTTAACTAATTACATCTGCAGCAACCCTATTTCCAAATAAGGTCACGTTCCGAGGTTCTAGGGGTTAGAACTTCACCATATGAATTTTAGGGGAACACAGTTCAACCCATAACACCTCCTACGGTGGGAGGCTCCTCCACACAGGGCGGGCAGCCAAAAAAGAATGAGAAATATCCACTATAAATTCAGAAAAAAGTATTTCCAATCTGTGACACTTTTGTTGATGAGAGTCACAATCTTATGCAGGCTAAAGATTGTTTTCTACAAATATTAACCTGGATGAATTGAACGAACTGAAGCTTGAACACTTTTAGAGCTGGAAAAAAACTTACAGATTGATCTGATACTTGCTTCCTTCTAGTGAAAAAAACGGGGGTCTAAACAAATTAGGTGACTTGTCCAAGGACACAGAGCAAAGATGGAGCTAGACCCCCGAGATGCCTAGTCCAGTGCTCTTCCCTCCGGAGCACAAGTTCTCTGTTATATGTTCCTTTAACAATCGGCTTTCCTTCAGGCCCCAACACCAGCTTCACATTTACATAAACCCCAGACCTTGTAGCTGATTCTCTGAGAGGATTATCCACAGAGCAACGCCCACTTGCTGCTGCCTAGCCCAGTTTCAGGCGTGAAGATTTCCTGCCTTGGGCTACAGGCCCTTGGTGATTGGCAGCCATGGTTTGGCCTGGGTTGCCGAGTGCTTGGAGGATTTGGCCCAAGGTCCTGGCCTGGACCATGGGATAAGGGTGGATTCTGGGAAGTGCAGAGCCAGGTCCTGGAAGCAACTGCCAGCTTCTCTTGAGACAGGAGAGAGGACCCCGGAAGGATAGCAGCTGGCTTTCTCTGCTGGGGAAGGATATAAATAAAGAGAATTTCAAAAGGAACATTTAGAAAAAAAAATTTTTATACTACACTCTCCTGCTAGGACCGGGCTCCTAGAATTGAGCTTAGATCTTTGTCAACTTGAAAAGCAACGGTTCTGCGCTCTACCGATGAAAGGTCCCCTTCCCGAGGTCCTGGCAGAGCTCAGCTTCCCAGGGCTGGAAGCCTTTCAGGGGGATGCGTGGGACTTCGACTTTTAAGATGTTCAGATAGAATATTTAGCCTCTGTGTTTTCATTTTAATATTGTTGATGGCTTAAAGATTTGTGATAATAGAATGGCTTCTAAAGATGTTCATCTCTGATGGGACATTAATTATAAAAATAAAACAAATCCCGGATCTTTCTTTCCTTTTTCCCATTTTCCAGTCCTCTTTGTCCCCATTACATCATATTTTTATCCAAAGAAAGAGCTCTGATGTGAGATTTCTTTCTTCTCCACACTTTTCTGGGAATATCCAAGAAAATCATTAAATGTTTTCCAACCTGTTCTTCCCCACTCAGCAGATTCCTGCCTTAGTGAAGGAAGCTGCTCTGATGGCCAACACTGGGGAGTTGTCATAGGTCTTTTCCCTTCCTGATTTGTCTTCTCCCTTCAAGATGGGGAGCGATCCCAGCTTCTCCTCTGCAGGGATGGCTAATCCAAGTTTGTGGACTTCTATACTTTACTTTTCCTTCTCATGCTTAATTGTAGCATATTAGCCCCTCTAGGAGAGTCAGGGCTAGTCCTGGGAGAGGAGAACTCATCAGTTGCTTGACACTCAGGTCACAGATGAAGGAGGGAGAGATTTTGGTTTTCGGCAAGTGTTAGATTTTTGATTGACTTGTCCTTTCTCCCTCCCCTCTCAGTCCTCATGATCTTGGAGAATTAGATGTGTACTGCCAATGCCTGTCATGGTGACTGGCATTCAGTCAATGTTTGTTACATTGAATTACATCTTATTAGTCATGGCACAGAGCCCCAGATGAACTGGTTGAATATCAAAAGAACCAGAGGCTGTTTTGGTTGAGGAAGTCCTCTTCCTGGATGATTTAAGCTTTTAACAATCGGTCTGTTACCATATGTATTAGTTTGCTAGGGCTGCCATAGCAAACATCACGGACTGGTGGCATAAGCCACAGAAATTTATTTGTTCACAGTTCCAGAGACTGGAAGTCCAAGATCAAGGTGTTGTCAGGTTTGGTTTCTCCGGAGCCTCTCTCTTTGGCTTGCACATGGCTGTCTTCTCACTGTGTCCTCACATGGTCTTTTCTCTGTGTGTGCACGTACTCCTGCTGTCTCCCTGTGTCCAAATTTCATCTGCTTGTAAAGATACCTATCAGACTGGATTAGGACCCACCCATATGACTCATTTAACCTTAATCACCTCTTTAAAGGCCCTATCTTCAAATATAGTTGCATTATGAGGTAGTGGTAGTTAGGGCTTCAACATATGAATTTTGGGGGGGACATAATTCAGCCCATAGCACCGTATATCTCTATACCTGGAGTGGATCTTAAACCAAAGGTCAGAGACTATTAGGACTGGAATGGACTTCAGACACCTGGTCCTCCCACTCACTTTACAGATGAGGAACCTGGATTTAAGAAGGGGAACTGGAAAAATCTGGATTAAAAAAAATCAAAGATCCCACCCTCCTTCCCCCAGAACCCTAACTTCTTTTGGCTCCAGTCCAGGCTGAAGTTACAGGCCCTATCTGCCACTGTGGGGATGGGGAACAGTCAGTCAGAAACCTCCTCCGAGTCACGTCATGTCCCAAAGGCAGGGGGGCAATGGTGTCCAACTCCTTTCTTCGTGCAGAATGCTCCTCTCTGCTCCAGCTGAGGCCTCCCGCAATCCTTAGCCTTCTCTCGCTGCCGATGTGCCGCCCTCGAACAACAAGCCAACCACCCCAGCCTCCTTTGGAGTTCGCTCAGGGAAAACAAAGGAGGCAAGTTAAATTTGTCTTTAGCTACCCATCCCCCACCTTGACATTTATTTTTTTCGTTCTCCAGCACTCCCAGCTCTCCTCCTGGCTCCTTCCTATCCAGCCCTCTTTCCTGTGATGTCCCCTCCAGGCCTGCTCTGGGGGCCTTTCCTGAGCATCTCTCCTCCCGCTGTTCCTCACTCCACCACAGGCTGGCCCACCCTGCTTGAAATACCAGAATCTTCAGCGGTGCCCGCATGTGTTGCTCCCTCAGCTGTGCTCCCACTGCCCTCCGCTCACACCCCCTCTCTGGCACTTCTCATCCTGCACTGTAATTGTCAGCCGACATGTTGGTCTCCCCTTCTAGACTGTAAGCAGCCAAAGCAGCCAAAGTGCAGGGACAGCGTCCCCTTCTCTATACCCTCAGAGTTTAGTACAGTGTCTGGAACAGGTAGCCATTCAGTAAGCGCTTGTAGAGTGAGTGAAATCCCTAATGTCCCGGCCACTGCTCACACAGTCACAGCTTGACTTGGGCTGATGACCCACCAGCTGTCAGTCTGAGTCATGAAGGCAGGGCCGTCGATTATTGCCACGCAGACTTCCAAGGCAAGTGCATAGGATCTTCACTACATTTCTTCAGTCATTCATCACTTCAAACATCTTTTAAGCACCTACTCTGTGTCAGGCATCAGCCAATGACCAAAACATACTTCCTGTTCTCAAGGAGTTCAACCTGGGACCTTGCAGAGCTGGAAAATTTCCCTTTTCCATTTGACGTCATAGATGCGGTAGAATAAAGACTTGAAGTTACAGTGCTGGGCACGCGCCAGCCTCCTAAAGCTTTGTTGATAAGTTATTTTGACTTGTGTATTTCTAATATCTTAGATGAATACTGTGGTATCATGGTGCAAAGTGTCAGCCAAGAAATAGAGTCTGACAAATCTGTTCTTTTGTGGTTCATCTTAATGCTACTGGAAACCCATTTCGGTTGTCTGCACTCTCCAGGACAGTCACAGCTTCAATATCCTCCATTGTTCTCTATTTTAGGGGAAAAAAAGACTAAACATCTTTTTGTGACAGTCCTGCAATTATGGCTCACATTCTCAAATTAATACACCAGGCATTAAAAATATAATGTTCTTTATGATTTGGGGGAGTGATAAATCTTGTGCCAAGAACCTTTTTTGGATGACAGATTACTAGAATCATGAAACTCTCAGTGTGTATGACTGGAAGCTGGGGTTGGGCTATGAGAAGAGGGGAGGAAGGGAGAGAGTCTATTCTCTGCTCCTGTGGGGAACAACAGCAATGGATGATTTTACTTACATTGATGAATATTTTTACACACAGATGCAGTTTTTGGCTTTTGTGTTTTTTTTCCTCAATAATTTGCCATTTCTAAGATATAGCAGAACCACTTTTACGTGGTTGAAAGCACATCCTGTAACTGTATAAATTTAATCCCTTGCTTTAAAAAATCTGCTTTAAATAGGTAATACATGCCCATGATATAAATGTACAGAAGAGCAGACAGTGGAAAGTGGGTGTTGTGGGTCTTTGCAACTCTCTTTTATTATTGTAGTAAAAAATAACATGATATTGATCATTTTAACCATTCATAAATGTACAGTTCAATGGCATTAAGTACATTCACAAGGTTGTGTAATCATCACCACTATCTATACCCAAAACTTTTTCATAGTCCCCAACAAAAACTCTGTACCCATTAAACAATTATTTCCCCTTCCTCCCTCCAGCTCTTGGTAACCACCATTCTACTTTCTGTCTCTAGGAATCTGACTAGTCATAAAAGAAGATCATACAGTATTTGTCCTCTTGTAACTGACTTATTTCACTTAGTATGTCTTTAAGGTTCATCCTTGTTCTAGCATGTATTAGAATTTCTCTTTTTTTTTTATGGCTGAATGATATTCCATTGTATGTATACATCACATTTTGTTTATCCGTTCTTCCATGGAGGGACATTTGGGTTGTTTCCACCCACTTCAATTCTTTTGAATATATACCTACAAGTGTAATTACTGGCTTGTAATTATTTTTGGCTATTTAGGTTCTGAGGCCCTGTGCTGTGTTGAAGGATTGTTCCTGCCTTCTGAGGCAAAGCCTGCTTCTCACTGCAGAAGGTAGAATTGATTTGGGGCATCGTCCCTGATTTTTTAGGCCCCCAAGCCTGATTTGGGCGGTATCTAAGCCATCCAACATCCTTCTAACAATCTCTTTTCCTACATAAATCAGCCAGAGTTGTTTTATCGCTCGCAATGGAAATGCTGACTGACAGTTTTCCACACATTCCTGTTGCCCAGCCCAGCAATTCCACTCCTTGAGGTGGCCATTGTCATTTGTTTCCTGTGCATCCCTCCAGATAATCCTTTTGTATTTGAAAATGTAAAAGAGAGTGTACATTGCCTCATTCACTAGCCCTCACCTAAGACTGAGGCCTTGAGAATATAAACTCTGGGCTGTAAGTGTTAATTCAATAACATTCCAGTATCAGTGCTTGGGGCTGGGCAGAGGACAGGTGTTGCTACATGCTGTGGGCTTTGTCAACTCTCTGATGAATTAAAAGGTGATGGCAAAGTTGTCTGCAAAGAGCCCAGGAGGAAGGGCAAGAAGTGAAAAATAAGATGGGGTGTTATGGACAACATCAGAGCCATGAGGCTGAGAAAACCAGTGTCTGGAGAGACTTTGCTTTGTTGCTGGGTTCTGCAGTCTCTTCTCCACTCAGAAGCTTGTCCACAGGTTTCCATTACTGCTGAAATCCTTGATTTTTAATCTCCAGTCCTAGTGGGCTAGAGATCAGAGTGGAGTTGGTTTGGGTCCTATGTACGTTTGTTATTGTGTGTTGCATCCGGGAGGTCTCTTTTTAGGCAACTTCTTAGATCTCAGGCTGGGATGTCTGCCTTGATTTGTCCCACCTAGTGGCTTTGGGCCTGAACAGTTCGGGAAGGAAAGGAAAAGAAAGAGGAAGAGGAAGAGAATGAAGCCATTTGTCTTTTGAAAGGCCATCTCACTACAGCGTGGAAGGCAGATTGAAGGGAGCCCAGAATCAATGTGGGGACCCAGTTAGGAGGTGGATGCAGTCATCAGGTGAGAGATGCTGGAAGTTTGGACAAGGGTAGAGGTGGTGGATGGACTCAGGAGAAATTTAAGAGGTGAAGCCATCAGGACTTGGTGAAGGATTCTCAAGGCGGGTGTCTGAGAGGGAGATGTTAAGGAAACTCCTAGGTTTCTGGATTGTGCCAGTGAAGCACGGTGGGCCACTCACAGAGACAGGGAACCCAGAAGAGGACTAGGCTCGGTGAGGGAATGATGACCTGTCAAGAGAGCCCCTGGAGAAAGAACATAAGAACAATATAACAGCAGAGTAAATGCATTAGAATTCTTCATTCGTTCATTCATTCATCAGTTATTTATTGACAACCTAGTGACTGAACCTTTCTGAAGATGGGCCTAACTCCATTGTCTCCTCCATGTGGCTGTGGTGAGGAGTAAATGAGTACTTGATATAAAGCGATGGAGCCTCATTACTCTCATTAACTATTTTGGGATGGTTTTAGCTTCCTTATCTTTAAAAATGAGGCCATTCAAATTGATACTCCTCATTAAGGACATAAGGACATTATTCCTTCTAGTTATGGATTTATGAGAAATGAAAGCCGTTTCTTCTCTCTGCCTCTGTCCTAATAGCCCCTGGACTGTAAGCTAGAGGAGGTCAGGGCATTGTCTATTTTTGTTAACCAAGGTCTCCTATATAGTAACTCCTCCTGGGGAGACTAGAGAGTTTATCCTGTCTCCTTTACCCACCTACCCCGGCGGGGAACAGACATAATTCAGCTGAACATTCATTACATAAAAACCAACATCCTTCATGTTTTGCTTTTTGACATTAAATAGGGGAATCTTTTCTGTGGGCTATTCCAGGTCCCAGTCACTTGAATATATTTTTATCTGCATCCATTTCTGGCACTAAACTTGTTTCAGATTCAAGAGAGCAAAAAATAAAAAGCAAGCTTCTATTATCCTCTCTATCACTTAATAATCAAGAGAACTAGATCCAATTTAACTATTCTGAGCTCCTTCTGAAACATCCCGTGGGGAAATCATCTTGGGATCCAGTCAAAACAACTCAGGGTAATGAGAAAGACACTCAGGTGCAGAACCCACTTCATGGAACAAACAAACAGAAAAACCCAAAACCAAAAAATCTGCCCCAAACAACCAACCTCCAAGCAAACATAAGTGCTATCCTCCCCTCGCCCTGCACCTGCCCAGTTCCGTTGAGCGGGGGAATACTTTCCACATCAAGTTCTCTTTTACTTGTCAGAACCTTCTCCTCTCCACTCTGCTTTCAGTGACTTCTGAGGATGGTCTAGTGGTGGACAGAATAGTAAGCAGTTTAGATGCTTTTATTGCCCTCCTCCAACCTTCTACATGTCATCTCTTACCACCATTGGCTCTGAGATCACCACCACCATCACCTTTGTGACAGCAATGTCTTAGTCTTTGTTCAAAAGTCTCTGGAGCCAAGACTTCTTTCTCTACAACAATTGGACTTTTTCTTTATGTTTCTGAACTGGAGGATGGAGAAGGGAGGAGAGGAACTTAGGGGACCTTGTTGAGGTGAAGCTGCCGGGTAGCTGGTCATATTTCTCAGGGGCCCCTCAGCCGTTAAGGGAAGTCTTGGCCAGTTCCCTGTTTGAGGTTCTTAGTGCATCTTTAAAAGTGGAAAAATGCAAAGATAGGATATTGAAACTTGTGGTATAGTTCACGTTTCAATTTAATAAGGAAATATTTTAACACATGAAATATAGTTGTTTTAGTCCTAAAATAATTATAAAATTAATAAAACATTAATTATTATTTTTTATAATATAAAAAGGTGGGTGTTTCTAATCAGTGGAGGAAAGATGGATGATTGAACAAATAGTGTTGGGACATATCATTACACCAAAAATACGTTTGCAATGGAGCAAATATTTAAATTTGATCAATGAAATCATAAAAGTATTCAAAAAAAACCTCCCAAACCCCGAATAGCTAAAGGAATCCTGAGAAAAAAGAACAAAGCTGGAGGTATCACACTCCCTGATTTCAAAATATACTACAAAGCTATAGTAACCAAAACAGCATGGTACTGGCACAAAAACAGACACACAGATCAATGGAATAGAATCGAAAGCCCAGAAATAAACCCCCACATCTATGGACAGCTAATCTTTGACAAAGGAGCCAAGAACATACAATGGGGAAAAGAAAGTCTCTTCAACAAATGGTGTTGGGAAAACTGGACAGCCATATGCAAAAAAATGAAAGTAGATCCTTACCTTACACCATACACAAAAATTAACTCCAAATGGATTAAAGACTTGAATGTAAGACCTGAAACTGTGAAAGTTCTAGAAAAAAACATAGGCAGTACGCTCTTCGACATCGGTCTTAGCAACATCTTTTCAAACACCACATCTGACCGGGCAAGAGAAACAATAGAAAAAAATAAACAAATGGGAGTACATCAAACTAAAAAGCTTCTGCACAGCAAAGGAAACCATCAACAAAATGAAAAGACAACCTAACAATTGGGAGAAGATATTTGCAAACCATACATCTGATAAGGGCTTAATCTCCAAAATATATAAAGAACTCATGCATCTCAACAACAAAAAAACTACCAACCCAATTAAAAAATGGGCAAAAGACCTGAACAGACATTTCTCCAAAGAAGATATACAGATGGCCAACAGACACATGAAAAGATGTTCAAAATCACTAACTATCAGGGAAATGCAAATCAAAACTACAATGAGATATCACCTCACGCCCATCAGAATGGCTATAATTAACAAGACAGGAAACAACATGTGTTGGAGAGGATGTGGAGAGAAGGGAACTCTCATACACTGCTGGTGGGAGTGCAAACTGGTGCAGCCACTATGGAAAACAGTATGGAGATTCCTCAAAAAATCAACGATAGAACTACCATATGATCCAGCTATTCCACAGTTGGGTATTTATCCAAAGAACTTGAAAACACCAATTTGCAAAGGTACATGCACCCCTGTGTTCATTGCAGCCTTATTCACAATAGCCAAGACTTGGAAGCAACCTAAGTGCCCATCAAGGGACGAATGGATAAAGAAGCTGTGGTATATATACACAATGGAATACTACTCAGCCATAAGAAATGACGAAATCCAGGCATTTGTGACAACATGGATGGACATTGAGGGTATAATGCAAAGTGAAATAAGTCAGAGGGAGAAGGCCAAATACCCTATGATTTCCTTCATTAAGTAGTAGATAATAACAACAATAAACAAACACATAGGGACAGAGATTGGATTGGTGGTTACCAGAGGGGAAGGGGGGAGGGAGGAGGGTGAAAGGGATAATTCAGTACATGTGTGTGGTGATGGGTTGTAATTAGTATTTTGGTGGTGAACATGATGTAATCTATGCAGAAATAGAAGTACAATGATGTACACCTGAAATTTTTGCAATGTTATAAACCAATGTTATTGCAATAAACAAAACAAAAAAAACAAAACAAACAAACAAAACAAAACAAAACAAAACCTCCCAAGCTCATAGATACAGAGAACAGATTGATGGTTGCCAGAGGTGAGGGGTGGGAGGTGGGTAAAATGGGTGATGGAGGTCAAAAAAGTAGAAACTTCCAGTTATAAAACAAATAAGTCTTGGGAATGTAATGTACAGCATGGTGACTATAGTTAATAATACTGTATTGTATATTTGAAAGTTGCTAAGAGAATATATCTTAAAAGTCCTCATCACAAGAAAAAAAATTCTGTAACTATGTATGGTAATTGATATTAAATAGACTTCTTGCGGTGATCATTTTGCAATATATACAAATATTGAATCATTATGTTGTACACCTGAAACTAATATAATGTTGTATGTCAATTATACCTCAATTAAAAAAAAAGAAAAGTACTTGAGCCAGCCCCAATGGCCTAGTGGTTAAAGTTTGGCATGCTCAGCTTCGGTGGCCCAGGTTCGGTTCCTGGGCATGGAACCACACCACTTGTCTGTTGGTGGCCATGCTGTGGTGGCAGCTCACGTAGAAGAACTAGAAGGACTTGCAACTAGAATATACAACTATGTACTGGGGCTTTGGGGAGGGAAAAAAAAAGAGAGAGAGGAAGATTGGCAATAGATGTTAGCTCAGAGTGAATCTTTCCCAGCAAAATAAATAAATAAATAAATAAATAAATAAATAGATAAAGTACTTGAAAAAGCTATGTAAGAATTTTTAAAAAATCATCTTGGTGGGAAAGACTTTCTTATTTATTTATTTATTGAGAGGAAGATTAGCCCTGAGCTAACATCTGATGCCAATCCTCCTCTTTTTGCTGAAGAAGAGTGGCCCTGGGCTAACATCTGTGCCCATCTTCCTCTACTTTATATGGGACGCCACCACAGCATGGCTTGACAAGCGGTGCACAGGTCCACACCCAGGATCCCAACATGCGAACCCCCAGCCACGGAAGTGGCGCGTGCAGACTTAACCGCTATGCCTCCTGGCCGGCGCCGGAAAAGACTTTTTTTTTTTTTTTTCCCTTTATTGATGTTTTAATGGTTTCTAACATTGTGAAATTTTGGGTTGTACATTTTTGTTTGTCCATCACCACATATATGACTCCCTTCACCCCTTGTGCCCACCCCCCACCCCCACTGCCCTGGTAACCACAGTCCAGTTTTCTCTGTCCATGTGTTGGTTTATATTCCACATATGAGTGAGATCATACAGTGTTTGTCTTTCTCTTTCTGGCTTATTTCACTTAACATAATACGCTCCAGGCCCATCCATGTTGTTGCAAATGGGACGATTTTGTCTTTTTTATGGCTGAGTAGTATTCCATTGTATATATATACCACATTTTCTTAATCCAATCGTCAGTCGAGGGACACTTAGGTTGCTTCCACTTCTTGGCTATGGTGAATAATGCTGCAATGAACATAGGGGTGCATAAGTCTCTTTGGATTGTTGATTTCAGGTGCGTTGGATAGATTCCCAGTAGTGGGATGGCTGGATCATAGGGCATCTCTATTTTTAATTCTTTGAGGAATCTCCATACCGTTTTCCATAGAGGCTGCACCAATTTGCATTCCCACCAGCTGTGTATGAGGGTTCCTGTTTCTCCACATCCTCTCCAACATTTGTTGTTTTTTGTCTTGGTGATTATAGCCATTCTAACAGGCATGAGGTGGTATCTTAGTGTTGTTTTGATTTACATTTCCCTGATGATTAGTGATGTTGAGCATCTTTTCATGTGCCTATTGGCCATCTGTATATCCTCCTTGGAGAAGTGTCTCTTCATTTCCTCTGCCCATTTTTTGATCGGGTTGTTTGTTTTTTTGTTGTTCAGTTGTGTGAGTTCTTTATATATTATGGAGATCAACCCCTTGTCAGATGTATGTTTTGCAAATATTCTCTCCCAGCTGGTTGGTTGTTTGTGCATCTTGATTCTGGTTTCATTTGTCTTATAAAAGCTCTTTAATCTGATAAAGTCCCACTTGTTTATTTTTTCTTTAGTTTCCCTAGTCTGGGTAGGCATGTCATCCAAAAAGATTCCTTTAAAACCAATGTCAAATAGTGTGTTGCCTATATTTTCTTCTATGAGTTTTATAGTTTCAGGTCTCACCTTCAGGTCTTTGATCCATTTTGAGTTAATTTTTGTGAATGGCGATAGCACATGGTCCACTTTCATTCTTTTGCATGTGGCTGTCCAGTTTTCCCAACACCATTTATTGAAGAGACTTTCCTTTCTCCATTGCATGTTCTTAGCACCTTTGTCGAAAATTAGCTGTCCGTATATGTGTGGTTTTATTTCTGGGCTTTCAAATCTGTTCCATTGATCTGTGTGTCTGTTTTTGTACCAGTACCATGTTGTTTTGATTACTATTGCTTTGTAGTATGTTTTGAAGTCAGGAATTGTGATGCCTCCTGCTTTGTTCTTTTTCTTTAGGATTTCTTTAGCTATTCGGGGTCTTTTCTTGCCCCATATAAATTTTAGTATTCTTTTTTCTATTTCTGTGAAGAATGTCATTGGGATTCTGATTGGGATTGCATTGAATCTGTAGATTGCTTTAGGTAATATAGACATTTTAACTATGTTTATTCTTCCAATCCACGTGCATGGGATATCTTTCCATTTCTTTATGTCATCATGGATTTCCCTCAATAATGTCTTGTAGTTCTCATTGTATAGGTCCTTCACCTCCTTGGTAAGATTTATTCCTAGGTATTTTATTCTTTTTGATGCAATTGTAAATGGTATTATCTCTTTGAGCTCTCTTTCTGTTAGTTCATTATTAGCATATAGAAATGCAACTGATTTTTGTAGATTGATTTTATACCCTGCAACTTTGCTGTAGTTGTTGATTGTTTCTAATAGTTTTCCAACAGATTCTTTAGGGTTTTCTATATATACAATCATGTCATCTGCAAATAATGAGAGTTTCACTTCTTCGTTACCTATTTGGATTCCTTTTATTCCTTTTTCTTGCCTAATGGCTCTGGCCAAAACCTCCAGTACTATGTTGAACAGGAGTGGTGAGAGTGGGCAGCCCTGCCTCGTTCCTGTTCTCAGAGGAATGGCTTTCAGTCTTTCCCCGTTGAGTATGATGTTAGCTGTGGGTTTGTCATATATGGCCTTTATTATGTTGAGGTACTTTCCTTCTATTCCCATTTTATTGAGAGTTTTTATCATAAATGGATGTTGTATCTTGTCAAATGCCTTCTCTGCGTCTATTGAGATGATCATGTGGTTTTTATTCTTTGTTTTGTTGATGTGATGTATCACGTTGATTGATTTGCGGATGTTGAACCATCCCTGCGTCTCTGGTATAAATCCCACTTGATCATGGTGTATGATCTTTTAATGTATTGTTGTATTCGGTTTGCCAATATTTTGTTGAGGATTTTTGCATCAATGTTCATCAGCGATATTGGCCTGTAATTTTGTTTCTTTGTATTGTCTTTGTCTGGTTTTGGTATCAGGGTGATGTTGGCCTCATAGAATGATTTAGGAAGGGTTCCATCTTCCTCTATTTTTGGAATCGGTTGAGGAGGATGGGTATTAAATCTTCTTTGAATGTTTGGTAAAATTCACTGGAGAAGCCATCTGGTCCTGGACTTTTATTTTTTGGGAGGTTTTTGATTACTATTTCAATCTCTTTACTTGTTATTGGTCTATTCAGATTCTCCATTTCTTCTTGGTTCAATTTTGGGAGGTTGTATAAGTCTAAGAATTTATCCATTTCTTCTAGATTGTCCAATTTGTTGGCATATAATTTCTCATAGTATTCTCTTATAATCCTCTGTATTTCCATGGTATCCATTGTAATTTCTCCTCTTTCATTTCTAATTTTATTTATTTGAGCCTTTTCTCTTTTTTTCTTAGTAAGCCTGGCTAAGTGTTTGTCAATTTTGTTTATCTTCTCGAAGAACCAACTCTTTGTTTCATTAATCCTTTCTACTGTTTTTTTGGTCTCAATATCATTTATTTCTGCTCTGATTTTTATTATTTCTCTCCTTCTGCTGGCTTTGGGCTTTGTTTGTTCTTCTTTTTCTAGTTCTGTTAGGTGTAATTTAAGGTTGCCTATTAGGGCTTTTTCTTCTTTGTTAAGGTGGGCTTGTATCGCTATGAGTTTCCCTCTCAGGACCGCTTTTGCTGCATCCCATATGGTTTGATATGGCATGTTATCATTTTCGTTTGTTTCCAGATAGTTTTTGATTTCTCCTTTAATTTCATCAACGATCCATTGGTTGTTTGGTAGCATGTTGTTTAATCTCCACATTTTTGTCACTTTCCCAGTTTTTTTTCCTGGTTCATTTCCAGTTTCATAGCCTTATGGTCTGAAAAGATGCTTGTTATGATTTCAATCTTCTTAAATTTATTGAGGCTTGCTTTGTTTCCCAACATATGGTCTATCCTAGAGAATGTTCCATGCGCGCTTGAGAAGAATGTGTAGTCAGCTGTTTTGGGATGGAGTGCTCTGTATATGTCTACTAGGTCCATCGCGTCCAGTTTTTCATTTAAGTCTAATATTTCTTTATTAACTTTTTGTCTGGATGATCTGTCCATTGCTGTAAGTGGGGTGTTAAGATCCCCTACTATTTTTGTGTTGTTGTTGATTTCTCCTTTTAGGTTTGTTAATAGTTGCTTTATGTACATTGGTGCTCCTATGTTGGGTGCATATATATTTATAAGTGATATGTCTTCTTGATGGAGTGTCCCTTTTATCATTATATATTTCCCTTCTTTGTCTTTCTTAACCTGTT
Organism: Ceratotherium simum simum; assembly: GCF_057802395.1. NCBI lineage: Eukaryota > Metazoa > Chordata > Mammalia > Perissodactyla > Rhinocerotidae > Ceratotherium > Ceratotherium simum. The sequence continues at coordinate 59,347,934 of NC_141909.1, read as the reverse complement.
TTATCTTGAAGTCTACTTTGTCTGATATGAGTATGGCAACACCTGCTTTCTTTTGTTTGCCATTAGCTTGGAGTATTGTCTTCCATCCTTTCACTCTGAGCCTGTGCTTGTCTTTAGTGCTAAGATGTGTTTCCTGAAGGCAGCATATTGTTGGGTCGTGCTTTTTAATCCATCCTGCCACTCTGTATCTTTTGATTGGAGAGTTCAATCCATTTACATTTAGGGTAATTATTGATATATGAGGGCTTAATGTTGCTGTTTTGTCACTTATTTTCTGGTTCTTTTGCATTTCCTTTGTTTCTTGTCCCATTTGTTTTGGACTGCCAATTCAGTTTGGTTGTTCTGTCTTATGATTCTTCTAGTTTTCTCTTTGTTTATCATATGTGGTTTTGCTTTGATTATTTGTTTAGTGGTTACCATGAGGTTTGGGCAAAAAATCTTGTGTATGAGATAGTCCATTATCTGATAGCCTCCTATTTCCTTATACTAAGTCAATTCAGTCACTTTCCTCTTCCCCTTCTAAGTTTTTCTTGTTATACCTTATTCTATCTTGTGTTGTGGCTGTGTGTTTACAGTGATGAGGTTAAATTTATTTTTGGTGAATTTCTTCCTTTGATCTTTGAGTTTAGTATTTAAGTGGTTGCTAACCTACTCCGGTAAAGATCTACTATTTCTCTGATTTTGTCTACCTACTTTTCTCCTTCCTCCAAGCTTTGTGTTCCCTTTCTCTTCTTTTTTTCAGGCCTGAGGGCCTTCTTGAGTATTTCTTGTAGTGGGGGCCTCGTGGCCATGAACTCCCTTAGCTTTTGTTTATCTGGGAGACTTACTATTTCTCCATCATATTTGAAGGATATTTTTGCTGGATAAAGTATTCTTGGCTGAAAGTTTTTGTCTTTCAGTATTTTGAATATATCATTCCAGTCTCTTCTAGCCTGAAAAGTTTCTGTTGAGAAATCCGCTGAGAGCCTGATGGGAGTTCCTTTGTACGTTATTTTTTGTTTTTGTCTAGCTGCCCTTAATATTGTTTCTTTGTCGTTGACCCTGGCTAGCCTTACCACTAGGTGTCGTGGTGAAGGCCTGTGTCTGTTAATATATATAGGTGTCCTGTTGGCTTCGCTTACTGGTATTTCCTGCTCCTTCCCCAGATTTGGGAAATTCTCAGCTATTATTTCCTTGAATAGGCTCTCTGTTCCTCTTTCCCTCTCCTCTCCCTCAGGAATACCTATAATTCTTATGTTACATTTTCTAATAGAGTCAGATATTTCTCGGAGTCTTTCTTCATTTCTTTTTAGTCTTAGTTCTCTCTCTTCTTCCATCTGGAGTATATCTGTATTCCTATCCTCTAAAATACTAATTCTTTCCTCCATATTGTCAGCTCTGTTCTTTAAAGATTCCAGATTCTCCTTTATCTCCTCCATTGTGTTCTTCATCCCCCTCAGCACTGATTGGTTTTTCTTTATGATTTCAATCTCTTTTGTGAAGAAACTCCTAATCTCATTGAATTGCTTGTCTGTGTTGTCTCGTATTTCGTTGAGTGTTTTTATGATAGCTATTTTGAAATCTCTGTCATGTAGTTTATGGATTTCTGTGTCTTCGGGGTTGATTTCTGGGTGCTTGTCATTTTGTTTCTGGTCTGGTGATTTCATATATTTTTGCATTGTGGTTCCTGTGTTGGTTTTGTTTTTCCTCATCCTGGAAGTCTCTGGTTGCAATTTCCACGTGCCGCCACTGTCTGGTGGTAAAGGGCTTTGTAGTCTAAGCCCCCTGCGCTCTGCCCCGGTTTTTCTGCTGCGATCCGCAGTTTTTTTTTTTTTTTTTTCCCGCTGCGATCCACGGGTCCAGTCGTTTGATCAGGTCTGCCTCGGATTGCTAGGTCTCGTCTGGTCGAGCTGCAGACTCTGGGTTGCGGGGAGGGGGGAGCTCCCTCTTTTGCCCTCTGGGTCCCTGACGTGGGAGGCTTCTCGTTTGCCCCTCTTTATCCGCTCTCTGGGGTGCTCAGATGTTGATGGTAGCCCTGTGGCTCCTCTGAGTCCTCTGTGCGGGAGTTTCCCACTGGCTGAGAGAGTCCGAAGAGCCACAGTTTCCCCACCGAGGGCCGCCCCTCCCCCCTCTCTGGGAGCCGCAGGGACCGGGATCTCTGATCTGATGGGGAGGGAGCGGAGTTCTCCTTACCTCTCCCCACTTCCTCCAGGGGCCCGGCACGTTCCGCTCTCAGATGTGGGGCAGTGTGGATCCCTCTGCTCTAGGTTTTCACTGTCTGGGATTCCGTTGTTGGTTTGTGGCTGTTGCTTTTGTTGTATCTTGTCGGGGGAAGAGTTCACGGGAAAGCTCACTCCGCCATGATGCTGACGTCACTCTATGGAAAAGACTTTTTAAAGTGTGACACAAAACTCAGAAGCAGAAAAGATATTGTTGATATATTTAAATAAACGAAAGTATAAAATTTTTGCAAGGAAAATCCTTCATAATCAAAATCCAAATACAAACAACAAAGGAGAAGAAAACATCTGCAGCTCATATCCCAGACTAAGCACTGATTTCCCTAATATATGAAGAACCCCTATAATTTAATATAAAAGAGCAACAAGCCCATAGAAAAATGGGTGAAGGCTATAAATGCATAGTTTAAGGCAAAGGAAATGTCTCAAACATATAAATAGATGCCCAACCTTACTCTTTTTTTTTTTTTTTGTGAGGAAGATCAGCCCTGAGCTAACATCCGTGTCAATCCTCCTCTTTTTGCTGAGGAAGACTGGCTCTGAGCTAACATCTATTGCCAATCCTCCTCCTTTTTTTTCCCCCCAAACCCCAGTAGATAGTTGTATGTCATAGTTGCACGTCCTTCTAGTTGCTGTATGTGGGATGAGGCCTCAGCACAGCCAGTGAAGCGGTGCATCGGTGCACGCCCGGGATCCGAACCCGGGCTGTCAGTAGCGGAGTGCAGGCACTTAACTGCTAAGCCACGGGGCCGGCCTCCCAACCTTACTCTTAATAAGAGAATGCAAATTGAAACAACACTAGGACATCATTTTCACCTATTAAATTGGAAAATATAAAAATGTTTGATAACACACTGTTAGAGAGTGTATGGGAAATAGACACTCTTACAGATAGATGATGGGAGTACAACTCCATGGAGATCAATTTGCCAACGTGGATATATATTACAAATGCATGTGCCTTTTGGCTTGCATATGTCACTTCTAGAACTTTATTCTACAGTTACACTCACATAAGTATAAAATGACAGATATATGAGATCCTTTGTCGCAGCACGGTAGAGAATATTGAAACCGTTTAAATGTCCACTAAGAGGGGATGGGTTAAATAAAATATTACAAATGTGTACAATGGAACATTACACAGTCATTAAAAAAATAAAGTAGATCTTTATATATGGATGTAGAATGAGCTCCAAAATACATCGTTAAAGAAAAATAAAAATAAAAAACAAACAACATGCAGAACAATTTGTATAGTATGTTAAGAATATATGTTATACATATAATACACACACGTACATACATATTTTCCTGCAGTGATCTAGAATATCCCTGAAGTTTACAAACAAAACCTCCTGGAGGGTAATAGGGTTATTGAGAGACAGAGATGGGAGGGAGAACTATTTTTTACTCTCTTGCATTTGAACCATCTAAATTTTTTTTATTGATGTCTTAATAGTTCATAACATTGTGAAATTTTGGGTTGTACATTTTTGTTTTTCAATCACTGTATACATTTCTCGCTTCACCCCTTGTGCCCACCCCCTACCCCCATTGCCCCTGGTAACCACAATACAGTTTTCTCTATCCATGTGTTGGTTTATATTCCACATATGAGTGAGATCATACAGTGTTTGTCTTTCTCTTTCTGGCTTATTTCACTTAACATAACACCCTCCAGGTCCATCCATGTTGTTGCAAAAGGGATGATTTTGTCTTTTTTTTTTAAATATATATATTTTTTTTTGTGAGGAAGATCAGCCCTGAGCTAACATCCATGCCAATCCTCCTCTTTTTGCTGATGAAGACTGGCCCTGGGCTAACATCTGTGCCTATCTTCCTCCACTTTATATGGGACACCGCTACAGCATGGCCTGACAAGCAGTGCATTGGTGCGTGCCCGGGATCTGAACTCGGGCTGCCAGCAGCAGAGTGTGCACACTTAACCGCTACGCCACGGGTCCGGCCCCGATTTTGTCTTTTTTATGGCTGAGTAGTATTCCATTGTATATATATATACACCACATCTTCTTGATCATCAGTCGAGGGGCACTTGGATTGCTTCCACTTCTTGGCTATAGTGAATAATGCTGCAATGAACATAGGGATGCATAAGCCTCTCCGGATTGTTGATTTCAGGTTCAATGGATTGATTCCCAGTAGTGAGATAGCTGGATCATAGGGTATTTCTATTTTTAATTCTTTGAGGAATCTCCATGCCATTTTCCATAGAGGCTGCACCAGTTTGCATTCCCACCAGCTGTGTATGAGGGTTCCTGTTTCTCCACATCCTCTCCAACATTTGTTGTTTTTTGTCTTGGTGATTATAGCCATTCTAACGGGCGTGAGGTGACATCTTAGTGTTGTTTTGATTTGCATTTCCCTGATGTTTAGTGATGTTGAACATCTTTTCATCTGCCTATTGGCCATCTGTATATCTTCTTTGGAGAAGCTTCTGTTCATTTCCTCAGCCCATTTTCTGATCAGGTTGTTTGTTTTTTTGTTGTTCAGTTGTGTGAGTTCTTTATATATTACGGAGATCAACCCCTTGTCAGATATATGTTTTGCAAATATTCTCTCCCAGCTGGTGGGTTGTCTGTTCATCTTGATTCTGGTTTCGTTCGTCTTACAGAAGCTCTTTAATCTGATAAAGTCCCACTTGCTTATTTTTTTCTTTAGTTTCCCTAATCTGAGTAGGCATGGCCTCCAAAAAGATTCCTTTATGACCAATGTCAAATAGTGTGTTGCCTATATTTTCTTCTATGAGTTTTATATTTTCAGGTCTCACCTTCAGGTCTTTGATCCATTTTGAGTTAATTTTTGTGAATGGCAATAGCAGATGGTCCACTTTCATTCTTTTGCAGGTAGCTGTCCAGTTTTCCCTCTCCCAGTTTTCCCAGACTTTCCTTTCTCCATTATATGGTCTTAGCTCCTTTGTCGAAAATTAGCTGTCCATATATGTGTGGTTTTATTTCTGGGCTTTCAATTCTGTTCCATTGATCTGTGTGTCTGTTTTTGTACCAGTACCATGCTGTTTTCATTACTATTGCTTTATAGTATGTTTTGAAGTTGGGGATTGTGATGCCTCCAGCTTTGTTCTTTTTTCTTAGGATTGCTTTAGCTATTCGGGGTCTTTTGTTGCCCCACATGAATTTTAGTATTCTTTTTTCTATTTTCGTGAAGAATGTCATTGGGATTCTGATTAGGATTGCATTGAATCTGTAGACTTCTTTAGGTAATATAGACATTTTAACTATGTTTATTCTTCCAATCCATGTGCGTGGGATGGCTTTCCATTTCTTTATGTCATCATTGATTTCTTTCAATAATGTCTTGTAGTTCTCATTGTATAGGTCTTTCACCTCCTTGGTAAGATTTATTCCTAGATATTTTATTCTTTTTGATGCAATTGTAAGTGGTATTATCTTTTTGAGCTCTCTTTCTGTTAGTTCGTTATTAGCATACAGAAATGCAACTGATTTTTGTAGGTTGATTTTGTACCCTGTGACTTTGCTGTAGTTGTTATATCTAATAGTTTGCCAATGGATTATTTAGGGTTTTCTATATATAAAATTGTGTCCTCTGCGAATAGTGAGAGTTTCACTTCTTCATTGCATATTTGGATTCCTTTTATTCCTTTTTCTTGCCTAATTGCTCTGGCCAAAACCACCAGTACTATGTTGAAAAAGAGTGCGGTGAGAGTGGGCAGCCTTGTCTCGTTCCTGTTCTCAAAGGAATTGCTTTCACACTTTCTCCATTGAGTATGATGTTGGCTGTGGGTTTGTCATATATGGCCTTTATTATGTTGAGGTACTTTCCTTCTATATCCATTTTGTTGAGAGTTTGTATCATAAATGATGTTGGATTTTGTCAAATGCCTTCTCTGCATCTATTGAGATGACTATGTTGTTTTTATTCCTTGTTTTGTTGATGTGGTGTATCACGTTGATTGATTTGTGGATGCTGACCCATCCTTGCGTCCCTGGTATAAATCCCACTTGATCATGGTGTATGATCTTTTTAATGTATTGCTGTATTTGGTTTGCCAATATTTTTTTGACGATTTTTGCATCTATGTTCATCAGTGATGTTGGCCTGTAATTTTCCTTCTTTGTATTGTCTTTTTCTGGCTTTGGTATCAGAGCAATGTTGGCCTCATAGAATGAGTTAGGAAGTGTTCCATCTTCCTCTATTTTTTGGAATAATTTGGGAAGGATGGGTATTAAATCTTCTTTGAATGTTTGGTAAAATTCACTGGAGAAGCCATCTGGTCCTGGACTTTTATTTTTTGGGCGGTTTTTGATTACTATGTCAATCTCTTTACTTGTTATTGGTCTATTCAGATTCTCCATTTCTTCTTGGTTCAGTTTTGGGAGGTTGTATGAGTCTAAGAATTTATCCATTTCTTCTAGATTGTCCAATTTGTTGGCATATAGTTTCTCATAGTATTCTCTTATAATCCTTTGTATTTCCATGGTATCCATTGTAATTTCTCCTCTTTCATTTCTAATTTTATTTATTTGAGCCTTTTCTCTTTTTTTCTTAGTAAGTCTGGCTAAGGGTTTGTCAATTTTGTTTATCTTCTCAAAGAACCAACTCTTTGTTTCATTAATCCTTTCTACTGGTTTTTTGGTCTCAAATTCATTTATTTCTGTTCTAATTTTTATTATTTCTTTCCTTCTGCTGACTTTGGGCTTTGTTCTTGTTTTTCTAGTTCTGTTAGGTGTAATTTAAGGTTGCTTATGTGGGCTTTTTCTTGTTTGTTATGGTGGGCCTGTATTGCTATGAATTTCCCTCTCAGGACCACTTTTACTGCATCCCATATGAGTTGGTATGGCATATTTTCATTTTCGTTTGTTTCCAGATAGTTTTTGAGTTCTCTTTTAATGTCATCAATGATCCATTGGTTGTTCAGTAGCATGTTGTTTAATCTCCACATCTTTATCACTTTCCCAGTTTTTTTCTTGTAGTTGATTTCCAGTTTCATAGCATTATGGTCTGAAAAGATGCTTGTTATGATTTCAATCTTCTTAAATTTATTGAGGCTTGCCTTGTTTCCCAACATATGGTCTACCCTTGAGAATGTTTCATGCAAGCTTGAGAAGAATGTGTAGTCAGCTGTTTTTGGATGGAGTGCTCTGTATATGTCTACTAGGTCCATCTCGTCCAGTTTTTCATTTAAGTCCACTGTTTCTTTATTGACTTTTTGTCTGGATGATCTATCCATTGATGTAAGTGTGGTATTAAGATCCCGTACTATTATTGTGTTGTTGTTAATATCTCCTTTTAGGTTTGTTAATAGTTGCTTTATGTACTTTGGTGCTCCTATGTTGGGTGCATATATATTTATAATAGATATGTCTTCTTGGTGGAGTGTCCCTTTTATCATTATATATTGCCCTTCTTTGTCTCTCTTAACCTGTTTTATCTTGAAGTCTACTTTGTCTGATATGAGTATGGCAACACCTGCTTTCTTTTGTTTGCCATTAGCTTGGAGTATTGTCTTCCATCCTTTCACTCTGAACCTGTGCTTGTCTTTAGAGCTGAGATGTGTTTCCTGGAGGCAGCATATTGTTGGGTCTTGCTTTTTAATCCATCCTGCCACTCTGTGTGTTTTGATTGGAGAGTGCAATCCATTTACATTTACAGTAATTATTGATATATGAGGGCTTAATGTTGCTGTTTTATCACTTATTTTCCAGTTCTTTTGCATTTCCTTTGTTTCTTGTCCTGTGTGTTTTAGAATGCCAATTCAGTTTGGTTGTTCTATCTTATGACTCTTTTGTTTCTCTCTGTATTTATCATATGTGATTTTGTTCTGATTATTTGTTTAATGGTTACCTTGAGGTTTGTATAAAAAATCTTGTGTATGAGACAGTCCATTATCTGATGGCCTCTTATTTCCTTATACTAAGTCAATTTGATCTCTTTCTTCTTTCCCTTATAAGTTATTCTTGTCACAACTTATTCTATCTTGTGTTGTGGGTGTGTGTTTAAAGTGATGAGGTTATATTTATTTTTGGTGTTTTCCTTCTTTTGTTCTTTGATTTTGGTATTTAAGTGGTTGCTAAACTATTCCAATAAAGATCTACTATTTTTCTGATTTTTTCTACCTATTTTTCTCCTTGCTCCAAGCTTTGTATTCCTTTTCTCTTCTTTTCTTCAGGCCTGAGGGCCTTCTTGAGCATTTCTTGTAGTGGAGGGTCTCCTGGCCATGAACTCCCTTAGCTTTTGTTTATCTGGGAAAGTTATTATTTCTCCATCATATTTGAAAGATATTTTCACTGGATAGAGTATTCTTGGCTGAAAGTTTTTGTCTTTCAGTATTTTGAATATATCATTCCAGTCTCTCCTAGCCTATAATGTTTCTGTTGAGAAATCTGCTGAGAACCTGATGGGAGTTCGTTTGTATGTTATTTTTTGTTTTTGTCTAGCTGCCCTTAATATTGTTTCTTTTTCATTGACTTTTGCCAGCTTTACTAGTATATGCCTTGGAGTGGGCCTTTGCCTGTTGAAATATTTAGGTGACCTACTGGCTTCACTTACTGGTATTTCCTGCTCCTTCCCCAGAATTTAGAAGTTCTCAGCTATTATTTCCTTGAATAGGCTCTCTGTTCCTCTTTCCCTCTCTTTTCCTTCAAGGATACCTATAATTCTTATGTTACATTTCCTAATTGAGTCAGATATTTCTCGGAGACTTTCTTCATTTCTTTTTAGTCTTAGTTCTCTCTCCTCCTCCATCTGCAGCATATCTGTATTCCTATCCTCTATCATGCTAATTCTTTCCTTCACATTGTCAGCTCTGTTCTTTAAAGATTCCAGATTCTCCTTTGTCTCCTCCATGTGTTCTTCATCTCCATAAAAACTGACTGGTTTTTCTTTATGATTGCTATATCTTTTGTGAAGAAACTCCTTATCTCGTTGAATTGTTTATCTGTGTTTTCTTGTATTTCATTCAGCTTTTTTATAGTAGCTATTTTGAATTCTCTGTCGTTTAGGTTATGGATTTCTCTGCCTTCAGGGTTGATTTCTGGGTGCTTGCCATTTTCCTTCTGGTCTGGCAGTTTAATGTACTTTTGCATCATGGTTGCTGTATTTGCTTTGTTTTTCCTCATCCTGGAAATATCTGGTTGCAGTTTCCACCTGCCGCCACTGTGTGGGGGTCAAGGGCTGTGTAATCTGAGCCCCATGCGCTCCGCCGCAGCTGCCTGCACTCCGCCAAGGCTGCTCCACCACAGCCATCTGTGCTCCGCCCTGGCTGCTCCGCCCTGGCTGCTCCGCCCTGGCTGCTCCACCCCATCTGCTCCCCCATGGCTGCCTGCGCTCTGCCCCACTGCTCCGCCCCAGCTGCTCTGCTGAGGCTGCCTGTGCTCTGCTGAGGCTGCTCTGACTGGTCAGCTGAGCTTCAGTGTTGGGCATGCGGAGGGGAGGAGCTCTCTCTTTTGCCTGCTGGGTCCCTGGGGAGGGGGCTTCTCGTTCACCCCCTGTTATCTGCTCTCCTGGCTGCTCAAATGTTGATGGCACACCTGCAGCAGTTCTGAGTCCTCTGTGTGGGAGTTTCCCACTGGCTGAGAGCCTGAAGAGCTATGGTTTCCCCACAGAGGGCTGCTTCTCCACCCTCTCCGGGAGCTGCGCAGACCCAAATCGCTGATCTGTTGGGGTGGGAGAGTAGTTCTCCTTACCTCTCCCCAATTCCTCCAGGTCCCCAGCATGTCCACTCTCAGATGTGCTGCAGTGTGGGTCTTTCCGATGTTCCTTTGTGCTGTGTAAGTGTCTCTTGTTGGTCTGTGAATGTCCCTTTTGTTGTATCTTATCAGGGGAAGAGTTTACGGGAAACCTCCCTCTGCCATAATGCTGACATCACTCTCTGAACCTTCTAAATTTTTATATCATGAGCATGAATAGTGAATTTGATAAATAAATAAAAATTTAAAAATCATGCACTCCCAGAAGTGCAGTTCTGTAATGGGACGTAAGCTTAAACTTTTGAATTGATACCTCTCTCCCCCAACACCTGGCTAGGCCTGGGACAGGTCCTGGAGGTCTTCATTGCTCTCTCCCCTGATTTTGCTGCTCACTCCTGGGTGATAGCCAAGGGTCATTTTATAACTACACTACCTGGTACAATTACATGTAATAGCTTCCAGATTCGGAAGATGCTGTCATTCTGACAGAGGAAGACACCAGGACCCAGAGGGAGTTTTCTGGCTTAAAGTGGAGCTTTTCTTGTTCCTAAGAACGTCTTTGTGCAGGTAGATGGAATTGCTTTAGTGGTGATAAGACTCGAGAGCTGAACCTTATGACTCATTCTTTCTGACTTATTTTTTTAAATCAAGGCAGCTGTTATTCATGAATTATAAATGACTTTTTTTTTTGGTTTTGACCCTTCCTTTCTCCCTTCTTTCCTCCCTCCCTCTGTCCTCTCTCTTTCCCTCTTTCCTCCTTATCTAAATCCTCCTCCCTCCTTCCTCTTCTTCCCTCTCTCTTTGTTCCTTCCTGTATAAATTTATTTTGGAAGTAGGTAGTGTTGGAAATTCTATTTGCCTGTGATTGCAAAATGGCAGCCCCCATTTGGGGACACAGGAATTCCCTAAAAAAAGATTCTGCAGATTCAAACTTTAACTGTCAGTACTTTTGCTTGCTAATTCCTTTTTTAAACGATAAAGCTGCCCTAATGATCACAAGAAAATCATTGTATCAGCTGAATTAGAAATTGAGAGAGCAACTGGATGTCAATAATATAAATATTGGCAATAGTTCTGAGAAAGCCAGTGACGGTTGGTGGGAGGTGGGATTTTTTTGGGAAGCGTTTATTCTGTGTATCAGCTCTCGGGGGCTGGTACTTCTGGGATATGGGCTTGTGTGTGTGGGGGGGAGTGTTAGGGGAATGGAGACATTGGCCAGATGTTAATTTTGAAGAGCACTCTTTTCCTTTGATGAAGAAGTTCACTGTCTTGTTATCCAGGGCAAGGAGTTCTGTCTTGAGGTCATAAGGCTGAAGATGCAATTCTGACTCCGACTGAGCATCTTGGGTCAAGATTTAGGCTCTCTCTCATCTCACAGATGGGAGCTGTCTATGGCCTTCCCAGGGATTTATGATTTTCTGGGGGAGCTTTTGGTATTTCATTCATATTTATCTTGGTTTTGGCACTTAGATGAGTCAGATTTTGTAAAACATAATGTAAATCTATCTTATTTCATAATAGCTGGGATATTATCTCCTTTAAAATTTACTAATTTTTTGTGGGAATCTTTCTTGTAGAATTTCTCTCTCTTCTTTTACCTTTCCCTTCCTCCAAAAGTCATTTTAAAGAAAATTACTACTGCAGTTGACAATTGATCATGTAAAAGACCTTTCCAATTTTTGCATAATGCTGAGAATTATGCCAACACTTTTGTTTTCATAATTTGTTTGAAACATATGACATATGGAAGAAGGAAATAAACAAAGTGGTCATTAGAATCAATTTGGCAATACAAAGGAAACCTGAGGTTGTCAAAGAGAAACTATTTGGGTTGGAGAAAACATTGTAGCTTTAGCAACACAAAATAATAATTAAATTAGACCTTTTACTGGAAGTATTATACAGACGGTCCCTGACTTATGATTTTTTTGACTTAACATGGTGCGAAAGCAATATGAATTCAGTATTAAACGTACTTTGAATTTTGAATTTTGATCTTTCCTGGGCTAGTGACATGCAGTGTGATCCTCTCTTGAGATGCTGGGCAGAGGCAGCGACCTGCAGCTCCCAGTCAGCCACGCGATCACGAGGGTGAACAACTGATACACTTAGAATCATTCTGTGCCCATATAACCACTCTGTTTCTCACTTTCAGTACAGTATTCAATAAATTACATGACACATTCAACACTTTATTATAAAATAGGCTTAGTGTTAATAATTTACCCAACTGTAGGCTAATGTGAGTGTTCTGAGCACGTTTAAGTAGGCTAAGCTAAGCTATGATATTCAGTAGGTTAGGAGTATTAAATGCCCTTTTGACTTATGATGTTTTCAACTCATGATGGGTTTATTGGGATGTAACCCCATCGTAAGTTGAGGAAGATCTGTACTGCTGAACCAATACCTTTTTAGAAATCTAGACTTACAAAGTTCAGATACTAAGGGCTTTTAATACTATGTGTGTCCATCAGGTCTGAAGGGCTCAAATGCAGCCCTGTTGTACTTGGGACATCACCAACCTAAGGTTTTTTGTTTCTGTTTATTTCCTTGTTTGGCATGCATTCTAGTAAGACCAATGGGTCTTTTGTGCAATTCAGCTGCTTGGTATGAAATTTTTAGAAAACTTAGTTCGATTAATCATTTAAATTGAAGCTGAATAAAATTAATGCCATGATATTGAGCTTTGGAAGTTTAGATCCTTGACCTCAAACTGAAGCATTGTGAAAAATTACCAAACTGCCTCTCAATCTTTTTGTATTCAGGCCCCAGTTTTGAGTGTACACTAGATTTTTGGTTATATTCTTGAAAGAATTAACACATGAACATCTGTTTGAAAAATGCTAGTTTTGGGGAAGAAAGAAATTTCTATAGTTATCACTCCATCCCTTAGGTGCCAACCCCTTGGCTCTGTGGTTCCTCACCTGTGACAGGCTGTGTTTCCTGAGTAAGAATCATTTTGTGGGTTTTACAAATGGAAACTAGATGAGGCCTGTATGGGCACGTCCTTGAGACTCTTCTGACTGTTACCAGTGGACAATTCATGGAGTCTATTCCTAAGGGATTTCTATTTCTATGTCCTACCATTGAAAAACCCAAGTTATATGCTTATTTTTTGTACTGTTTTTAACAATTTGAACAAATTTCAAAGTGATAATTGTCCCAAATTTGTTTGTATAAAATCTTAAAAATTAGGAGACTTAACGTATCCCATTTTGTCCTGTGTGGACATCCCACTGGCAAGCCTGCTCACTGCTTATCTGGATGAGGCAAGATGATGAACCTTCCAATCTTTCTTTAGGTCTCTATTTAATTTCCCACACTTGGTATCTAAGCAAAGTCTGGTTGGTTTTTTTCCAGAAAGGCTCGTTCAGGTTGTCTTCCCATTCAAAGAATTGGACCATAATGGTAGTCAATGTTCATTAAAGGTTAACTATGAATATAGTTTTGTGGGAACGCAGAGGAAAAGGAAGACCTACTTGAATAGAAAAATGTTACTTCGTTTTTAAAGAACATAAACTGACGAAAAAGCTGCATGTAAAGTTCAAAAGGATGGAAGAGACAAAGTGAAAAATGAGGACAGGAATCTCTGAAAATCAAAAAAAAAAGATAAACAGAATCAAGTCTTGATTCTACAGAGGAGATGAAGTGTATTCGGTTATTCTACATTGTGTATTCTTGGCAGATACAGAAGGATGTAAGGGAAGAAAGAAGGAAGACTTTCAGAAGTGTAGTTCCACTCAGGTTCTTGGTTACAACCAACCAAAACTATCTCAGGGTACCCTTGGACCCACCACATTTGACTATCCCTGAGCCTTTGAGTCACTCCCTTAAGACTGGAGGTCTCGGGTGGGAACATCTGATTTGCTGAGCCCTTAGGGCCAGGTTTCCTAGAGAGTGAATACGTGCCCCTCTTTGGCTTCTGTAGAGGAAGGTGCAGAACTGTCTTCCACTTGTGTATTGACCCTCACCCCCACATTAGAAAGGATTTTGAGAGGCCTAGAACGACAAACACCCATTCAAATAGTTTGAATTTTCTCCTTCAAATATCATACCTTGCACACTATCTTGGCAAGTTGAAAAAAACTGTGATAAAGAGTGTTAAACAACCAGAGGCCTGAAGTCACTAAAGATTATTCATGGATAAATTAAGGTATATTTCAAATTTTTTGGATTATTCTCATCAAGCTTTAGAAGCTTAAAACTTAATCACTAATATTCATAGTGATATAGCCTCAGACTTCTTGGCTGCTTAAACAGTGCTTTGGGCGCCATGACTTTATTGAGTCTTTTGGGTGATGCTGTTTCTTTAGGCCAATTTGAAACTTCATTCTCTGCTTTGAGATGAAAAGAACCAACTTCAAGAGTTCTTGACAAAAGCAATGTAATTTCAAGTTGTAAAAAATCACTTTATCTGTTCACTATTCATCACTTTGCACCAAAAGACAAGAACTTATCAATATTAATTTGCTTCCTTTGGTTTTTAATGACCATGTTTGTGGAGAACATTGGTTAAAATATGGCTACCTGTGGCCACTTTGCTTGAAAGGGGTTTTTCAATAACCTTTGGAATAATTCTTCTTTCATGTGACTTCAAAGAAGAGATATTATTTATGAATTGGGCAATTATAATAAAATTAACATTAACAGAATTAGTGTGATTCAAGAGTGACAGTAAGTAATGTGCAGAGCAATTTCCTATCAGAAGAAGCTTACTTCAGGTCCCAAATGCAGAGCATGGCTCCATTTTTGCTGTGATAGTCATAGATCTACAGTGGTTCTCAATATTGTCTTCCAATTAAAATCACTTGGGGAGCTTTTAAAGATCCCAATGCCCAGGCTATACCTCAGACTAACAAAATCAGAATCTTTGGGGTCAAGACCCAAGAGTCACTATTTTTCAAAGCTTCCCAGATGGTTCTAATGTGCAGCTGAAGTTGAGAACCACTGGTTCATCAGATTGACTAACAGATGACTAACTGAAGAGCATGTCACAAACTCTGTACCCTGCTTCATTCTAGAGACTTTAGCTCTCAAATCTACAGCTTTAACTCTGGGCTCCCTCCTGAGTTATGGACTCATATTTGGTCACAATAAATGTCATGATCTGAAAATCTTCTCCTTCTCCTTCCTCTCTATATTGGTTAATAGTATGTGAGCTCTTCTAGGGTGGTTGCAGCTGGCCAAGGGAGGTCTGCCAAAGCCTTTTGTTGAAATGCAGATTCTGATCCAACACGTCTGGGATGGTTCTACGTTCCAGGTGAGAGCCCTGCTGCTGGCCCAGGAACAACACTTGATTAGTAAGGACCTAATGTTACACCTGTCCAAGTTATTTTTATTCTCTAGTGTAATATATTATTTTCTTCACATACCAGAGTTACATTGCTTATTTATTTGCTTACTTGTTTATTGTCTGTCTCTCTCACTGGATACAAACTCTATGAAGGCAGTCTTATTTCTATTGTATCTACTGCATGCCTATTACACTACCTGGCATTTTATAGTTGCTAATTAAATATTGAATGAATACATGAATGAATGAACATGCTGAAGAGACTGTCGTTGGAGCTAAGTCAAGATGGAAGGGCTCTTTTCTGGTAGAATCTTGGTGGAGATGCTGAGATGTCAATGGCAACTGAGGTGAAAGGTTAAGAGAAATTAAGGGCATGAATGGAAGGTAGGCAGCAATTGGGTAACTGAGCCTGCTGAGAGGAAGGGGTAAGGGTTTAAGTGCTGGCTGGATAAGACCAGGGATTAGAGTCTAATATTAAAATTCTGAGTATTCTTTCTATGCAAGGCCTGGCACATCCTTGCCATATTGGTGGCCTGGAAAAATAATATCAACTTTCATGTCCACATTCTTTGGAATGTCACACAAGATTTCAACAGCTTACAATTAGCTCTCTTATCTAGGCTCGTCTCCAACTTATTTTCCCTCTTCTCTTTAAGATGCGGCTACACCGCCCATGAAGACATTGTCCACCAAGCATCAGCTACACTATACTGCCTGTTGATGTCCCCTCTTATTGAAATTCTACTCATTTTTCAGGGTCAGCCCACATACCACCGCCTCCTTGAGGCCATCTCTAATCCTATTAATATTATTTTCCTTTTCGGTACTGCTTTGACATTTCAATTATAATCCTTAAAATGTTTTGCCTAGTCACCAGTGTACAGCATAATCACCCCAAGGAGATTATAATCTCATTAAGGGCAGGTCCTAGTCTTATTAATCTTTGTGTCTTCCATGGTACATTACAGTGTTATTATGTATAGTTGGAGTTCAACACACATTGGTTGAAAGTGATGTATATAATAAAAGAATGGTGACATTTCACATACATTTAAGGAGGTTATAACTTTTCAAAATGCATACATAGACTTCCTCTTCTGACCATAATAGAATAATAGGGACTGGATTTGACCCCTCCCCCATAAATAATTAGAAAACTGAAAAAATATATGAAACATTGTTTTCAGACATTAGACAACAGGAAATATAGGGTTGTGATTCTTGAGAAAAGAGAAACAGATGAGATAAACCCTATGATCATTCTGGGTTTTTGCCTGGAGGCACTTTCCATATTATGAAGCTGAATGGTTGTGTGTTGATCCTAAGCAGACCATGATAGCTTTGCTGGGCTCAGGAGACAGTGATCAGAACTGACAGAGGCTGATGCAGCTAGAAGTTTGGGGAAATATGTATAAAAATAACTCTCAAAATTTGCATGGGATCCTCTTGTATCTTTGCTTAATACTAAGATGTATAGATAATAGGGTGAAACTCCGTGAAGTAGGGCAAAGGGTGACCAGGTTGCTGTGAGATAAACAATTGCCAAACCTCACACAAGGCAGAGAGGCATTTGAGTTATGACTAATCAAATTGGAGAATCCTTGGTGATCACTTGGGCTGTTCAGCAGAGATTCCAGAAGGGCCATGCCTTAATAGTGTGATAAACTCTCTATAGAGTAAGGGTGCATCTAGACCAGCCCTAATAAACTTAGAAAAAATGCCTCAAAAAGGTCAAACTATACTGCAATTAACTTAACTGACTGCCAGAAGAAAGACCAGTACTCTCCAAAGGAAGAGAACAAAATACACACTCTCAACGATGTATAACTCAGAATGTCTAGGCCCCCTAAAAGTTACTAGACATACCAAGAAGTGGGAAAATGTAATGCAAAACCAGAAGAAAAATCCATCAGTAGAAATGGACTGAGAAATGAAAGAGATGGTCGAATTAGCAGACAGAAAGAGTAAAATGACTATTATAATAACTATGATCACTTTTTTAAAAAAACATAAATATCATGAAAAGAGAATTGGAAAGATAATAAAGAGGAACTTCTAGGGATGAAAAATACAGTATCTAAGATGAAAAATTTACTGGTTGGGATTAACAGAAGATTAGACACTGTATAAGACAATATCAGTAAATTCAAACACATGGCAATTGAAAATACCCGAAATGAAGCACAGAGAGGAAAAAAACTTAAACCCTTTCCCAAAAAACAGATCCTCAGTGGTTTACAGAATTTATAGAACAATATCAAGTTATCTCACATACACATTCTAGAAAGAGAGGAATTCTAGAAAGAGGTGGAGATAGGCGCAGAAAAAAGATTTGAAGAAATAATGAACAAAAAATTTCCAAATTTGATGAAACTGTAAGCCTACAGATCCAAGAAGTTTAAAGTACCACAAGAAAGATAAACACAAAGGAAACCACACCAAGGTATATTAAAATCAAATTCCTGAAACCAGAGATAATAAGAAAAATTTAAAAGCAGTAAGAGGAGAAAAAATACATGGTATAAAGAGGAACAAAAATAAAAATTACCAGAGACATTGTCAGAAATTATGAAAACCAAAAGACAAAGGAACAACATCTTTAAAGTGCTTGAAAAATGTCAACCTAAAAGTCTATAACTAATGAAAATATCTTGAAAATTTGAAGATGAAATAAAAACCTTTTCAAACAGAAGCTAAGAGAATTTATTACTAGCAGACCTGAACTACAAGAAATTTTAAAGGAAGTTCTTCAAATGTAAGAAAAATGATACCAGATATAAAATTGGATCTACTCAAAGGAATGAAGAGTGCTGGACATGGTAAATATTTGGATGAATATAAATTACTTTTATCCTCACTTTTAAATTTCTTTGAATTATAATTAACTGTTAAAAGTAAAAAATGAATTGTGGAGTTTATAACATGTAGAAGTAAAATATATGATAATTATAGCACAAACTATGGGGGGATGCTGTCAGGTTCTTACATTATACTTGAAGTGGAATAGTATTTGAAAATACATTGTGACACGTTAAAGATGTATATTTTAAACCCTAGAGCTACCATTAAAAAGCAAAAAACAGGAAGATATAGATAACTAGTCAATAGTAGAGACAAAAGGGAATCCTAAAAAGCAAAACAAGCATAACAAAAAATCCTCAACTAAGCTAAAAGAAAAAAAATGAACAAAGAAGAGCTAGAATTAATATAAAGCAAATGGCAAGATAGTATATTTAAAAACCAACCATATTGATAATTACATTAAATGTAAATGGTCTAAATTCTCAATTAAATGGTAGTGATGATCAGACTGAACAAAAAAGTGAGACTCAATTATATGTTATCTATCACAAACCCACTTTAAATATGATGACTAATAGATTAAAAGTGGAAAGATAGAAAAAGACAGACCATGAAAACACTAACCTTAAGAAAGTTGGAGACAGAGTACACTTCATACAAGAAATATGACTAGGGATAAAGAGGAATTATTTATAAAGAAGGGGTTATATTGTAAGTATATATTTAATTTTTAAAAGAAAACTGCCAAACCATTTTTCAGAGTGGCTGTGCCATTTTACATACTCTCCAGCAATGTATGAGGGTTTCAGATCCTCTACATCATTTCTAAGACTTAGTATTTTCAGTATCTTTGATTCTGGTCATTCTATTGGGGATGTAGTGGTATCTCATTCTAGTTTTAATTTGCATCTCCCTGATGACATTTTTATTTCCAATGGGATTATTGATGAGCCTGCCTGACCTTATGACTTGTTGGGCCTGACAGGACTCATCTTATGATGAACTCTTCTGGCCACATGGTCATTTGTTCCGTTTTTGGTGTTCCATTTTTCCAGGGCCCAGTGGCATGCCAGGAGTGTATGGTTCTCCACTGCAGATGATGTGACCTTGCTTCAGAACCCAGGGGCTGAGTTGTGATTTTCTCACCAAGGCTTGCCATAAATTCCGTGTGGCATCTTTTCTGACCGTTGAAATATCTATCACTATAGGTCTGCCAGGTCATATGGCCCAAGTGGTAGGACCATTGCAACACTCAAAAGCCGGAAGATTTTGTGTCTCATGGTATACAGGTGAGAGCAGTATTCCTAGATGTGGAATATACTGCCTCCAAATCCTGAAGATCCCATGGGGCATTATACTTCTTTCTTCAAGGAAGGAGGAGCAAGATGCAATAATTAGACTCTTACTTTGAGGCGATGACTCAACACAACCTTATTAAACCTCTAATATTTTATGGAAGTGGCTTGTCCCTGAATCTTCGCAGGGTTTATCTCTCATGCCCAGGAGAACATATGTCTTACCAAGGCCTCTAGCATGCTAGCCCTCTCTTGCTCAGATGGCTCTATCAACATAATGTCATTGATGTTATGGATTAATGTGATATTTGGCCAGATGTCTAGATCTCTTTTGATTTTATTATGACAGAAGGCAGGAGACTTAACGAAGTCCTGGAGCAAAATTGTAAATGTATCCTGTCCATTCCAAATGAGTATAAACTATTTCTGACCCTCTTTTCTGAATTGGATAGAAAAGAATGCATTTGCTAAATCATTGACCACATAATCTAATACAAGAATTGGCAAACTTTTTCTGTAAAGGGCCAGACAGTAAATATTTTAGACTTTGTGGGCCACAACCAGTCTCTGTCTCAGCAAGATGTTTTAGGTGGGACTCAGGTTAGACTTCCTGGCCTTTTTTGTGCCTGAGTTTAATTCACTGGGCTGCATCAAACAGCATCCACCTTTGCAGGTGGTGTGATTCCTTGTGGAGTTCCTTGTGTTCTTGACTCTCCTAGGGTGGAAGTCTTGCCTTAAAATGAAAACCCTTCCATGCTTCACATACTCTAACTGTTGTAAATGATGTGGGAAAGGCAAAAGGTGCTAAGTCTGGTGTGATTTCTCACTAGAAGGGTGGTGGGCATATGGCACAGTCATCACTTGGACTGGTGTCTGTCACACCTGGACCTTTGCTGTCATGCAGGGTTTTAAATTTGCACGGCAAGCACCTGGTCCAGCTGTTGCCATCTCCCTATACTTTCTCTCTATAAATCGGAACAGAACTGTGTGGGATCAAGGATTGCCTCAGACAGGGGTTAACTAAGTGCAGATTAGCACATAGTTAACAAAATTAAACTTCTGTTACAAAAATAATGCTGTTCATTAATCATGTTCAATGAATCCTCATTATTCATTGATTCTATATTTGTGAATTCGCCTACCTGCTAAAATTTATTTGTAACCTCAAAATCAATACTTGTGGTGCTTTCATGGTCATTAGTGGACATGTACAGAGTGGTGAAAAATTTGGGTCACTCAACATGCACAGCCACAGCTGAGGTTGAACAAGGTGTTGATCTGTCTTCTTGTTTCAACTCTCAGACTGTAAATAAGTGTCCTTTTTGTGGTCTATAAAGTACTATGTTTTTTGCATTGTTGTGCATTTTTTTTGGTGATTTCGCTGTATAAAATGGCCCCCAAACATAGTGCTGAAGTGCTGTCTAGTGTTCCTAGGAGCAAGAAGGCTGTGGTGTGACTTGCAGAGAAAATGCATGTTAGATAAGGTTTGTTCAGGCATGAGTTATAGAGCCATTGGCCGTGAGTTCAATGTTAATGAATCAACAATATAGAAAGTAAGGTGTCTTTAAACAGAAACACACATAAAACAAGGTTATGTATCGACTGATTGATGAAAATATTATGACCAGAGACTTGCAGGAACCCAGCCTTGTATTTCCCCAGGAGTGATGTTTCAGTATTCACTAATTCAGTGTTGTAGTCACCTTATAGAACATAACTACCGAGAACAATGGGAATCGACTGTATGTCAATCTCAAATACACAATCCAGGACTGGGGAATTCACCACTGGGTAGTTCTGCAGACCCAAAGGACTTGATACAAGCTGGATCTTGGCCAGGACTCTGTTTCTCACCTAGCCTCATATATTCCTACCTTAATAATAGCCAGGACGGATGTGGGGTGGGCCCTGAGAGAGGCCCATGTTGCCTAGTTGGGGAGAGACCTCCACACAGTCTTCCAGCAATGGGAGGGGACATGTTATAGCTCTTAACTGAGAGGAACAGGCCACATCTGTATTCTCAGAAGGTTCCGAGGAGTCTGGGGAGTGAAAATCCTCAGGGCATCCTCCTAGATGTCCCCATTCCATGTTCAGGATCCCAGGTTTTCCCAACCAGGGGTGACCTTGGCATATCAGACCTGCCTTGGTTGGGCCTCTAACCAGCTTTGAAGTTCAGCGCTTAGACTATTAAGTCCTGGGCTTGGCCTCTGGCTTTTTCTGCCCTTTTGCTGCAGGACATGACAGTTTCCCTCAATGTGACAAGGAGGCCCTCTGGCTTTCATGCCTGGCTTTCAGCTGTTCCTTAGCATTCTACAGAGCACCAATGACACTGACTGATAGCCATCCAATTCTACTATACTTATGGTTATTATTTTCTTTATATATCTCAGATGCCTCATACATCTTGCCCACAAATGCATTTCCTTCCCCCTGCTCACCATCCAAGTTCACCACTGGTGAGAGTTTTAACAGTTGGACCCCTATTTTGTGCCAGGTTGTCTGTGTCCCACCACCAGTGACTGGGTCCTCTTTGCCTGCCAGGTGAAGTGATCCGGCTCCTAAACCCCATCTTGTTGCCTGCTTTCCTGGACCACTTGTGGTAGCAGTTTTCAAAGGTTGGGTTCTTTGGAAGAAAATGCTGTGACAGAGTCATTTCTTAGGGATTGACACCTGTGGAAACAGTAGAGGAAGTAAGATTGGGCAGAGGGAGAAGTCAACATGCAATTTGGGCTCAACAAAGTCTTAGTCAGCGTGTCAGGGAGCTCTGCACTGTGTGTGGCCCATCACAGCTGTCCCACATTGGGCCTGTAGCTTGGTCTATATGCTCCTGTCCTGCTCAGTCACTGGATGTGGCCTGCCCTGGAAGAGTGTGGCCTTGGGGGGAGGTGACTCTGCAGCTAAGACAGATCCTGTAGGAACAAAGAGCTAGAATCTCTGTGCTGATCTCAGTTCCCTCAGCCAGACAGCAACTCTTTCCTTGAAGGAGGATCTGGGTGGCACATTTGCGTGTCTCCCACAGGGATGAACCCGCATTGCATTTACTCACTGTTTCTTTTGGACTTATGTTGTCACAAGGCCTTGCTTGAAAATTTAGAAAATGTTGTCCTCAGTCTAAGTCCCATCCAAGCATCCCTTGTGCTGCCTTGTGGGGCCCAGAGTACAAGGACTTCTGTGCTGGGATGTATGGGCAACAGTGACTATCACAGGTCCTGACACATAGTGAGTGTCAAAGATGAACCCCAATCACAGAGAATGGCAAAGAGTAAACCTACTGCCACTCTCTAGGTGCCAAAAGTAGACAGCAAGACTTCAGCGATCAGTGCAATATGGTTTATTACTCGTAGCAGAGCAAATAGCAGGAGCATTAGTAAGGTGATACTGATGACAAACCAAGTGGGCTCGCCTCCTGGTGAGTTAAATAAGACTCTACACCAGTGGAAGTTGTCTCACAACGTAAAGTGTATATGCAGCAAATAGGAGGCCATGGGGAATCATTTCCAAAGTCACTGCGTCCATGAACAAAGGGAAGCAGGAACTTTTATTTGGTTGGGGAATGAGTATTCAAAAGGTAGAGGTGGGTATTCGCTTGCACAGCCTCAGTTGGAGAAGATGCTTCCACATAATGAGGCTTAAGCTCCTCCTGGAGAGATCTTTGCAGTAAAATAAGGCAAAGGTCATGGGTATAGCTCTTGCGTGAGGCTTGGTCAGTTTCAGGATGGCTGGTGGTTACATCTCCTTAACACACAAAAGGAAAAGCAACTACTTGGAAAAACAGTTAATTGCTTCCAAACCCACCTTTGAGTTTCTCGAGGCACCTAGTCTGTGACAAGACCAGTTCCCCAGGATCCCTTGTGAAACATGATGAGTCTGATGGGTGCTACACACAATGTACATTGCAGCTGAAAAACCCAGGGCCAAAGGCCCAACACCTTTTTGAGCAAACTGTAAACAATGCAGCAAGAAAGAAGCTAATTCCCCTTGGCAAGGGAACAGACAGTTACATGGTAGTTACACTTGGCCACACCTTCATCTTCTTTAGTGTCAGGAGATGGAGGGGCCTTGTGGTCTGGCACAGTCAGCAAGAACATGTAGGATGCTCAGGACCTGGGGTGGGTGGTCTCTCCCAACAGGAGGCATTCATAAGTGTTTGTTGAATGAATAAATGAGAAGAATAGCGGGATCTGCTTGAAGTGGGAGGTGTTTATCAGATTTCAATCGGTGGCTTGGAATGGAAAACTTGTTTCTGTCATAGATAAGTATGGTTTTAATTGTGCAGTTTTACCCGTAACTTGGTCTCAGTCTACTTGGGACCTTGAGGAGTGCTGGAAAGAAATATAGGTGTGTAGGAGGGTAGGACATTGGCAGATGAAATGCAAATTTTGCTGGCAAAATAGAGAGGCATTTTTGGGAAACAGGTTGACGAGACTTAGAACTATTGGCAACACTGCTAGAAATTCCCACACAGTGCTCTTCTGTGATTGGTTATTAAGTTGCAGCTGCAAGCTGCTATCCAAGTTTTAAATAATCCTCTGAAATGTGCAATTCTCCATGGGATGGTAGATTAAAATTCATGCTCTTTATTTCCTATACTTTGGGACATTTTCCTTTTAAAATTCACTTCCATTTGTATTGTGGGAAGTAAGAGAGACTGAAAAGAGTTTGTAAGATAACCGAGGTAGCAATAACCTGAAAGGGGCTGGCAGGGGAGAGAATTTCCTCTGTGGGGTTAGGGATTAATAATGTCATCTTGTTAAGATGCTAAGAACTGCTCGAACTGTTTTAACTGAGAGATTAAATTGGATCAAGTATCAGGGCCCAGGACTAGATTGGGTTATCCACTGGATAAAACCATAAAGTGTATCAAATCCATCCTTACAAGTAAAAAGTGGCGATTTGCTCTATCATCAAAATCAAGCCTTCAAGACCTGGGGTAAAACAGTGGCGAGGAGTCACTAGGATGTGTGCATTCCAACTCTGCCCTGCTTTGGTGCCTCTTTCTCTCCTCTCTTGTACCCATTTCCCACGTCTAAGATCCTGACTTGTCTTCTCTAACACTTCCACCCTCAGAGGTCTCACCATCTTGGAGGCTCAGAGTCTTTATTAGTTATATCAGTGGTTCTCAAACTTTAGCATACATCAAAATCACCCAGAGAGTTTGTAAAAACACGGACTTCTAGGCCCTGCCTCCTGAGCATTCAGCAGATCTGGGGTGGTGCTTATGATTTTGCATTTCTAACAAGTTCCCAGGCAATGCTGCCACTGCTGTGCCCAGTACCATACTTTGAGAAACTTCGATCTGTGTATCTTCTGTTTTGCACTCCATTGTAAACACCTCAGGATAGGAAACCTCCCTTCCCATACTGCTATTGAAGTTTTCATATGTGTCTGTCTTGTCTGGCACATGTATCTTATCTACTCAAAAAGTGTTAGTTCCGTTCACCATTCTCCAAGTCCTTATTTGGGTTATAAATTCTTTGAAGAAAGGAGTCTTTAATCTATGCAGCTATGTGCTTAGGAAGTACTCAATAAATACCTGCTACATAAATGGATGGATGGAAGATTCTTGATTTTAATCAAGGTTTTCTCCTAAGACCTCTAGATTCCTATTTTATTCTGTTATGAATACCTTCGGTTTTCCCAGTCCAAAAAGTAAAATATCTTTTGTTGGTTGGGTGTGATGGAAAGACTGGCAAATTAAAATGACTCACTTCAATGTAGTTCCCAGTTGACCAATAAAAGATAATCTTCCCATCCTGGGGGCTTTCGCACTGCTGAGTTAAGTGACAAGGTCATGGGTTTTTCTGGCTGATGTCTCTGCAGTCTCTTGGCGCCAGTCTCTTCTCACTGGGGTTCCTTTGAACTGTTGGAGATACAATACAATGGTTTTCTTTGTCTGAAAGTCATTTTTTACCTCAACCTTGGCAATGGCAGCAGGGCTGAGGCTGCCTGATACTTGCAATTTTGTTTCTCTGTCCTCAATGGGCTTGATTCCTGCAACTGTTTCCAGTTTGGGAGGAATATAAGGAATATCAAGACTCCTGCTGTTACCAAGTACAGGAGCTGAGTCTCCACTGGGGCAAGAAGCCAGGAGAGTAGAGGTAACTCACTGTATATTTCAAACACACCATTGGAACTCAGCACTTTGAAACAATCCCCTAAAAAGTCAAATAATTTGGGAAATATAAAAATTACCTCTTAACTGGTCATTTTTAAAGAATGAAATTCATATCTAGCTTTTTATTGTTATGGATAAATCCATCCTCTATTTTGACAACTAAGAGAGAGTGAGTCTCCTTATTTGTAATTATAAGGGTAACTATCTTTTTCTGCGTACAACTGTTCCTGTGAGTACATAGTTTTAAGGGCTCTTCAACTTTTGGCTTTACCCTGCGTTAGTTCTGGTCTGTTGAAAAGCAGATCCTAGCACAGGGTTAGATATTCAGAGACTTATCGGGAGACAGAGCAGGGCCAGGTGGAGCACAGCAGACCTTGAGATCACATGCAGGTCTGACACCTGGAGAAAGAGAGAGGGAAGGAGGATTGTGTGGGAAATATCAAACTGTGGTGTTAAAAGAAAAGTTTCAGGTCTAGGTTTGTGGGGAGTCTTTGGGTTAAGGGTGTCCCTTGGAGGAATCATGTGTCTCTCTGGAATGAGCCTGCATTAGTCCTCACTTAGTACCCCCACTATGCTCAGTTGTTGGCTGGGAGAAGCTGAGAGATGTGTGGCCTCAGAGGGAAAGTGGTGGTGAGTCCAGAGGGCAGCAGCTTAGGTTACAAGATGTCCTCACAGCAGATCTGAGAGCTCGTTTCCATGGCCACCACAGCCTGTAAAAACATACAGTCGTTCCTCAGTATCCCCTGGGGAATTGGCTTCAAGACCCCCTCAGATGCTAAAATCTGCAGATGCTCAAATCCCTTATATAAAATGGTGTAGTATTTGCATATAACCTATGCATATCCTATATACTTTAAATCAACTCCAGATTACTTATAATACCTAATACAACATAACTGCTAGGTAAATAGTCATTATACTGTATTGTTTAGGGATTAATGAAAGGAAAAAAAGTCTGCACATGTTCAGTACAGACACAACCATCACAGACCTTTCTATCCACAGTTGGTTGAATCCACGGATGTGGAACCAGAGGATAGGGAGGGTGTACTGTATTCTGTTTTCACTGCCCCGTGGATACAGCATGATGAGAATAACAGTTGGGTGTCCTACCTTTCCCTAGCTAAGGATGGCTGTGAATGATTTCTGCCTAGAATTTGTATCTTGGATAGAATGACTGAGAGATTAAAAACAGCTGAGGTGAATTCATCTCAGCAGCCACTGCCTTGGTTCTTGACTGCAATTTCTGAATCTAGTTCCCAAACTTTCCCTTCAATTTTTAAATTACTCCCCATTTTTCTGCTCGAATTAAATGTGTCATTTTTGTTGCTTGAAACCAAAGAACCCTGATTCATCTACTGACTATGATTTTGGGGCTTTACCTAACCTTTTTGCTCTACTTACTAAATGTGGGGGTTGGGGAGGTTAACTAAGAGAATATGTAAAATATTTGGTACATACAGGTGCCCAACAATTTTTCCCCCTTCAAAACTGATTTCATATTTCAATAATATATGTCTCTGAGATTTGAGTTTGAATAAAATTGCATTACGTTGTGAATGTTTAATTTTACAAACATCACACTACCACTATTTATTGAATGTCAACTAAGAGCAGAGTAAAATTCTACAAAGGATGCTCAAGACAGGGTTCCCAGTCTCAGAGGGGAACAAAAACTTTCTCAAAGATCTTAACTCTCTATTGTCTAGAATAAAACTGAAAATACTTTTCTCATCATTTAAGGCACTCTGTATCTGACCCATCTTTCCTTTCTAGCCTTATTTCCCACACCTGCCCATCACATCCCCAGACTACCCACCAGACAGAGCCCAACGTACCCTTCTTGCATGAGGGCTCTTCTCATGACATTGCAACTACCCATTTGTCTTGTACCGCTTGTCCTGCACCCCAGAGTTCTGCTGTCTCAAAATCCCACCTGTCTTCATGGCTGACCTCTAATGTCCTCTGCATGAAGGCTTCTGGAGTCTAAAGCAGCCCCAGTGCTTTCTGACCTCCTCGTCTGTCCTTCCTAGCACATTTTCTTTTGTAGCTGGTAGCTTCTTGCTCACAGAGTGGTTAAGTGTGTCCACACTTGAACTCCTCCCAGGACTGAGGGTAGGGCTTGCATCTCACTACTCTTTATTTCCTCAGAGTACCCAGCACAGCGTCTGTGACATAAGTGCTCCCCAAGTGATAACTAAAATCAGTGGGAGGAGGGTGGACGGGAATACAATGTGATGATGGCAGAGGGCAATAAGTTGCTCAGTGCTCTGTGAGAGGTACAGATAAAACTCTTTTTAAATTTTATCTTTTAAAATAATTTCCAACTGTAGAGAAATGTTGTAACTGCAGTACAAAGAACTGCATATCTTTCACCCTGATTTACCAATTGCTAATATTTTGCCACATTTGCTTTATCATTTCCCACTCCTTCTGTCTATATATTATTATTTTTTGAACCATTTGAGAATAAGTTGCAGAAATCCTGCCACTTGCCCCTAAATACATCAGTGTATATTTACTAAGAATAAAGACATTGTTTTACACAGCCATAGCACAATTATCAATTTCAGAAAATTTAATATCAATGCAGGATTAATCTATACCTTAATTAAATTTCTCCAACTGTCCCAACATCTATTATATTATTATATCTATTATATCATTTTTTTTCTGGTTCAGGATACAACTTAGGATCATACGTTAAATTTAATTTTCATGACAGATAAAATTTTAAGGACAAAGATAATATTTTTGGCGGGTTAGGTTTCTACTCAAACTCAAGATGCATGTTTTTGCTCATACCAGGAATTATGATAGCATAGACTCTCAAAGAAGAGAGTCTATGCCCTTGTACAGGATGCTGTGTTTCTGTTGCTTTTTACTGGCAGATGCGTCAGAAGCTCTGCCAGGATTGAGACCTAAGGGAGCTCTCCCTTCTTGGTGGTGGGAAAGGCGTCGGAGGGGATGAGATGATGGCTGTCTGCTTGCTATTGCTCACATTTTTCGGAGATCGGCAAGGAGGTGCACTCCTGTGAGACCCAAAAAGGCAGGGAACACTCACTCAGAAGTCGTTTTTGTGAAGCAATATTATTGATGTTAATTATTAATCATATTTATTTTAAGATTCCAAATTAACATGATTAACACAATTAACTGTCTTACAAGTACAGAAACACAAAATATTAGCCTTTTACTTACAAAAGTGTAGTTACTAATTTTAGCCTTTGATGAGTTGAAAGGCAAGTTTACCCCAACGTTACTGACTGGAGATGCTGAGGGAGAAGAGAGACCATGTCTTGGATCCCTTTGGCACGCTCCTGAAACTTTTAATCTTCGAAAGCCCTGAGGTTCATTCTTATTTAAAATCCGTTCGCTTCAGGAGGGGAGCTCATCTTGCTTGGCTCCCACCTCCTACCCCTTTGCAGAGAACTTTTACCACAATAGACCTTTCGAAAACACACCAGCTCTTCTTCCTGGATTGTCCATTCTCCCCTTGTTGGATTTTCTCTTTCACAGTTAAGACCTAGTTCAGTGGCCACCTCTTCCACGAGGTCCACTGACCCTTCACCAGGTACTTGTCCTCTCCTCCGTGCACCTCCAGCATTTGCTCAGGGTTAAGGCAAGTCACACACTGTGCTGTCAAGTCTCTATTTCTGGTCCTGGAGATCATAAATGAATTTCTTCTTTGTCTTCTCTATATGCAACAAGGCTTCTGGGACATGGCTGGTGACCAAGGAATGACTGAATCCTTGACATGATCTCACACCGACCTTCTAAGAATCCCTGAACATTCATTGCTTAATTTTGGAGGCTGCTAGTCCTCATTCTCTGTGCTTTCCTTCTCTCTGAGGCCTTTCAGTTACTTAATATTTTCTCGGGCAAAATCGATACTGCAGCTTTATTGCAGTCGAGAAGGCTTTCAGATTACAAAGCTGCTGTGGTGGTTTGGGGGGATAATTCCATTTGAAGCCTGTTGGAAAGCAGAAACCTGGAGGGGCCTGCGAATTCATCTTGTCACTTCTACTTCTCTTTGACTGAGGGGTATTTTTCAAGACCTCTAGGGGTGGCAATTTTGTACGGCCCTGGACAGAAACCTTTACAGTGGCAGAATAATAAAGCATGTGTGACAGTTTAGAAACATAAAAATGGGTGTTCCCAGATGCCCCAGCAGAGACTACAGCTTCTCCAAGTCAGTCAGGGCTGGGACTGAAAAGAAGTCTAGCCACACTAGAATGATATATAGAGTGATATGCCAATGTAGCTGGTCTCCCAGATAAACCCCCTGGTCCCCCTGTCCTCTCCTCCCATCTTGTCACTTCAGCAGATCTGGCCGCCCAGACCACTGGCCCTTCTTGTACTCAGGAAATTTGCTATTCCAGAGTCTCATCTTATCCCACCTCCTGCTCCGCTTTTGCTCTATCTCCTAATCCTTGGAATTCTATCTGGATGTAACCTCAGCCTCTGGGCACGAGCACTGTATATTCTGTTAGTGCTGTAATGGCTAGTGTATAAGCTGTGGCTTAAAAGAGCCAAGATTACCCGATTGCTATTAGATCTAAGTTTTGGCATCTTATATATATATAATGATGCATCCTATATTCTAGTAAGTAAGTTCAATAATGTGTCACCTACCCATTTAAAATGCTAATTAAAGAAATGAGCGCATCTCTCGTCACTATCACAGTAGTGGGAGTTGTAAGAAAAAAAAAGGCTCGATGCATTTTGCTTTGTTTCTTAGTAACCATGAACATCTTTGCTCTATATTTGTGTCTCAGTGATGCTCCTTTCTTGCTGCTGGGCCAGGGCTATTGTTAGCACAGCACATGTGGGCCACACCAGTCATGCGTGTCCTAGGAGGTTTCAGTTTACAAAAATAGGCAAAACTTGACTTTTCATAGTTACTTCCCTTGTAATTAAAATGGCATTATTTCTTAAGTTAGAAAAGGATGAGTTTATGGTAAGAGGAATAAGAGTCTCTTCAAAAAGGCTGAATCTATATTCTCGAACCATTGCCATATATAATAAGAGGCTTACTATTACTTGCAATCAGTTTGAACATTGGATATAACTAGACAGCGCAAACTGGATAAATTATGCTTCAGGTTCTTTTCCTCTGGAGAAGGTTGATCCTTCCATTTTGGTTGATCCTGGGGAAGTGGAGTAAACGGAAGCATTTTGGCAGAAGTTTCTTTTTTTTTCAAAAGGTGTAGTTAGGAATATGTGTATCTTCCTCCGGATACTTTGTTTTCCACCTCAGATACTATAATTTAAAGCTATATGCTTTGGCTTCTTAGGCTTGATGCTTATTTCATTGTAGATTCTAAATGAGTTCCCGATTCTATTGTTTAGACAATGCAGTTCTCACCCCATGGAAGTTACAGGAATGACAGCCCGTATGAAGTTAATGAAGACGTTAGTGCTTGTTTTCTTACCACTCATCTGGGACTAGTTTAAATTGGAGCGTTGCCTTACACCTTCATAAAAGGATTGATGACAAATTGCTTTTGTGAGTTGCTCAGAGCCATCTGGGAGAAATCTGAAGTTCACTGAGGGAAGAAAATTGTTTAGGAGAAAGTCTGCTGCCTCCAATGGGGGATAAAAAAATCTCCTGACTATAGGCAAAAAATCCTGCATCATCTTTTGAAGTAATTGAATTGAAAGGACTTTTTTCTTGAGTTACTCAGCTAACTGCCTCAATTTTCCACCTGGTTTGCTAGTTGAGACTTTTAATATGAGTAAATACCTGGTTGTAGTGACGATTGAAATGTTTCAAGTGCAGGGAACCGTGAAGATAATGTCCTTTTCTTTCGAGTTTATTTATTTAGCAAACATTTGGGGTCTGTTGCACGTACAGCTTGGCACTAGGAAGTCATAGTTGCAGCTCTGTCCTCAAGAAGTAGCAGTTTAACCAGGGGTTCTGGAATGTGAGCCTTCCCAAGGCAAAACCAGGTGGTGGTTCCTGCATGTCTGCAGATTCTTTGATGTCCTACCGGGCAAAAGGTGAAGGCTAATTTCCCTCGATGTGAACGTGCATGTGAATGTTAGCTTCACTGGCGACTCACTTCTAATGACTAGAATGTGGCGGATGTGATGTGCTAGTACAGGCCATGAAAAGGATACTGCTGAGAAATGGAACTCAGCTTTGTTAGGATAAAAGTTCTGAATCTCCAACCCAAATTACATTCTAGCTGAACAGATAAATCTTTTAATCTAATTGAATTTCATGTAACCCAGCTGAGCCGTGCTAGACCATAAAGATTGTCTAGGCCAGATCTGGAGATCTGTGAGAATGACAATTTAGATTAGACTTGGCTAAGGTTCTTTAGTTAGCAAGCAGTACAAAGGATGCACACAAGATCCAGCATACATGATGGCGTAAGGGGAGGTGGCTTCCTGGTACCTCCTTTGTCCATCATGGAGATGTTCTGTCCAAAGTCCAGAGGTCTCAGCAGACTTTAATGATGGAGGAATATGTAAGGTCAGAGGAACTCCTGGATTCATAATCCTTTGCTGCACCATAGTTAAATAACTTAATGATATAATATATCTTAGCCTGAGTTCCCCAGAAAGCAGAGCTGGAGGCAAAGGCTTATGTGCTCTTATGTTAGCAAGGAGGGGAACTCCACAGAGCACATGCGCGGGACAAGGGGAGCAAGCAGACAACAAGAGAGCTGTTTGAGGTATCGAGTGTGATAACTGCTTGATCTCAATGGAACCACCTTCCAAGAGGCCATATAAATGACTGCTTCTTCAGATTACCAACTAGGGGAGGATGGTAAGAATTTGTCTGCCATCTCCATTTCCCTAGATCAAAGTTTTGCTTTATTGGACATTAATTCCCCTGGTACTTATGGGTTACCTGTGTGTGGGTGCCAGTGGGTCCCACAATGTCTCATGCATTTCTGTCAATAGCGAAGCCCTGGGGCAGGAGGTGAGAATGGAGATAAAGTCCTGATGGATTGTAACCCCATTAAGTTGGCCAAAGTCCATGAAGAAAGGGCCACTGGCTGCTACGTCAAAAGTACTAGTGACAGGTGAGGCTAGAGAAGATCTGAAGTGTGTTTGTTGTAAGAGGTGTCTGATACACAGTGCTCACCAAATCTACCAAATTCCCCATTGTGTTCCTTGCTGGGCCATCAGGGCACTGAGGTTTCAGAGTAGGGGTCAAGCCACTGACTTCCACAATGGTTATTTTAAAAGATCGCTTTGTGAACTGTGTCAGAATTATCTGAAAGGCGGGGATGCCTATTAAAAATACAGATGTCTAGGTCCCACCTCAGACCTACTGATTCAAAATCTCTCAGGGTGGGAACCAAGATGGGCATATTTAATAAGTAGCCCAGGCAATTCTTAAGCATACTAAACCTTAAGAATCACTAAGAAAACATAAGATATCAGATTCTATTAGAGTTAACTTTACTGAATCTTGCTCAACATGTTCAAAAACAGTATACATCAGAGCAGACTCTGAAGTAATTTCCATATAAAGTAATTTATCTACCAGGTCCCATTTGTTTAAAGAATCCTGACAGGCTATTACCATTTCAATCCATTGACTATATTTTACTTAAAATGCCAAGTACTGAAACTACTTTGGATATTTGAGTACATTTAACAATATCTACAACCATAGCTCTCATAAAAACACACTTTTGTTGCCACTCAATATTTTTATGAATTTTCCCAGAGCCATGAAGTTAACCTCACAGGGCCAGCTCTCTGTGGCCTCGGGGCTCCATTACCTGGATGCTGCCCAGCGAGCGGGGAAGAGCAGTTCATGAGGAAAACCGCTGTTGTGAAGCTTTGTGGGTTTACAGTAGAGCACGTAGAGGCCTTGAGTTCAGTCCCCAGAGTCCTAAATTTATGAAGACATATGGTCAGCTAATCCATTTTTTTTCATTGGGAGACTTGGGGTGACTTTCACACTGCACTACACAGGGGGCTGTCGATTCCTTTAAACAGTTTGGAAATTTATAGAAAGAATGATCCATAACTTTCCTCAGCAGCCTGTACCGGTGTTTGTAAGCCTCAGAATCAGCGATTTCAATGATTCCTTTGATCTAACTTGGATTTCTTTTTCTGGAATTCAAACCCAGTGAGAACAAATCCTAGAGTGGTGTAGTATGTACTTAATTGTAACTAATTTTGATTTTAATAGCTATAAACATAAGGTTAATTGTAATAACAATTATAACTGTGATACAAAAATAGAGTTAAAAAGCAAATGAGGAAAGGAATGTGTGTGTAAGAAAGCATATAGATAGAAATCATAGAGGAAGAATATCAACAGATATGTTTGTTGAAGAGCATTGCTCCATGGAGGAAGTTACCCCAGAGCTGGACCTAAGATGGTGGCACCATCTTAGTGCCATTGACTGCTAAGACATTCTGGACTCAGAGAGTACCAATGGATAGCAGGTCCAGACTTTCCAGTAAGACCTAGGTGAGATAAGCTGGTCTTGTCCAACATTAGGACTGGCCAACAAAAGAAGTGCTAATCTAGCACAGTCACTATTCTTGTTGTAAGTAACAAGAACTCAGAAAAGAGGAACTTGTCCAAAAATCCATCAAGTACAGTTAGTCAAGCCTACAGTTTGTTTACTAACCTATAGTAATTATGAATTAGGTGGTTTTGTTTATGTGTTTGTGTATGTGTATGTGTGTACTGATGAAATTTTGTGTTTAGAAAACTTTTAAAAATAGGAATTTTGCCTCTTTTGCCTATTTGTCTTAGGTTTCAAATTTTTGAGGGCTCACGTTATGAAAATTTGTAAGTTGTATCAGACCTAGTTTATGTGCCTCCTTAGATTCTCATTACTCCTCCATCCCCCCAGGTCTTTAGCTGCTCAATGGAAAGTCCTTGGGGGCGGAGTCAAGATGGCGGCGTAGGCAGACTCTGAACTCACCTCCTCCCGTGGACACAGCCAATTTACAACTACTCGTGGAAAAATTACCCCTGAGACAGAACTGAAAACTGGATGAGAGGAACTCCTGCAACAACGGACAATCCTAACTGGGGTGGAAGAGGCAGAGACTCCCTTCCGGAGAGGAAAACGCCGCCTTCACAAGCCGCCAGCGTCACGGCCGCCCGGGAGCAGCTCACAGGTACGCAGCCTCCCTGGAGGCGCGGGGCCCTGAGCCGGGGAGCACCCCCGCTGTGGGCATTTTGTGGACCCAGCACAATCGACACCAGTGGCATAATATCTGACCTTGCCTGCTACTAAAGCATTGGGGAGCACCCCCAGAAAACCCGGTTCACAAAGAAACTAAAACTGGCTCTTAAAGGGCCCGTGCACAAACTCACCCGTTCCAGAAAGCATCCTAAAATCACCAGAAAGAAAGGTGCACACTGCTTTGGTGACAAGAGACTCACCTAATAGGCCCTGAGTGCATCTCGGTGAGGGGTGAGACCTCTCCAGGGACTGGGACATTGGCGGCGGCCATTGTTGTGGCCTGGTGTGAGCGTGCTGACACAGACGCCATTGGAGTTTTCCCTGAGACCTGCTAGCCCAGGGTCTGCTCCACCCGCTAGAGCACCGATTTAATCCAGCTCAGCCAGGGCAGGCAGCCCACCCTAGAGACTAGCCCCACCCAACAACAAGCCCTCAGGCAACGTGTGGGCCTGCATAGATTGGTGACTGGATTTTCTGCAGCCTGGCAACTGAGCTGACTTGAGCGGGGCAGGGTGTGCACAAGGAGCGGGTGGAGAGTGTGGGGTGGTGGCGGAGTGTGTGGGGCTCCCGCCGTGGAGAGACTGGGTCCGCTTGGGGAGGTCGGGGCGCTCACACGGGGCAGGACTGTGTTGACTGTGTGTGTGGACCTCTGGGCTGCAGGGCTTGTCAGCTGCAGAAGACTTGTGCTTCTCAAAGACCCACATACGAGGTTTGCCCCACCTTCCAAAGCCTGAAACAATTGGGTGCTCCTGTGCCTGAGGCCAGCCCCACCCAGCTGCAATCCTCAGAGAGCTGACAAGAGACCTAATAGGCTAGAGGTTTACAGCAATTCTAAGGCCCTGAGCCTAACAACCTGCCACACTGGGGGCCTACTCACTTAAAAGAAATACTGCAACACAAATGTGGTATTAGAACTTACAGCCAACTGTGCTGGGGCTCCCCACACCTGATAAAGAGACTGAAGGGCCCACAACAACTACAAGCAGCTGAGCATTACAACAGCTGGCCAGGAGCATAACTCAGCCTCCCTGGGCGCCTATAGCGAGAGCTAACAGGCCACAATAGAAGGACACACGTAGCCCACATAGGGGCCACCCCTGGAACATTGAGAACTGAGGGAAGCACACTGGAAGCCTCCTAAGCCATCATTTACATAAGGTCACCTATCCAAGAGCAGGAGACGTAGCTGACCTACCTAATACGTAGACACAAGCACAGGGAAAGAGGCAAAATGAGGAGGCAAAAGAATACATTCCAAGTAAGGGAACAGGACAAAACCCCAGAAAAGGAACTAAGTGAAACAGAAATGAGCAACCTACCTGACAGAGAGTTCAAACTAAGAGTGTTAAGGATGCTCACTGATCTGGGGAGAAGAATAGATGAACTCAGTGAGAATGTCAACAAAGAAATGGAAGATATAAAAAAGAACCAATCAGAAATGAAGAATACAATACTGGAAATGAAAAACTCATTAGACGGACTCAAAAGCAGAGTAGAGGATACAGAAGAACGGATCAGTGAGCTGGAAGAAAGACTAGAAGAAATTACCCAAGGTGAACAGGTAAAAGAGAAAAGAATTAAAAAGAGTGAGGACAGTCTAAGGGACCTCTGGGACAACATCAAGCGCACTAACATCCGTGTTATAGGTGTCCCGGAAGGAGAAGAGCGAGACAAGGGGGCAGAGAATCTATTTCAAGAAATAATAGATGAAAACTTCCCTAACCTAAGGAAGGAAACAGACATCCAGGTACAGGAGGCACAGAGAGCCCCAAACAAGATAAACCCAAAGAGGCCCACACCAAGACACATCATAATCAAAATGTCCAGAATTAAAGATAAAGAGAGAATCCTAAAAGCCGCAAGAGAATGTCAAGTTACATACAAAGGAAACCCCATAAGGCTATCAGCTGACTTCTCAGCAGAAACCTTACAGGCTAGAAGAGAATGGCACGATATATTTAAAGTGCTAAAAGGAAAAAACTTACAGCCAAGAATACTCTACCCGGCAAGGTTATCGTTCAAAATGGAAGGAGAGATCAAAATTTTCCCAGATAAGCAAAAATTAAAGGAGTTTGTCACCAAGAAACCAGTGTTACAAGAAATGTTAAAGGGACTGATTTAAGGGGAAAAGAGAAGACCACAAATAGGAAACATTATCTATTTCCATGAGAAGAGGGTAATGGATACAAATGCACAAAAAAGAGGTTAGATATGATATCAAAAACATGAGGGAGGAGGGTAGTTAAAGAGTACAGCTTTCAGACAGAGGTCAAACTAAAGTGACCATCAATTCTGTATAGAAGAAGTAAGGAACAGAGAAGGACTACTTAAACACTGAGGAAAAAAAAATAAAAAAGTTAAAAAATGGCAGTAAGTACATACTTATCAATAGCTACTTTAAACGTCAATGGACTAAATGCCCCAATTAAAAGGCATAGGGTGGCTGACTGGATAAAAAAACAAGACCCATATATATGCTGCATACAAGAGACACACTTCAGACCTAAAGACACTCACAAACTGAAAGTGAAGGGATGGAAAAAGATACTCCACGCAAATGGCAATGAAAAGAAAGCTGGGGTAGCAGTACTCATATCAGACAAAATAGACTTTAAAACAAAAACTGTAAAAACGAGACAAAGAAGGGCATTACATAATGATCAAGGGAACAATCCAACAAGAGGATATAACACTTGTAAATATCTACGCACCCAATGTAGGTGCACCTAAATATATAAAGCAATTATTAACAGACATAAAAACAGAAATAGACAGTAACACAATAATAGTAGGGGACTTTAACACTCCACTTACACCAACAGATAGATCATCCAAACAGAAGATCAATAAGGAAACATTGGCCTTAAACGACACCTTAGAACAGATGGACCTAGTAGATATATACAGAGCATTCCATCCCAAAACTGAAGAATACACGTTCTTTTCAAATGCACATGGAACATTCTCCAGGATTGATCACATATTAGGCCACAAAACAAGTTTACATAAATTTAAGAAGATTGAAATAATACCAAGCATCTTTTCTGACCACAACGGTATGAAACTAGAAATCAACTATAGGAAGAAAATCAGAAAAGCCACAAATACATGGAGATTAAACAAAATGCTACTGAACAACGACTGGGTTAACGAAGAAATCAAAGAAGAAATCAAAAAATACCTGGAGACAAACGAAAATGAAAATACGACATGCCAGAATTTATGGGATACAGCAAAAGCGGTTCTAAGAGGGAAGTTTATAGCGATACAGGCCTATCTCAACAAACAAGAAAAATCTCAAATAAACAATCTAAAAATGCACCTAAAGGAACTGGAAAAAGAAGAACAAACAAAGCCCAAAATCAGTAGAAGAAGGGAAATAATAAAAATCGGAGCAGAAATAAATGAAATAGAGACCAAAAAAACAATAGAAAAATTAATAAAACCAAGAGCTGGTTCTTTGAAAAGATCAACAAAATAGACAAACCTTTAGCTAGACTCACCAAGAAAAAAAGAGAGAAGGCACAAATAAGTAAAATCAGAAATGAAAGAGGAGAGGTTACAACAGACACCTCAGAAATACAAAAGATTATAAGAGAATACTATGAAAAACTATATGCCAACCAATTCGACAATCTGGAAGAAATGGATAAATTCTTAGAATCATACAACCTTCCAAAACTGGATCAAGAAGAAGTGGAGAATTTGAATAGACCAATCACCAGTAAGGAGATCGAAACAGTAATCAAAAACCTCCCCAAAAATAAAAGTCCAGGACCAGACGGCTTCCCTGGTGAATTCTACCAAACATTCAAAGAAGACTTAATACCTATCCTTCTCAAACTCTTCCAAAAAATTGAGGAGGGTGGGAAGCTCCCTAACTCATTCTACGAAGCTGACATTACCCTGATACCAAAACCAGACAAGGACAACACAAAAAAAGAAAGTTACAGGCCAATATCACTGATGAACATCGATGCGAAAATCCTCAACAAAATACTAGCAAATCGCATACAACAATACGTTAAAAAGATTATACACCATGATCAAGTGGGATTTATTCCAGGGATGCAGGGATGGTTTAACATTCGCAAATCAATCAACGTAATACACCACATTAATAAAATGAAGAACAAAAATCACATGATCATCTCAATAGATGCAGAGAAAGCATTTGACAAGATCCAGCATCCATTTATGATAAAAACTCTGAATAAAATGGGTATAGAAGGAAAGTACCTCAACATAATAAAGACCATATATGAGAAACCCACAGCTAATATCATCCTCAATGGTGAAAAACTGAAAGCTATCCCTCTAAGAACAGGAACCAGACAAGGATGCCCACTGTCACCACTCCTATTTAACATAGTATTGGAAGTCCTAGCCAGAGCAATCAGGCAAGAGAAAGAAATAAAAGGGATCCAAATTGGAAAGGAAGAAGTGAAACTGTCACTATTTGCAGATGACATGATTTTATATATAGAAAACCCTAAAGAATCCACCAGAAAACTTTTAGAAGTAATAAACGAATATGCTAAAGTTGCAGGATACAAAATCAACATACAAAAATCAGTTGCATTTCTGTACACTAACAATGAAGTAGCAGAAAGAGAAATTAAGAATACCATCCCATTTACAATTGCAACAAAAAGAATTAAATACCTAGGAATAAACTTAACCAAAGAGGTGAAAGATCTGTACACCGAAAACTATAAAACATTTCTGAAAGAAATTGAAGAAGACACAAAGAAATGGAAAGATATTCCGTGCTCTTGGATTGGAAGAATTAACATAGTTAAGATGTCCATACTTCCTAAAGCCATCTATAGATTCAATGCAATCCCTATCAAAGTTCCAACAACATTTTTCATAGAAATAGAACAAAGAATCCTAAAATTCATATGGAACAACAAAAGACCCCGAATAGCTAAAGGAATCCTGAGAAAAAAGAACAAAGCTGGAGGTATCACACTCCCTGATATCAAAATATACTACAAAGCTATAGTAACCAAAACAGCATGGTACTGGCACAAAAACAGACACACAGATCAATGGAATAGAATCGAAAGCCCAGAAATAAACCCACACATCTATGGACAGCTAATCTTTGACGAAGGAGCCAAGAACATACAATGGGGAAAAGAAAGTCTCTTCAACAAATGGTGTTGGGAAAACTGGATAGCCATATGCAAAAAAATGAAAGTAGATCCTTACCTTACACCATACACAAAAATTAACTCCAAATGGATTAAAGACTTGAATGTAAGACCTGAAACTGTGAAAGTTCTAGAAGAAAACATAGGCAGTACGCTCTTCGACATCGGTCTTAGCAACATCTTTTCAAACACCACATCTGACCGGGCAAGAGAAACAATAGAAAAAATAAACAAATGGGACTACATCAAACTAAAAAGCTTCTGCACAGCAAAGGAAACCATCAACAAAACGAAAAGACAACCTAACAATTGGGAGAAGATATTTGCAAACCATACATCTGATAAGGGCTTAATCTCCAAAATATATAAAGAACTCATGCATCTCAACAACAAAAACTACCAA
The DNA here is from genome assembly GCF_057802395.1 of Ceratotherium simum simum. NCBI lineage: Eukaryota > Metazoa > Chordata > Mammalia > Perissodactyla > Rhinocerotidae > Ceratotherium > Ceratotherium simum. Next base: position 59,307,784 of record NC_141909.1, on the reverse strand, counting down.
CCCAATTAAAAATGGGCAAAAGACCTGAACAGACATTTCTCCAAAGAAGATATACGGATGGCCAACAGACACATGAAAAGATGTTCAAAATCACTAACTATCAGGGAAATGCAAATCAAAACTACAATGAGATATCACCTCACGCCTGTCAGAATGGCTATAATTAACAAGACAGGAAACAACATGTGTTGGAGAGGATGTGGAGAGAAGGGAACTCTCATACACTGCTGGTGGGAGTGCAAACTGGTGCAGCCACTATGGAAAACAGTATGGAGATTCCTCAAAAATCAAGGATAGAACTACCATATGATCCAGCTATTCCACTGTTGGGTATTTATCCAAAGAACTTGAAAACACCAATTTGCAAAGGTACATGCACCCCTGTGTTCATTGCAGCCTTATTCACAATAGCCAAGACTTGGAAGCAACCTAAGTGCCCATCAAGGGACGAATGGATAAAGAAGCTGTGGTATATATACACAATGGAATACTACTCAGCCATAAGAAATGACGAAATCCAGCCATTTGTGACAACATGGATGGACATTGAGGGTATAATGCAAAGTGAAATAAGTCAGAGGGAGAAGGCCAAATACCGTATGATTTCCTTCATTAAGTAGTAGATAATAACAACAATAAACAAACACATAGGGACAGAGATTGGATTGGTGGTTACCAGAGGGGAAGGGGGAAGGGGGGAGGGTGAAAGGGATAATTCGGTACATGTGTGTGGTGATGGGTTGTAATTAGTATTTTGGTGGTGAACATGATGTAGTCCATGCAGAAATAGAAGTACAATGATGTACACCTGAAATTTTTGCAATGTTATAAACCAATGTTACTGCAATAAAAAAAAATAAATAAATAAAAAAAAAAAAAAAAAAGGAAAGTCCTTCATCTTGTTCCACCTCTGACTGTCTCAGTCTTTCATCCATCCCCTTGGAGAGGGCTGGGCTCTGCCATGGTCTTCGCTGTGCTTGCCTTGGCAGAAGCTGCATCAACTCAGCATTTAGCCATGGCCTAATGGGACCGAGGGAGGCCCGGCCCTATCACCACTCCTGACTCATGTGAGGCCCTCACCATAGGATGTGGGACCTGGGTTTCCTCATGGCTGCCCTAGTGGATAGACACTTTGGAAGTGTGGAAGGAAAATTCTGCCTAATGGAAGACAGGAGATGTGCTCCAGAGGATAAATTCATCTCCCTTTCTTCCCCTGATGGACTCTTTTGAGGTGAGGTGGTTTCACAAGGCCTGTCTGGAAGTCATGCCACACAGCCAACCAACTGGCCATGTTTGCTTGTGAAGCTGTGGCTTGATCAGTGATATGCTACCACACATTTGCAGACTCGATCTCCTTTCCCCCCTGCTCTTGCTGTCTTGGGATTGCACTTTCCCATAAGGCCTTGGCATGTACGTTTTCCCACAGGCTTTGTTTTCTAGGGAACTCAAGGGAAGATAATTGGAAGCAGGAGTGGGCCTAGAAAGCAGACCCTCAGGCTTGGATTTTGAAGTTGAATTGCCTATCTGTCTGAAAGCCATAGGCACTCCATTGCTGGTGGTAAGCAGACTGTTTAATAACCCTGGCATGCAGTGGCATCCTGAATTAGTTTTTTATTGCTGTTGTGGAAAATTACCATAATCTTAGTGCTTAAAACAACATAAATGTATTAATTTATTTTCTTAAAGTTTGGTAGGTAAGAAGTACAGCATGTGTCTCATTGGGCTAAAATCAAGGTGTCAGTAGGGCTGCGTTCCTTCTGGAGGCTCTAGGGGAGAATCCATTTCCTTGCCTTTTCCAGCTTCTAGAGGCTGCATGCATTCCTTGGTTTGTGGCCCCTTCCTCTGTATTCAAAGGGCAGCAATGTAGCATCTCTCTAACCCTTCTTTTGTCACATCGCTCTCTCTCTTACCCAGGTGGGAAAGGTTCTCTGTTTTTAAGGACTCATGTGATCAGATTGGGTCCACCTGATAATCCAGGATAATCTCCCCATCTCAAGGTACTTAACTTTAATCATATCTGCAAAATCTCTTTTGTCAATATTTAAGGTAAGATATTCACAGGTTCTGGGATTACAACACAGACATCTTTGTGGGGGGCATTATTCTGCTTAATACCTATCTCAATTATTAATGTTTTCATTGTGGTTTATTGCAAAATGCAGGTAGAAGACAAGGCATTGGTAGATATATTGCTGATGCATTTGGTTGTTATGGGAGGAAGAACATTTATAAGGCTTGTGGCATGGGGTGTCTTCTTTTGGTAGTGTTGGTAGCTTTGTAAACAGAGAATAATAGACATATTTAAGCCATACTCTGAGAGCCAGAGTGTTCCTAAAGCTGCTCTAAAGGATTAATTTCTTGCAGATACCATGAAGACTGTGCTGAAAATCAGGCTCAGGATTTAATTTAAAGGTGGTAGAAGTGCAAGACATTATACGTACCACCTCAACAGGTCTCCTCTGCCAAAGTCAGGACCCTGATAGGAAAAGATGGGGACTTTGAGACAAGCAATGGGTAACCTTAAATCCCCCAATTGCTCTGGATCCTTATTGGCAGAAGCAGCTCCTTCTCCCTTTCCAAAGGAGAACATCCATCCCCCCTCTCTATAGCCCCCATCCCATTGCCTTAATACCACACAAAGCCTCGTGTAAAGTAGATAACATGCTTGTTCTCCTTAAGTCAACTCCCACCGTCTTTCATTGCCTTTAGGCCATTAAACAGATTCAGGCCTCAGTTCAGCCTGAATAGGGAAGTATGAGTCCTGCTTCAGGAAGAAATCGTCCTCACAAAGGAACTGCAGATCTGGCTAAGAAGTACCTGGACATCTATTTCATTTATTTCTGCTCTGATTTTTATTATTTCCCTTCTACTGATTTTGGGCTTTGTTTGTTCTTCTTTTTCCAGTTCCTTTAGGTGCATTGTTAGATTGTTTATTTGAGATTTTTCTTGTTTGTTGAGATAGGTATTTATCCAAAGAACTTGAAAACACCAATTTGCAAAGGTACATGCACCCCTGTGTTCATTGCAGCCTTATTCACGATAGCCAAGACTTGGAAGCAACCTAAGTGCCCATCAAGGGACGAATGGATAAAAAAGCTGTGGTATATATACACAATGGAATACTACTCAGCCATAAGAAACGATGAAATCCAGCCATTTGTGACAACATGGATGGACATTGAGGGCATGATGCAAAGTGAAATAAGTCAGAGGGAGAAGGTCAAATACCGTATGATTTCCTTCATTAAGTAGTAGATAATAACAACAATAAACAAACACATAGGGACAGAGATTGGATTGGTGGTTACCAGAGGGGAAGGGGGGAGGGAGGAGGGTGAAAGGGATAATTGGGTACATGTGTGTGGTGATGGGTTGTAATTAGTATTTTGGTGGTGAACATGATGTAATCTATGCAGAAATAGAAGTACAATGATGTACACCTGAAATTTTTACAATGTTATAAACCAATGTTACTGCAATAAACAAAAAATTAAAAAAAAAAAAGAAGTACCTGGAGGAACTGGGGGAACACGTGTGGGGCCTGATCTTGAAGACGTTAGTCCTGGGAGGGGAGGGATATAAGACTGAAGAGGGAGAATTCATTGACCGAGGGGCACCCATAACTCAGGACCCAGTCTTCCAATAAGACACCTGGTGCTTGTCTTAATAGTTTGCTGGAAGGGCCCCTGGAGCCCTGAATTAGACGTTGGCGTTCAGTAAATGGTGTGGAGATGCTGTAGTTTCCTTGACCTAGAAAGTGGTCTCTAAGGTTTTGAGAATGGATGGATTATGTATGACTTGAGAAACCACCATGTGACTATGTCCCTCATCAAGTTTTACATCTCTGCTTATTTTTTAAAATAGTTTCTGGATGAGTGAATTTGAGACATGGGGCAAAGCAGAGCATCATTTGATTGCTGACTCATTTATTCAACAAATATTCACTGAAAACCTATTATATGTCCTATCAATACGCAAAGGTGCTGATGACCCAAAGAAGATCCCTTGCCTCAAGGAGTAACTAGTCTAGTATGAAAGATATATACCTGGGGACAAAAATCATCTACTCTCAAAGTCACGCCACTGTAAATCCTTGGGACCTATATGTTGTGGCATATGAACTTCAGTGCAGTGGTCCTATGATTGCTGCTTTTCTGACATGACAAAATAATATGATCTTTGCTAGGTACAGAAATAAGTGCATACACTTCAATAGACTTATAAAACATTTCATCTGAAGCCTTCAATTTGAAAAAAAGACTTAAGAGGAAAAAACATAGATTCAGATAATTGTTTCTTAAATATATTTGTATCATATCTTTATCTTTTGAGATTGTTACTGGGAGGCTATTGAATTGTTTTTTAAAAATCACTGAAAAAGCACAAACCATTTTGGTGAATTTCTAATTTAAATAGATATGAGCTTAGAGGGATATGCTTTAGGCAAAAATCTCATTAATTCTCCATACTTTCCATTTTGAAATTAACAAAAAGATTTATGAATGAGGGGCAGAGGAAGAAAGATGAATTTCTGTCTTATTTTATTTCATCTGCCACTCAGACGTTATAATTTTTTTAAGCAAGGGGAACCACTTAGGTTTTTTTTTTTGTAAGGAAGATCGGCCCTGAGCTACCATCTGCCAATCCTCCCCTTTTTTGCTGAGGAAGACTGGCCCTGGGCTAACATCCGTGCCCATCTTCCTCCACTTTATATGGGACACCTCCACAGCATGGCTTGCCAAGCGGTGTGTCAGTGTGCGCCTGGGATCCGAACTGGCGCACCCCGTGCCGCCGCAGCGGAGCACCGCGCACTTAACTGCTTGCGCAACCGGGCTGACCCAGAACCACTTAGTTTTTGGTAATTTAAATTCCTTACATAATTAATAGATAGTTTTGCTGGTTCATCAACTTCATCATTTTTTCAACTCTTTCGTGACTTGCTGCTCTTAGTAAGCACCACACTAATAGTTGAATTTGACGATTAATCTGTAAAACATGCACTTATTTTGAATATTTTTATTACAATTAACATTTTGGAATATTATTAAAAAAATGAATTTCAACGAAATTGTTTTGGAACCATTCATGAAAACTCTTATGATAGAAAAAGGGTGATTAATAAATATTTGAGTGACTATTGCAGAAGAAGCAAATTTATAATGTGGAAAAGCAGCCATTTCCTTTACTAAACAATTTCATTCTGTTTCTTTGCATGAGAGGAATACTTGTTGGTCAATTATATATAATTAAATAGAGAATGCTGCATTAGGAGTTCTGAATTCTGGCATCTGTTCCTGAGGAAGCAGCTCACAGAGAGATAACAATAAAGTCAAGTACAAAGATATTGAACTGGAATCCTGAACAAATTATGCGTAAGATCTGTGCTAGCTTTGAACTTCTGGTTATGTGAGCCAATAAATCTCGTTCAATGTTTGAGCCAGTTTGAGTTGAGTTTTCTGTTCTTAGCTACTGAAAGCATCCTAATTGGCTCATATGTGGTTTAAACAGATGGTAACTGGGGACTATGCTCATTTCCTCTTGTGAACTGTCCTGAGCTCAGTAGAATCCCATGCTTTGTGGAATTCCAGAGCTATTTTATGGAAATGAAGAGACAATTTCAGAAGAACTTCACAGATATTTGAGGAGTATGAATTATGCATTAAGTTTCCGCAATAGTCTTTCAAGTGCAAAACTCAGGATGTGATGAATTCTCAAGAATCCATCCTATTAGTTTAGCTTAGTTTTGAGGGAACTCGATTGAGCTGAAGAATAATGAAAGCTTCCTAGGTGATATAGAATCTTTGTAATGCTAACAGTCAGTAATTAGTTCCCAAACTGTTATGAAATTCATATGGTTCAAGCTTGGGCAATATTTGTTTCCATCTAACTTTATGAAAATATTTTGCTTTTCATGAAGGTGTTCAAATACAAGTTGAGATACAAGTTAAGAGCTACTATCTTTGAGATAAATGTGGGGTCAAAATTTAGATATGCTTATTGAATAGATCTCATTTTTTTGAGACCAGTTTATTTCTGTTAGTTCTGCTAGTTTCATCAAGCTGGTCTGTATTATGATGCACTTTAAATGAATGAAGTTGATAACTTTTTCTGTGTGTTGCTTTTGTATTCATGCTTTAATCCACCTATCAGGTTGTTATCTTTAAAAAACTCATGGAGCTGCAGACATTTGGTTTTCTCATTGGATGGCCCATTGTTAAAAACTTTAATGTTCCTGTGTTAAAATATTTGTGTGTGTGTGTGTGTGTGTGTATAAGCAAATATGCTCCCCTGTTACTTTTATTCATTGGTCCCAGTTAATTTCTCTCTGAATGTATCTAACCCAGGAAATGTTGAAGAGGGCTATCATATCATGATTATTCTGCCTTCCAAGTCTCTTTTCCCAGCTAAAGATTCCCAATTTTTATCCCTTTCCATTTTCATCACATACCTTTGGGCCCTGTCCAACTTGGTGAGGTCCTTCTTAAAAAGAATGTCTCAGTCATTAGAAGAGACTAAAAGAAGTAAAGAATGATAGAGTCAGCACGAATAAACTTACTGGGCAGAGCTAATGAGAATCCTGTGACTGCGTGGGTTTTTTCCTACTCGAGTAATGAATATTAGGTGGAAAGTTATCATAACCAAGTCTGTGGTTCATGGAATGATTTTTAAGAAATATTCCTTAGAAAGAAGGAAAGAACTGCGTTTTGTTATATCACTTCTCATGATAATTAAAAAAAATCCTTCAGGGGCAGACCTGGTGGTGTAGTGGTTAAGTTCGAGTGCTTCACTTCGGCGGCCTGGGGTTCGTGGGTTTGGATCCCAGGCGCAGATCTACACACCGCTCATCAAGCTGTGCTGTGGTGGCGTCCCACATACAAAACAGACGAAGATTGGCCCAGATATTAGCTCGGGGACAATCTTTCTCACCAAAAATAAAAGAAAAGAAAAAGAAATTCGTCATTTTGTACCAATTATTTACACACTTTGCATTTATTTTTGAGTTGAAATCCCTAAATGGTGTTATTTATTGATCTACAAACACCTGTGTTACAAAAGACTTCCTCAAATAAAGTCATTGATTGTGTCAGAATATTCATCTAAAAGGGCTGCATTGAAGAGCAAGTGCTTGCTTTTTGAATTTTGCCTTTTTTTGGCAAGTTGCTTTTATCACCAGTGAGGAGTCCATTTCCTGACTAAAAAAATCCATGTGTGGTTTTCTCAGGTCAGATCATAGACAATTACAAAGGCTTTACCTAGCAGGCTTCGTGGGGGACAATCCTTCTCTGTGGTGGTTAATGTTATGTGTCAACTTGACTGAGCCTTGGGATGCCCAGATATCTGATTAAGCACTATTTCTGGGTGTGTCTGTGAGGATGTTTCCGGAAGAGGTTAGCATTTGAACTGGTGGACTGAGGAAAGCAGATGGCCCTCCCCAGTGTGGGTGACATCATCCAATCACTGAGGGCCTGAACAGGACACAAAGGCAGAGGAAGGTTGAACTCTCTCTGCCTGACTGCTTGAGCTGGGGCATCAGTTTTCTCCCGCCCTCGGTGCTCCTGGTCCTCTGGCCTTCTGACTTGGACTGGAGTCTACACCACGGGCTCTCCAGTTCTCAGTTCTCCTTCAAACTGTACCATTGGCCTTCCTGGGTCTCCAGCTCGTGGAGGGCAGATCGTGGGACTTCTCAGTCTCCGTAATCTTGTGAGCCAATACCTTATAGTCTCTTTATATATATAAACATAAACAAACATAAACATAAATAAATATATTTATTTATTTTTGCCATGCATTATTGTGTGGTAAACACATCCATTCTGTTCTGTTTCTCTGGAGAAGCCTGACTAATCCACCCTCCCACACAAGAATTGGTGCACAGCCAGTGCACTGCAGTGTGTGAGGGGAGTTGTGGTCAAGGACTCAGGCCCCCTGGCCGGCCACACTCTTATGCAGAACTGCTTTCTTAGGCCAGCACTTCCATTTGGAGGTCTCAACTCTTCAACTTCTAGCTGTCCCCTGTCCCCTGGCCCCCAGGTCCATTAAGCAGCAGAACCTTTTGTTCTGGGCTCCCTAGGCAGCGAGGTAACCCCCGCCCCCACGTCTGTCCCTCGACTGGAGCACTGTCCCACGGGGAAATGGAACCGGGGAGAGTTGGCCGCTTTCTCCAGTAGAGCCTCTTGCTTTTACTACCACAGCGAGCAATTCAAGCCTTCACTCTTACTTTGATTTTGGCTCATTGTTTTTAATTTGCTACTCAGACAGCTCAGCTCTCCCTTGCTCAGCCAGTGACGGCTCCTGACAACATGGTTCCCATCAGCACAAGCATTTACCATAACATTGGACACATCGCAGGTAATAATAATGATAAAAGCCAACATTTATTAAGCACGTACCGTATGCCAGACACCATGCCAGGACCTTTGCACATGCAATTGCAGTGTTACTGCAAGTGTGGTCCATGGACTGGTGACGATTGACAAAAGCTTGTTACCAGTTTAAGATGAGACAAGTACAGAGGCTGAGAGTTTGTGTTTAGAAACTTATATTCGTCATTACTGTATAATCGGTATTTTTGTCGTATTTTTAGGAGTATCAGTCCACACCAAATTGAAAATTTTAAAAATATGTTCTTTCACCCCAGATGGATGGAGAAGCATTGTGCTATCTCATTTAATCCTTATAGTTATCTCTTGAAGTACATACTGCTATTACCCCTTCTTTACTGATGAGTAATCCGAGGCACAAAGTGGTCAAGTAACTTGCTCAGGATCACACAGCTCAGCGTGTGCTAAGTGGAGCAATGCGGGGAGGTGTGTCAAGACAGTTCACTACACAGTTGCTGGGTTTACCTCTTACTCTGGGGCTAGGTTCACCTCTCTTTTTGCAGCAAATGTACCACCATATACGTGGCCTCACAAGGGGCCTAAGGAGCCACTTGGATAGAACACCTATAATTGTGTTTTTCCCGGCAAATCTGGTGTATACAGCTGTCTCGGGCATCTTACCTCCATCGCACAATTAAATGATATCTCTGTGCTGCCTGGATAAGGAGAAGTTCTGAGTCTGCATAGAAATCCCACCATGTTCTAAGGTATCTCCTTGTGTTGGGTACAGTGTTTTCAGAAATTCAATTCTTGCTAGAACCAGTGCTTGCCCAAAGCAATTTGCCTCGTTCCTGGCACCGATTTCTAGATTTATAATTCTATTTATTTCCTGCTCTAGGCTTCTGCCTTTGCGTCACCACAGCTATCTCTGTTTCCTGCAGTCATCTCAGGCATGGAAATCAAATTGTGTGAATCCAAGTACTTCCCCACCCTGGTGAGGTGTAAATGCCTGTGTGCAAAGAGCTCAACTCTCGGTTAAATTCCCCTCACGTTTTCCTATCTGCGATTCCTTGGGCAAAAAGGTAGATGGGGATCAAACACCAAAGCTTCGTGAGAAATCCTTGGGATAGAGAGGATGGATGATTGTACAATGCATTTTCTTTGAGGAAGAGTAAGAAATAGGGGTAAGTGGAACTAACCATCAGAAAACCAGTAATGGTTACTTACAAGTGGTTGACTCTGGGGAGTGGGCCTTGGTATGGGGAGGGGTGAGTATGAAAATGCTGTTTTTTAATATCCACTCCTCTCTACTTGATTTTTTTTTTTTTTTTTACCATGTTCACATATTACTTTGAGCAATTACAAACATAACCTGGGTGGATTTTTGTGTCGCATCCCATCAGCCCACCCCTGAATTTGGCTGTAGTGCGGTGGACGGTGGACACTTCCCTGTAAGTTCTTACTGTGCTTCTGCTGAGGCATCTTGCCCAAGCTTAGCTTTTTTTTTCTTTTTGCCTCAGAGGTCTTCTGCGAAACTGTGGGAGCCCTCTTGGTCCATGCACAGGAGCAATTAGGATGTGGAGATGCATACAGACCCCCGGGGACAACCTTTGAAAAAGGGGAATGGGTGTCTGTGGATCAACCTGTGGCCTCCTAATCTTCAGGCTGGTAATTCTGGGAGGAATCTGAAGACTTACCAGAGGTCCCAGCAGGATGGAGCCCATTTTGCCTACAGAGGCAATCTCAGTAACATAGTCTTAAATTGAATTTTTCTCTTTCTCTCTCATACTATACCCCCCTCCAGCCCCACCCCCGTTCCTGCTTCCTGGGATCGCCTTCCCGATAAATATTGACACAAGTCCTCATCTCAGGCTCTGCTTTCAGTAGAAGCCAAACTAAGACAGGTCCCCATGTGGAAACTAGAAATCCTGAGGTGAGATTTGCTCTCTGAGGTTTCTAGACTCCACTCCCTGCAGGACAGGTAACCGCCCTTGGGCCTTGGAGCTGCTGCTGTGAGTGCAGTCAGGCCTGAAGGCAGACAGCAGAACGATCCCCTTCCAAGCAATCAATTAAACTATTATGGAAAAGTACCATGGGGAAGGTTAGTGACTGGGGAGGGGGCAAGAGATGCCATAAGGGATACTGTAAGTGACTGTCTGTCCAGCCAAAGAAATGTCATAGAAGAAGAAAGAAGGAAGACAGAAATGAGAAGAGAAAAGAAGTTGGCATCGCACAGAGAAATGGAAATGCTGCCTCTCCCTTTCCTCCTGCCAAGGAGGCTAAGAGGTGTGAGCAGCAGATTGCAAAACAATCCAGCCAGCCAAGGACAATGCCAACTTGCTATAGATGTTGGAACTGTCTCTCAGTTTTTAGAAGCCAATGACTAAAGCCTGAGGAAGATGACCAAATAGAGACACCTTTTTCTTCTGCCATGTAGATGGTAAGGATATCCACCGATTGGAATTTTGGCAGGTCTGAGAATTCTGCAACCAGGGTGCCTGCGGGATGTCCAGTTTTGTTCGGCCCTTCCCTGGCAGAGAATGGCTGCTGGCCTCCATCCATCCTTGTAATACTGCACCCACTCCCTTTTCTGGAAGCTACTGGGGGCTGGTTCTTGTTATTTGCAACCAAAGCTCCCGGCTGTTTCGGGCCCCCTCCCCACCAGACTCACGCGTATCTGGGATTCCCTACCCCACTCATGCACTCTCGTCTGGTCCTATACGTTTGACTTGGGGTTGGGGTGTAGCTTCCTCAGTCAGATCCCCAGTGGCCCTAGACTGAGGCTCCCTCTCCTTTTTGTTTTCCAGCTGATTACATTTTCTTGTTTCTTTTTCTCCACAGCCTCTTGCACACCTCTTAGTACCTGTAACAGACTTTCATGTGTGATGTCATCAGTTAAGTGGAACAGCAATAATAATCCCCCAGCTGTGGATGACAGAACCACCCATAGGAGGTAAACTGTGAGTCATTTCCAATAATTGAACTGTCCACCTTAGAGGGAAGGGCCATTGCTATGAGATTCCTAAGATCTGCCTGAGTCCTTGTGTATCCACAGCCAATACAACTCCCCTCTTCCCCTCCCAATCTGCTTCCTGGTCTCCTTGTTGGAGTGAGGTCTTCTTGGAGGGCTCCCCTGCTTAAGGGTTCTACTCCTGGCTCCTCTCTGAGGATCTCATGGACGCATCTCTAACAGCAGGATCTCTAAAACCAGCTTGCTCTCTTGAGCTTGATTTCAGGAACCACCATGAGTTGAAACAAATTCTGCTTTTTCTATCACTTAAAGGGCAAATAACCTGCTCACATTTCTTTTTGTTTGTTTGTTTGTTTATTGCAGTAACATTAGTTTATAACATTGTATAAATTTCAGGTGTACATAATTATACTTCTATTTCTACATGGATTACATCATGTTCACCACCCAAATACTAATTACAACCCATCACCACACACATGTGCCGAATTATCCCTTTCGCCCTCCTCCCTCCCCCCTTCCCCTCTGGTAACCACCAATCCAATCTCTGTCTCTGTGTGTTTGTTTATTGTTGTTATTATCTACTACTTAATGAGATCATATGGTATTTGACCCTCTCCCTCTGACTTATTTCACTTTGCATAATATCCTCAATGTCCATCCATGTTGTCACAAATGGCTGGATTTCATTGTTTCTTATGGCTGAGTAGTATTCCATTGTGTATATATACCACATCTTCTTTATCCATTCTTCCCTTGATGGGCACTTAGGTTGCTTCCAAGTCTTGGCTATGCTCACATTTCCGAATTCTGTTTTAAAAACCTGAACTCTGAGACAGTAATATGTTTTTATGCCTTATCACAGCAACTAAAACCAAATGGGTTTAGACTCTTTTTTTCTATTAAATCTTATATTTTTAAATAAAAGCAACAACTGCTTGCTTAAAAAAAATGAAAGCAGTACCAGGAAGAAGGAACATGCTTTAATGCCTAAGGAGTTGCTGGGCCCAACTGCCTGGGTTGGAATCTTGGCTGTGACCTTGGGCTGGCTGAGACTCTTGTTTCTTATCTAAAATGGGGATAGGGATAGTACCGACCTCAGAGGTTGTCATGAGGATTAAATGAATTAATATTTATAAAGAGCTTAAAATAGTGCCTCACACATTGGAGGCCTTATACAAAAATTTACTATATGAAATAAAAGGTTTTCAAATATATTCTACATTTTCTATGTCTATATGAGCGTATAAACAAATCATTTTTCTGTTTATATTTATATAATGTGTATAATGCACCTGTTCTTTTTCCCCCTTCACAATGTGTCTTGGCCATCTTCATTGTCAGTATCTGGAGATATACCTCAATCTTTTTAATGACTTATATATTCCGTTGCATGGATGTATGATGATTTATTTAAGCAGTCCTCTAGAGATGGATTTATGTTGTTTCTAATGTTTCTGTTACAAACAATGCTATAATACATAGGTGTGTGCCTATATTTCTGCATACTTAAGCAAGTGGATTCATAAAAGTAAAATTTTTATTTTATTAGGTAGGTATTGCCAAATTGCCTCCCAGAAAGTTTTACCAATTTACACTTGGTTTGGACTCTTTTGGATTAAAATGTGATCACAAAACCTTGATTCTTGGTTGATGGGAATAAGTTTGGAATGCAGAAAATGCGTCTGTGGCAATGTTGGGTGGAATGTTTGGTAATACGTGGATTGAGATAAATTTAAGTCTTAATGTTTTTGAATAGAATCTTACCTTAGGTCTGAACCCATTTTAATAATATACAGAATATTACTAGCACCCGTGGTTCCTACCACTTAGCTTAGGAAAACTCCCTAAATTCATCAGCACACTCATAACCAATGGACAGATAGAACACTGCTTTGGTGTACATATGTGTCTCTAGCGTCCAGCGTTAATAGATGAACCCATGTATCAAATATGGAGGAAGTAAATCTCTTTCTAGCCATACCTTAACTACAAAAGAAGATTGTAAAATGTACTAAAAACAAATGAATGCAGGAAGTCTTCTAGGGTACAGGGTGTCGGAGAAGGAAGGCAGGAGGCCTGCAGGCCGAAGAACTTACTGATCTCTGGCCCTGGCTGGGCACTCACTTCTTTTCATCTAAGGATCACATCTTCCTCTCCATTCAGACTTCCTCTGTGCTTTCCTCATGGATGCCAGAGAATTTCCTCTGCCATCTTGCAAGGCTTAAAAATGAAGCTTGGGATATTCATTCTATAGAACCCCAAAGAAGCAAGCTTTACTGCTCTGCAATTCTGAATCAGGGAAAAATTCATTTAATTGGAGCAATAAATCTTTATTACTCATTTATTTAATCTCCAAAAGGCATGAATTTGGTTAAAAATACTCAAATACTGAAAAAATACAAAAAAGAAGGCAAATATTACCATAGTCCTTACACTTATACATTATATACAATTAAAAGTGAAAAACCCACTCTGACCACCTTTTTCTCCCTCCCTTCCACCTCAACTGCTGTTAATAGTCTAAGATGCATCTTAGAGTTTTTAATCTTTAAAATACTTCATATTAGAGAGAGAAAAATGTAAGCTCTGTGTACTTCCTCATTGAGCAGCCAGCAGCTCATCTAACGTTCTAGCACCTTCAGGAGCTAAAGGAGAGAAATAGGAGGAGGAAGGGAGAGGGAAGAGGGAGGCAGCAGGAGAGGGAAGGTGGCGTAGGAGGGGTCAGGAATGCCTGGAGGCCGCGGGCTGCTCTGCTGCCTCCTCCACGTTGACTGACCAGAGTCGGAGAACATCACTCTCATCCAGTCTCACCTGTTTACAGACGTATTTCCAGCCCTTAGTTCTTGATGCACCCTGGAGAACAGAATTCTGTCACTAATAAAGATAATGAGGATGATAATAACCACAGCGATAATTTCTTGAGGATTTATTCCATGCCAAGTATTTAGAATGCATTAACTTCACTGATTCCCATAACAATCCTATAGTTATTCCCATTTTACAGATGAGGAAACTGAGGTCAGGAAAGTGAAGCACAGCCCAGAGTTACACAGCTTATTGGCGAAGTTCAGAAGCCCAGCCCACATAGCTGGCCTCCAGGGAGCACATTCCTCCCGCTGTGTACCAATCCTTCAGATGCAGTTGGGCTCCCTTTGACTAACCTGCAGCAAAGGATTTCCTCAAGCTATCCTGAAATCCATGGAAACAGCATTCCACAACATCTTCAGAGATCAGGAAGGTTTCCTACATGCGCTCTCCTCCTGACAGGTGATTTCTAGAAGATGGAACTAGCTCTTCCCCATGCTTAGACTGATCAGCTTTGAAGACTCCATGGCTTAAAAATAATGGGCCAGGAAAACTTCCAAATGATGCTCAGGAAGACAGAAGTACGACACAGAATTCAGAGCCATTAATAAGGGAAGGTAATGGGTGATACTGACCAGTGCCTTAAAAGCTGGCATCTAGAAATCTAAATAAAAGGTTTGGACAATCAGGAAGTCATAAAATACAAACATTACTGGTAATTCTTGGCATTGGTGAACATCACAGTGGCGGCAGCTTGGGGACAATGCTTAAATTGAACCAACACGTCTAAATGGTAGGCTCAGGGATGTCGGGAGGAAGGGTTTGACAAGTGTGGCTTGTTGGGCACACTCAGGGAAGCACAGCTCTCTACAGACTGTGGGCGTAAAGGGGGAAGGAAAGAATCTAGCTTGTCTGTGGGGCCAGTGGGCTGATAGGGTGGTAAGACACGATGTTCAGATGGCAGCCTGTCGGGACAATGACACTCTGTGAGGCGTGTTCTCTTCCTGTGTGCAGCCTGTGTTCCCTCTGACACTTGCTGCCACTCTCCAGCACTGGATCTGTGGGCCAGCCCCGGGGGTCATTTGTGGGGCCAAAATGGAAGGCACAGCTGTTCACTGGGCTGATGGACTTGCAGGCCTGTTGCTCAGGAGGAAATTATCCCCAAGAGACTTAGAGTCAAACTTGTTAGGGGGAACAGGGAAATAATATTGGCTGAAAGTACTATGTCTTAGGAGCTGTGCCTGGACCTTTCTACAAGTTATTCTGTTTAATCCTCTCAAAAAACAGAAGATAGAGATAAAATTGCTTGTTCCTGTTGATGCTGTTGAGTCGATTCCGACTCCTAGAGACCCTGTGTACAGCAGAGTGGAACCCTGCGTGGTCTGTTTGCACCACCCTTTCACCTTCCAGAGCTATGTCAGACAATGCTCCACTGCTATTCATAGGATTTTCGTGGCCAAAATTGCTTGAGCAGACGTTAAACCTAGAGAGAGGTTATCAGACAGACGGACAAAGAGAAGGAAGCACCGAGCTCTCCCTGACCATGGGGAGAAGGGGCTGATGAATGGACCTTGGGATGACCGATGGCCCCATCAGTCTCTGTCAAATCCCAGTTGCTGCCTCAGAGTTCAGGCTTGTACGACTGTTCAGAAATGAGAGCAGGTAGAGGTAACATGAGAGATAAGCTAGCTGTCAGAATGGTTTACAGCCAGTACTGCAAGTGGTTAGAACATGGGCTCTGGACCCCCACAGGGTCCTACCTCTCACTCACTATGGGACCTTGGGCAAGTCACTCAACCCCTCTGTGCCTCAATTTGCTCATCTGTAAAGTGGAGCTCATTACTGGATTCCTTTATAAGGTCATTGTGAGAATTAAATGAATTCATACGTGTTAACCACTTAACAGTGCCTGGAACATAATAAGCCTATGTAAGTGTTAATTGCCATTATTAATTATTACCAAAAAGAGACTAAAAAGTAATTAAAATAGTTAACATTTATTGGGCACTTGTGTGTTGAGCCATTTGCTAATCACTTGACCTGCATTGTCACCTTTAATATCCTTACTATCACTCAACAGGTGGTCAGCATGCCCATTTTACAGAGGGGGGGACTGAGACTTGAGGAGTTTAGTACTGTGCCTGAGGCCACACAGCTTTGCAAATGGCAGAGCCAAGTCCATGCTTTGAGAGGTAAGCAGGAAGCCTTGGAGGGAACATAAAGGAGGCTGCCTGTGGGTGCGTGAGAGGCGATCTTTATCTTCACCAATATTGTATTTGGAAGGGAACCAGACAGAGGCACAAGTGCTAGGTTCCAACTATTCAGAGGAGTGTGAATAGTTTTGTTCCTTGCTTTTTTGGCTCATTACTTTGCCATCTTTTTCTATTGATGACAATTTCTCGTATGTGCTCTGCAGTAGTTCTCACACTTGGCTGCACATTAGAGTCACCTGGGGGTGCTTTTCAAATCCTGACTCCCAGGCTCACCCCAGACCAATGAGGTAGGAATCTCTGGGAAGGGATCAGGCACCAGTACTTTTTAAATCTGGCTGGGTGCTGCCAATGTGCATCACTGCCCTAAAGCCTCTCAATCGTGGAAGCTCCTTTGAATCATCCACGAATTTTTTAAACAATGCCCAGGCCCTCCCCTCCCTGAGACTGAGTCACTTGGTCTGGGTTGGGGCTCAGGCACCATATTGTGTAAAAGATCCCGAGATGATTTGAACGTGCAGCCAGATTTGAGAACCATTGTCTTAAATGACACTCTGAGTAGCAACCTAGGAGAAAATACATAAGTTGTTTTTTTAAGGAAAAAAAAAAAGAGACAGGTAGAATTGAGGACATATCTATCTATCTCAGCGGTTTCTGTATTTGTGACTTTTATCTTGATTTCACATTCTACATCATTCTCGTGGCAAAGCTCAGTCAACGAAGAACCCAGCACGCTGAGATTTATTAGAATGAAAAAGGTCATAAAGTAAATAATATTGACATTTTCATAAGACACAATCCAAGGGGAGTTTTTTGGGACATTGTAAGAGCTATTGGGACATGTGCAGAACGGTGAAGAAACGAGAAAGTATTGAAGAAACAAGATCCCTTTCTTGTTCTCTTTGCCCACAGTCATACCCCATGTAACTTACATGACACTCATAACGGCTGCCGTTCCCGTCCCATCATCTTAAATCTGGCCCCTTCAAGTCTGTTGAACTTATGAGGAGTGTCTGTGGTGATCTTGGGGTGGAGATGCGGTGACAGATTCGAGGCGTGGAAGTAAGGGTGGAACAGAGCCCACACTGTAAAGGTGATAAGCAGACCCGGGTCTGGGGCTGAGGTCATCTTCATGGGTGAAGTGCAAGCCTCTTCTGTCCTCCTGTGGCTGGCTCCTAGCCTGACTGCATGGTAAGTTATAAAGTGGGCAGTGAGTGTCCAATATTCATTCTCCCTTCTGCCTTCTCCCAACTCCCCTCATCCACCCACTCACCCACCCAGAACTGTTCTGCTGTTCCATGCCTGCCCTGGGAGGTGGCATCGTTGTCAGTGGAGGGCAGGTGGTCCTAAGCCCAATATGACTTTGGATGCCATGAGGCTTTGGGTAAATCCCTTACTTCACTGAGCCTCAGTTTCCCCATCTGTAAAATGGGACTAATAGCACCTGTTTCAGAGACCGTCATTAGGATTAGAGGAAAAGCATTTAAAGTGGCCCATAGTAGGTGTTTCGTAAATTTTACCTGCTGCCTACTGGTGTTCCGGGAGAGAGGCTTTGTGGGCCACACAGATCTGTGTGCTGGGATGACTGTCTAAACCTGGGCCAGTGGAGAGACAAAAGTGTTAAGCTGGGAACTGCGTCCCACCGTTGACTTGTACATCCCTCCATCAAATGGGCGAGTCATTCCTGCTGGTTTCCATGGAAATTCATCCATCTTTATTTCACATAAAGATGAATTAGAAACTTAGAGTTTCTAGAAAAAAAGTGCCCATTACATCCTAAGTTAAAATATCTAATCATTCAATTTCAATTGTCAATATTCTTGGCAAATAATGCTGAAAGTCATTGTTTTGTTTATTTTACTAATTGAATGTATTGGGGAAAGGACCAATGTACATTTGGAAAAACCTAATTTGTAGGAATGTACTTCCTGTATTTATCTGGTTATCTGCATCAGTGGAATAGGATTCAGGTTTTATTTAATCTTTGTATAAGAGATAGCCTGAAAATTAATTTGTAAGTCAGTGATTTGGAATTTTAAGGGCATTTTCTTTCAGAAAACCTGCTATGCGTGCACGGTGCTAAACCAGTTTGTAAATGTCTTTAGAATATCATGTAGCTAAATTAACGGTGTTGATGAGTTCTGTCATTCATTGTGGAAGAGGTCTCATGTCATGCAGAAAGGAAAAAGGGACTTGACTTTTCTTTAGCACTGACCTGTGCCAGGCAAACTTCTGGAATAACAGAGAAGTTTACCATTGGCGTGCTCTTACTCCTTTTCTGCATCCCTCGACTGCCTTCCAGGGCTTCCGTGCTTTCATTCCCTGACCTCAGTGTCCTAAATGCTGCCCAGAGGCCGCCACTGTGGCATCTCTCTTGCCCGGACCTCTGCTCCAGGCTACCCTTCCCACTTCCCTCCGCCCGCCCAGTGGAAAAATGGCAGCTGATCTCAACCAAGAGTCAGAGGGAAGCATGTAGATTCAATGAATTCACACTATTTTCTGAACGACTGATATCCTAGCGTGTTTATGGAGCTATTTTTTTGAAAAGAGATTTTTTCTCCTCTCCTTCTTCCTCCTTCACCATTTTTTTCCCCAATACAAAAATATTTCAGGCCATTTGACATGGTGAAGTGAAACAATTTGGACAGTTTGGAAGGAAAATTTTGTGGGCCAGTAGCCACGAGAGAGGTAATATATCTCATCAGGGAGTTTCCCCCGATTGCAAGGCTTTTAAGCCAGGCCCTCTCACCTCCCACAGTATGTCCCCTGGTTATTTAGAGGTATTGCTGATACGAGAGTAACCCTGTGACAGGATTGACTACAGAACTTACAGCGGGCCAGTGCAAAATGAAAATGCAGGGCCTCTTGTTAAAAAGTTTTTGAGAATTTCAAGATGGTGATCACAGAGCATTAAACCAAGCATGGGCTCTTCTGAGGAAAGGGGCCTGTGCGACTGCACAGGTGTCACGTCTGTGAAGTCGGCTCTGTCCTGGGGTAAAGAAAGTGGATACCATGTCTTGACTTCAGCTCTGCTCAGAACCTTTACTGTGTTCTGTATCCATGAATCTCCGACAAGAGTATAGCAAGCAGGATTTCCTTAATTTTTAGTCTGTGGAAATTTGGACACCTCTTGGGGACCAGTGTGCTGTAGTGATTCTTTGGGATGCTCAAAGCTGTTCTTGCTTCACTTTAAAGCTCCCATCCGTGTGTCTTACAAACCCCAATGTTTAATACAAAGCTCCAATATCAATAGGAGGAGAGAGGGAGTATAGAGGGGCCTCCCTAAGGCTGGCTACAGGGCGGGGCCCAGCTGTGGGTTGAGCTCCTTGCCCACTGAGGCCATTATGAGGTTTGGGTCTCTGATGACTTGGATGTAGACTGGAGTCTGCCTGTGCTACTCACTTCCTGCAGGTGAATGGTGGCATTAGCTGAGGCTGGGCATGGGGGCCTTCAGACGTGCTCTCTTCACTCTGTCCTCTGCGAGTCATTGCAGTCTCCTGGAGGGTCCTTTGGACGGGAAGGTAGAATGAGCTCTGAGTAACTGCTCTGTCTGTCTCCCTGCTGCCACGGCAGCCAGATGTGAAGAGAGGGGTCTTGATTAACAGTGAGAGGTAAGGAGCAGGAGAGCTTCCCCGAGGATGTTTTGACATGTGTATATACAGCATCCTTCAAAAATATCCAGAGTAGGAGTCATAGAGGAAAATGTGGAAACATTAGAAGACAAAGTGTCTTACTTTTGTTCCTGTGTGTCATCAGCAACCCTCCAACTTTATGTTTGGTTTTGAAGAAGAGTCTTCTAGCAAGGTAATAGTTCTCATTTTCTCTACATTACCACATCGCTACATTCACTCCACGAAGAGAGGAGACAGGCACCTAATCCCGGTGTGCACTCTTGGTCCTTTTGGAGGAATCTGTTTACAGGAGATAAATATGTAATAGAGTCTGTAATATGCTTTCTCAATTGTATTTTCCAACGCGACCTGCTTTGCCTCACAATTCAGTTTTTTTTTTTCTTAGGGAAGACACCATCTTCTGTGGGAGAATTAAAGAGAAATAACTACTTAAATATAATTTTGGAGAGAATATACAGTTCTGAGATCAAAATAAAACATATCCTAAAGCCTATATACTTAAACATTTTGAGTCACATGGGTTTTTAAAACCAATAGTGTGAGATTTAAATTATGGGACAGCATATTCATTGGTACAGCTGTGACTCAGAAGGCGATTAGTGGCCTCCAAGGGTCCCGAGATGCTGCTCAGCTTGTATGAAACCAAATCTGGTGATGGCTAAGAAAACTATACATTATTTCATGACCAGTCTTCCTCTTCGTCGGTACTTGGGTGAATATTTGTGCGTGGGAGGTGTTGCATCCCGGGCAAAGTAAAAACAAATTATAAATTGTGACCTCTGGAAGGTGACTGTTCAACCCAAGAGTCCTAAGGGATAAATCTCAAAGCTGACTCACTGGTTATTAGGGCACCAGTCATACCACAAACTCCAGTCAGCCCTGTTCCTTATAGGATTTCAGAAAGTGAGTCCTGGGATGGGATGGGGAGGGGTTGGGTGCTTCTTGCTATGGGGCCAGCCCAAAGCTTTTAGGCAATTCTCTCTCTCTCTCTCTCTTTCTCTCCCACTCTCTTTGCCACACACGCACACACACACACTGGCCATGGTGATATCTAGAATCAGTACTCAGCTCTGCCTCTTCAAAGAGCCATGTAGGTTATCCATATTTCATTTCCCTTATAACATAGGCTCCTCTTCATTTCTCTAGGCTTTTCTGTGCTCGGATTAATTTGGATGATTATGACACATCTAGCAGAAGTGAATCCAGGTCAGGCAACATTCAGTAAAGGTGCTGCTTGTCTGATGCCTGCTCTGGACACCAGAATTGTGGCTGAATTTGTCACAAGCGACCATTCAATCTGGAAAGTCTATGTTGATTTGTTCCTGAAGTGGTTCTATGATTTGGTACTTCAAAAACAAGGTATTTGACTCACACCATGGACAGAGAACTATAGCCATTTTAGTATACAGCTCACATGTGCGTAAGTACATATGTAGTGGATGATTTCATTAGAGATTAGAACGTGTGCTTTTGTTCTCCCCAGCAGGGAGTGTCAGGGAGCACCTCAGTGCCTTGGAGAATGAGTCATTGTTGAGGTCCTGGAGGACAGAACGTGCTCACTTCCCAACAGAGGCAGATGAGTGGGAGGTAGGCTCATCTTGTTTCATTTTCGTGGGCTGCAGGACCCTGTGTGGGTGGAGGAACAGGAAAGGTAAGGTTGCTGTGGGCTCCCAAGCTGCTTCTGTGCCCGTGTCTTTACTGATCCTCCCTTTCATAAGCAGTCTGGCCTGGGGCCAGGAGGGAACTGCTGTGACTGGCACCTTCCCTTCCAGATCTGAAGCCGTGGTAGGAACTGAGGATCCGGCCCCAAAGCTCAGATCTGGGAGGCACGTGCCTGGGACTGGGGCTTGTGATTACTCAACCAGGTAGATGCCCCTTGTGAGAGGCCATTCCCATCAGAGAATCTCTGATGCTTCTGGCTTAGGGAGTTGGGGATGGGGCTTGAGTTTCCTACTCTGGGAATGGGCCTGGGCTGGGTGGGCTGAGCGGTGCAAAGGGCAAGAGTGCTTATGAGAGAGCAGATACTGATATAAGTGTCCTGTTTCTTTCCCTCTAAGAAACCGGTGGAAGACTTCTCCAGGATGTATGGGCAGGGAGTTGTTTCTGTTCTGGGCTAAATTCTTCCTGACATGTCTGAGTCCCCTGAGGTCTCTTGTATGCCACATACTTCTCCCAACTCGTCTATGTAGGATGTGATTTTCCAGGGCCAGGCACACGAACCTTCTGCCTCTGCAGTGTGGCATTTGCTTTGGGTATTCCTTAAGTACTTTGTTTATTATACACATTGCTGCAGAGGCTTTTTGCTTGTATATTTGTTTGTTTTTTTCCTCTGAAACACACTAAAAAGAATGCAGGCTGCTGGCTTTACTTATTGTCTATTTTCCTGGAACAGTCTCTTGTTTGTTTGATGTTTCAGCTTCCCTTTCTAAAACTGAAGGTTCCCTGCTCTGGGCCTCTGTTGTCTGATGAGTTGCAAAGGGAATGGGATCATAGAGCTCTTTGGGCATAAAGAGTCCCTTCTGATTGGTGTTGAAGCTGAAAACAGAGTCCCCCATTGGGAACAACTGTGGAAGCCACTGTGTCTGTGTTGCCCATTAAGTGGTTGGTGGGGATTTAGCTGCTGTGTTTCACCACGTGTGCTCACTGGAGTGTAGGAGAAACTTAAAAAGACATGAACAGAAGCAGTCCTGAGCTAGTAGGAGGTAGTATCATTGCATTTGGTCACATAGGAGTGGGCCTCTCTTCATTTTCCGATGACGTCAAATGTTGATCTCAGTGAAACTGAGTGAAAGAGTGTGGCCTGGAAGTGAGATATTATTTATTTTTCATATAATTTATAAGGGCTCAGGCACATGCTCACCTTTCCAGCTTTTCTCCTTGCCATGTTATTTCCCCCAAACCAGTCGCTTATTCCAGCCGTCCGGAACTAACTCCTTCCAGCTCCCTGTCTTGTGATTTTGCTCCAAAGTTCCTTCTTCCTGGAACTCACACCCCCAACCTGTCTGGTGAATCCCTATTCACCTGGCAAGACCCTGCTCAAAGGCTTAAAAGTCTTTCCTGAGCTTTCCCCCCTGCAGTTTGGCCCTCATGGTAGTATGTCCTCACTTCTAGTACCTAATACCAGAAATGCTCCATTTCCATTGTTTATAGTTTATTTCTATAGAATATAGAATAGTGTAGTGGTTAAGAGCACAGCCCCTGAAGCCAGACTGCCCAACTCTCCTGCTTACTCTATGTGTAGCCTTGGACAAGTTACTGATTCTCTTAGTTCTCAGTTTTCTCATCTTTAAAATGGGGATGATAATAATACCACACTTACCTCATAGGCTTGTTGTGAGGATTAAATGAGTTAGTATAAGTAAAGCACCTAGGAGAGTGCTGGCAAGGAGTAAGTGCTGTCTAAGTTATTTGTGCTTATCTGAAAGTCCTTTGCAGGCAATGTATCATTTGGTTGGGCGCACAATGAATGGTCCATGGTAGGAGTTGAAAAATATTAGTGGAATAAATGAATGGCTAGAACACCTTCCTTCTGTCTCTGAGTTCAGTGTCATTTCATTTGTACACATATTCCTTGAGTCTGGAAACTGAACGGCAGGAGTGAGTCTGAGAAATAGAAAGTATGATGAGATAGGTGAGATGAGAAATATTCACATTCATCACCCATGAGCCAAACTGATCATCAGAACTCAGTTACAGTCTCTGGAGGCAATCCCCAGGTAGGACCTCTGGTCTAAAGATCAACCTTATCATTTTCTTCTGTCATTTCCCATCACTTTACTAAGCAGGACTTTTTCATATCTACTGAATGGTGCTCTCAGTTTAACTTGTCAGCTCTCATTAGTTCATTTTCTCCTCTGAAAGTGTCATGCCCATTGGATTGGCCAAACACCTACACAGGTGTGGGTTGGCTCCCGTGGCCTTGTCTTTGTATCACAGTGTTGCCCTGGTGAGTTCAGAACAGTTTCCTCTACAGTCAGGTTTTTAGTATCTCCATCCACAGGGGGAAGGCAAGAATATAGGTGATTGAGTCTTGATTGTTCTGGTGCATTTTATTATTATTATCATTATTATTTTTTTTTGCCTTCTTTTCCCTGTGAGCTAGAAAGAGGGTTAACCAGTTTCTCAAGCAAAAGGAAGCTAAGATCACCAGGATTCATTAATTATCCCTTCCATCTGCTAGTTCTCATTCTATATTCCCAATTGTATTCCATGATGTCATTTACCCAAGTTCATTTTTTATCTCACTGTTATCCTTTTGACCTCATAAGCTCAGACTTTAAAAAATCTGGCACTTCTCTGTCTCCATAGTTGCTGTCTTACCTAAGGCCTTTATTATTTCTTGACTAGACTGCCCTCTAGGCTTCTAACCTGTTTTTCTGTCCATCCACACTGCTACCAGAACAATATTTCTGTAAATCAATCTTGGACTATATTACACGATAAGATGATCTTAAAAATGTGTGCTTCTGAACTATGCTTCACCATTTAAAAAATAATTATTGTGTCCTGTATTATATCTTCTATTATTTGAAGTGATTAAAATGTTCTTTATATCTATTGGGCATGTAGGTGAAATGTTGATAAACCAAGGTATTGATGAGGATACCAAAGTGGGACAGCTTGAGAAGGGTCCAGGGGTCTTGTAATGCGTGAAAATGCAACATAAGATGGGGATATCTTAGACAAACTTGAGGAGGAAAGAAAGGTATCCCAAAAGTAATAAATCAGTTTACAAATGGATCTGTTTGGGGCTATTGTCAATGTCCATACTTGATCTGAAGGAGGAAGTGACCCATTGGAAACATTTTGTCTTTCTGACAAAAGGAAGCAGGGCATAGAGACCAAAAGAGAGGGAGTTTTGATTATTTTCAGGGGAGAAGTCCATACTGGAGAGCTAAATGTGAGAGTTGATAGCTTATAGATGGTATTTAAGGCCATGGATGAATTCACTAAGGGAGTGAGACAGACATGGAAGAGGAGAGGGCCATGACCGAGCCCTGAGCACTCAGCATCACAAGGCTGGGAGCCACTGGGACTGAGAAGGGGCTGATGAAGGAGGAGGACCAGAGGGCGCTGAGTCCCGGAGTGAAAAGAAGACAGTGTTGCAAGGAGGAGAGGGACTGTCACTGTCAAACACCGCTGCTAGGTCAAGTAAGACGGGAACTGAGAAGTGAACACTGGATTTGGCAAGGTGGAGGTCAATTTGGCCAGAGCTGTTGGGGGCAGGCCTGCCTCACTGGGTTCAAGAGAGGACGGGAAAAGAGGATTAGAGACAGTGATCTCAACGACTCTTGCAAGGAATTTTGCTTAAAGAGTGGAGAAGTTGGGAAGTAGCTGGAAGAAGTGGGATCAAGAGAGTTTTCTTTGGTGGGGGCAGTGGTTGAGATGCTTAGGAATGTAGACTGGGAATAATGCATTCAGTATCAAGGCTTCTGTTTGATTTTGAGGAACTGAGAAAATGTCTGAAAATTTGAAGCCTGGAGATGTTTCTGTGCGCTGATGCAAGATTTAAACTGTCTGCCATCGATGAAAAGCAGCAGCTACTCTGGTCTTCCTGGCTCACGCTGGGGTGAGCCAGGCCTCTGTGAGTTTGCTGTGTGGGGAACTGCAGAGAACAGGATGGACTTTGCTTGTTCTGGTGACCCCTGCTCCACCTTAGTCCATTCACCTCTGGGTCCTGTTCTTCACAGTGATACTAAGGACCGATTGGTAGTGGAGTTAATGGTTTTCCCTGAAACTGGTCACAGCAGATCATGGAAACAAGATAACCAAGACATACTAGATACTTTAGCAAATTATTATGGACTATAGTAATAGTCACTACTCATTGAGGCACTATGCTGCGTATTTAATATACATTAGTTTTATTCCTTACCACAACTCTGCAAGGCACGTTCTTTTGTCTTCATATTATGGATGAGGAACCTGACGTGCAGACCGATGTGGTGACGGCCCTGCTCACTCAGCAGGGCTGCTATTGAAACCCGGTCTGTTTGACTCCAGGGTTTACACTATGCAGCACTGCTTCTCTATTGATTCTGGTGACCAGCAGTTTACTTAACCTTTTTTAGATTCTATTTATATATTCAGCTTTTAACTCTTGGTAGGAAGTGGAGGAAGATTCTGTAATTATGTAAACTGCAGACTGCATGTAGTAGTAAATTGCTCTATTTTATCTTTTAATTTAATTCTCTCAGACATTAAGAGCTACACTTTAAGCCTAATGTTCTGAAATGTGAAAAGGAAAGACATTTATCCCATGTATGCTATTTATTATTTATATATTCCTAGCTTATTACTTCTGTCTTTTCCCCTCCTCACTGCAAAGTTCCTACTTCTAAATCTACTCCCAGGTGGCAGGCCTCCTGCTCCCTCTGTCCTGTTGTCTGACCTTCTCTGGACTCCCCTTAGCACTGTGATGTCATTCTTAAGCAGGATTTCACAGAGTTCCGAATGTGAATGCATTATGGCTTTGAAGAAGGCGGGCAGAAAGTTCTACTTTGTTTCCATTCTGATTTCAGAGAATTGCTATTATAAAGGTAGGGCCAAAGGCCTCAGCAGCCCATTGGAATGATGTCTTTAAGTTCTAGTTTATAGCAACTCTCAGCTTCCTTTTGAGGGCTATGAGCTTAGAGCCCATTCTTTATGGTTCAAACCAACATTTCCCTGGCTGGGTTTTATGGAACACTGTTAGGGAGATGTGCCGTAAAAAGGTGGACTCAATGGCAACAAGTTTTGGAACTGTTGCGTATCCTCTTCCTCTGTTGAAGATTGATAATGCTTATCAAAAGCTAAGAAGTCTCATAGAATGCCACAGTTTGGATTTTCCTAGAAGCAGATCCTGCAGTAAGGATTCAAGGGCAAGAAATGTATTTGGGAGGGCTAGAAAATAACATAAATGAAGTGGGGAAGGGATATGAGGATGGGAAGGAAGCCAATAAAGTGTGCATTATCAAGCCAGCCGTTGCTGTGGGTGACTAGAGCTTATACCCAAGGGAAAACTCTGGGATACAAAGCAAGGTGCACACCTTAGAATTATGCCATTCAAGGGATGAAGGAGCTGGGGTATTTATACACTAACTTCTGTCAGTCATCACTGAGGGCTGCTTCCAATTTCTTTCACTTCCAGCCCGTCACTGGCAAAGCAGCCTTCCAGGCTTTGCAGAAATGCCTCAGGCAAAGAGATGCAACTAGTAGCCAATTGAAGTCAGTTGGAGGAATATAAGAGGAGTACAGAGCGTGGACATTGCTGCTATGCAGAAAGAGCCTTGTTTAATTTGGTTTAACTGGGTATTTTCAAGTCCCAATTGAGCATGGAACACTCATTCCTCAGCACACTTATACATTTGCTATGGGACTCCAATTTGGGAAATGTAAGGGTAACAGGATTCCAAATTTAATACACTCTATAAGAAGCCTACAGGAAATAAAATTGGCTGTTCTAGAACCCCTGGGTCCTCTCACCAGGGCACCTAGGATATTCTGGATCTTCTGCATGTGTCACAAAGATTGTGAAAAGCCAGTAACTCTGCTTCAGGGTCAAACATGACCAACACAGCGTGTTGCTTCCAGACCAGGTGGGTGGAGCCACAGGCAGGGCAGCTGCTAGAGCTGGGCTGTCTAATATGGTAGCCACTAATCTCAAGGGGCAATCGAGCACTTGAAATGTGACTAGTACAAATGAGAAACTGACTTTTAGAATTTTATTTAATGTTAATTATTTAAAATTGAATAAAAACGCATACATAAGGCTAGTGGCTAGGCTTATCGGACAGTGTGATCTAGAAACATGCCATCTCCCCAGGATACATATTGGAGGTGTGTCCTGTCCCCCACATTGATGTCCTCCAGCTCCCTCTAACATGTAAGGATGGTTCACTATTCTTTCCCTGACTCTGGCTTCCACCTCAAGGGGTTTCTTACACTTCCCAATTCTGGTGTTCTCTCAGCTTCTCCAGCACCCTGCAGTGCGTGACTTCTCCAGGGCCCAGAGCATGTGCCCCCAGCAACTTCCCTCAGCCCCTTTCTGGATGGCATCACAGCCGAGTGCCGCCATTGAGGCACCTCTCAGTGATTGTCTTCCCACATCCCTCGTTTGGCTTTGGAGTGAGGTCTGAGGTGAGACATCACTTTGTAGACAGCTTTCTCTGGTACCCCAGAGGGCAGATTTCCAGCAAGTTCCACTCCTGTGACACCTTAGCAACTTCTCCATCGTCCAGTGAGACCTCTCCAAGGAGGTCTGGATCTCAATGCTGGGGTTAGAAGACCTCTTGCTTGGGTGCTCTATCTCAGCCCTGGAGTAATGGCTGCGCCTCCTATCTGCGATTCCTGTGTTCTTTAGGATTCTCTTTACTTCTTACTAGCTGCTATGGACTGAATGTTTGTGTCCCCGAAAATTCATATATTGAAACCCTTATCCTCAATGTGATGATATTTGGAGGTGGGAGGTAATTAGATCATGAGAATGGAGTCCTTATGAATGGGATTAGTGCCCTTATAAGAAGAGACAGGAGCGAGCTTGCTTCATCTTTCTGCTGTCTGCCACACGAGGACACAACAAGATCACAGCAGTCTGCAAACCAGGAAGTGGGCCCTCACCAGAGACCAAATCAGGTGGCATCTTGATCTTGGACTTCCCAGCCTCCAGAACTGTGTGAAATAAATGTTTGTCATTTAAGACACCCAGTGTATGGTAATTTGTTGTAGTAGTCCAAGCAAACTGAGACACCAGACAATCTTCTGTTATGCCAATCACTTGCTATACTAATAATTCTTTATAATCAACTTTTCCTGATGAAATTATTATGTAGTCACTGTCTCCTGGTTGGAAGCATGCTGATATCCTGTAACAATCTGACCATTTGGGAAAGTATAACATTGGTAAAAATGTCACTAAAAAAGCATGGTATCCCAAGAGATAATTTATGAAAGTTACACACTTAAAAACAGAGAATGAAAACATAAGCCATATTTCAAAAATCTCTGTATCTGGCCATATCTTGTAGTGAGAATTTTTGCCTATTGGCAATTCTCTCATATTACTATTGGAGAATAGAGAAAGTCCACTGCTCATTGGTCCAAATGAGAAATAAAAAGTTGTAATTAGGTGATATAACTGTCAATTATTCTGGGATGAAAGAGGGAGGAGGTTACCTTATCATCAGAAAGAGTGAGCAGGGATGGTCCATGGAGACTCATTTTGCTTGACTCGTCAAAGACAGGGGAGTCCTCACTAAAAGAACTTTTGAAAGAAAACTCACCAGCCAATGGCTGAGAAGAAAATGAAAGGGCTTTGTGTAAAAATCCCTCTGGTCGATGTCCATCTCCTGGAGTTCTAAATCTTTCCTTCACAGGCTTATAAAAATACTTTGCTTATTAAGTCAGGACTTGAAAAGAGAAGAGAACATCCCTCATCCTTGGCTGAGAATTCCCCTAAAATAGAATCTTCCTATTTGCTTTCTTCCGCTGGTGGTATCACCGTCGTGATTTCAAGCTGTCAGCTGTTGGGCCGGGTCCAAAGCTCAGTACTTTCTATTCGTGTCATATTAGCCCTATTAGAAATTCTAGAAGACGGATGAATAAATTGAGGTTCAGAGATGATTAGTAATTTCCCCAAGGCCACACAGCTATGGCAGAGCTGGGTCCTGAGCCCAGATCTGACTGACTCCCAAAATCCCAAATTCTTTCCATCCTGCCATCAATGCCACTGCTCATTTAGAAACTATTTTCAATTTTCTGTTTCTCTTGGAAAACACCAGGATTGACTGATGTAAAAAAAATAGGCTGTCAGGAACTTATGCTAAAGATAGATGGGGGCACTGGAGGTGGAGGGGGTGTGGTAAGGAAGGGTCTTTGGAGAATAAGAAGGATGAGGAGGACTGAGGAATAATGATAAACATGTCAGACCCTCCCAAGCTCTGAAGGTCTACATACAGTAACAAGACCCATAGAACTTCTTGGAGTAGGGTCATGACATGACCTGGAAGGGTGGTCTCAGAATGCTGGAAAGAATGGTGCAAGAGAGTTGGGAGGGGAGAGACATCTGGTTGGTCTCCTTGGGAATCCCAGTAGCTGATGGTAACTCATGGAAATGGGAAAGGGCGCTGTTCTTAAGTCTATAACCAATGTGTACACAATCAGAATTGTATACTAGGAATGGTAGATGGTTTACCTCCAAAATATAGTGTCAGAGCAAATA
This sequence comes from Ceratotherium simum simum, assembly GCF_057802395.1. NCBI lineage: Eukaryota > Metazoa > Chordata > Mammalia > Perissodactyla > Rhinocerotidae > Ceratotherium > Ceratotherium simum. Next base: position 59,277,644 of record NC_141909.1, on the reverse strand, counting down.
TCTTTCAGACTCACTGGCTCACATTTTCCGTGTGTGAGACAGGAGTGTAATAAAAGGAAAAGGGGAACAGAAACCATCTCAATCAATGCCGCTTCCCGGGGAGCCTCTGGTGACACAGAACAACAGGAGCTGCTGAGAAGGGGGCGGACGAGTCCTCTCAGGGATGACTCCCAGGACTGGGCCTGCAACTTTCCAAAGGACTGGGTGTTCCTGGCCTTCAGGGATCTTAATTAGTGCTCGTCTCTGTGGGCAGAATCACCTGGGGAGTTCTTAAAAGGTGGAAGGACTGCTGAGGTCCTTGCTATGGCTTCCCTGAGAGGGAGAGCAGCAGCTTTTATCTACAGTACTTACAGAAATCCTCTCGTGCTGGGACTGGGAGGAGGAAGTACTTGTTTAGTTTATAAATCTTGGTTCCTTAACTGCCGGGAACACCCCTCCCCCTTTACCCTCAACCCCCCACCCACCTATTAGGCCAAGAATTCAAGCTGCTAAGGAGGCCTATAATAATGAGTAATGATGGTAGTGATAATCATGACAATACACCAGTGTATTAATAATAGCAGTCTTATGAACATTCACAACTACCAGCATATATTGAGTACCTACTACTTCCCATACACTGTGCCCACTTCTTTACATATGATCTCATCTAATCTTCACAAAAAACACGTGAGGTATTTTACAGATATAAAAACTGAGGCATACATAAAAAAAGACAAAATCGTCCCATTTGCAACAACATGGATGGGCCTGGAGCGTATTATGTTAAGTGAAATAAGCCAGAAAGAGAAAGACAAACACTGTATGATCTCACTCATATGTGGAATATAAACCAACACATGGACAGAGAAAACTGGACTGTGGTTACCAGGGGCAGTGGGGGTGGGGGGTGGGCACAAGGGGTGAAGGGAGTCATATATATGGTGATGGACAAACAAAAATGTACAACCCAAAATTTGACAATGTTAGAAACCATTAAAACATCAATAAAAAAATATATATATACTATTAAAAAAAAAAAAAAACAAACTGAGGCATAAAGAGGTTAATTAATTAAAGTTAAGTTCTGAAGCTAGAATTTGAATGCTGGTCTGTTGGACGCCAAAACCCACACTTGTAATCATGATGCTATTGCAGTGGATGCTGTTGGTTGCCTTACCTAACAGGACGGGACCCTGATTTGGTTCAGGTGTCAGCCTTCCTCCATTTAGTCTTGTGATTTAGGGGAATCAACTCCATCCCCAGCTCTGGGGTAGATCCTAATTAGTGTAAGCCAATAAGCATGTGGCATTTCCTCAGTCATTATTATTGGTCTAGGTAGGGGCATGAGATCTAACTAGGCCCAAACGTGGCCTTACGTTGCATGGTTGGGGAGAGATTGTCTCTCCAACAGGAAATAAACAAGGTCGCCAGTGTCCCAGTTGCTACTGGTATAGCCATCTTGTAACCATGAGGAAAGCTAACCTGGAGATGTGGAAGACATCAGAGTTGAATGAATGAATGAACTCTAGGCAAACAGAACCAGAACCCTGATCATTTCATGCCTGCAGCCCTATGGACGTCCTCCTATGTAATCTAATAAACTTCCTTGTTTTTTTAAGCAGTTGAGTTAGGATTTCTGTTACTTGCAGTTAACATGTCCCGACTGATAGAGCCATGCCCTCCCTCAGTAACTTGCAAAATGAAGTTCCCATATCTTTAAGGGGGCATTTGCTATCTTAATAATACAAAACATTTTCTTATTTTCTTTAACATTTAAACATTTCTTAGCATTTTAATATGTTTTAAACATACATCTAAGTCCTCTAATGATCCTTAGAGCTGTGTTTTTGTTTTCCTCTTTTCATAAACACTCACTAACTTCTCTCACACCAACTCATTAAGGGACCTAATGATATTTCTTAGCCTGCTTTTTGTCTCCCTCTGATTTTATCAATATTCTAATATGAAAGATCACAAAAAGTCATCTTTTCGAAGAAAGTAATAACAGGCACAGCAGGGAGCAAAACACACCCCCATAGGAAAGCCTCTTTCTTACAACAGCTTGTGGCGTGTTTCTGGGTACCGTGGAGAGCTGAGGGGAGGGAAGGCAATGGGGACAAATAATATTCACAAAGGCAGTACCAGTAAGGCCAAGGTGGTGGGAGGGGAGGCGGGACCCAGAAAGGTCAGCAGCCAGGCCCAATTATTCCATTGCTCTCAAGAATAGAAAGCTGACTAGAGATCATTAGCGTTCTACTCTTATGTTATGAAGCCCTGCCGAGACTGGGAGCGTGAGCCACAGAGAAGCAAGTTAGAAATAACTGCAATCTATGTATGCAACAAAGAAGTGCTGTGTGCCCTGAAAGCCTGAGGGTTGGGAAAGTGGCCTGGGAGGATGACTGGACGGCTTTTTAGGGACGATGTCAAGTACCTAAGACATGAGCTTGGCCTGAGTTAATAGGGACAATAGGTTGCCACCAGATTCCATATAACTTTCTCAGTCTGAGCAAATTGCCAGTGGAGGCAGAATTATTCTCCTTGGCCTCATATAGGGAGAAAGGGAGCAAGGGGACAGTTCTAGAGATGCCTGATGATACTCAGATCTTGGACTTGTGCTGTGACTTTTTCAATACTGTTCGCTTTTTACGTAGTCAGATCACCACTGCTTTGGAGTTTAATTTTAGAGCATCTAATTTCTTACCAATATAAGAAGGGGAGGCTTGACTGGGCATGATTGTGTTAATTATATTTCTTCCCCAGAGTGCAGGCAGTTCTTTTCTTTCATCTCTGCATTAGCCTTTTAATATTCTCTATAGAAAACCAGAACTTCACTGCTCCCTATTTTGTCAGAAAGGACAGTGGAGGCTGGCCAAATAATTTTGGCAAGTCGTTGCTTTAAGAAGGGTTAAAATAAAAAGTAAGAAGAGGTGGAAATAGGAGAAGAGACCTGGGTTTTATGCCTCAAACTTGCTACCTAATTTCTTCCTGTATACTGGTTGCGTTAATCCTTATTTCCTTTAAAAGCAATATTATAAATTAGAGCTCTATTCCTGGAAACCCAGTTAATAATATAAAAATACCCAAAATACTGGTTACGAAAATATAGGAAAAGTGTGCAACAGGGATAATATTTTGCAAATAAAAACTGGAAGCATGTAAATGTTTCTTTTAAACAAAGTTCCCCTGTAGCCTTCCATTTTCTGGTACAACCAAGAGGTTTCGAAAATAGGTTTGGACAAGAGAGAATATCCCAGATTCATCTAGCAGCTCGAGAACCAAGCTTAGAGGATTCATGTCCAGGGTCACTCTTCTGCCCCTGAAGGCTAAGAGCCCTGCTTCCCGATTGTACAGGAAGGATATGAAGCAGAAAAAGTAAAAGACTCCCTCCTTGTTGATTGCAGACAGCAACAAAGAAGACATGTGGAAGGACCCGTCGTTCTCTGCAATCTGTATGAACAAGGAACAGATCTAGGATATTTCTGTTGTTATCAAATGTTTGCGCAAATACTTTTTAATAAACGTTGAGTGAAAGCTATGAGATCTGAATGTCTGATGAGTGGAGAAAGTTAGCGAAAGCTGTAGCGTTTGCAAGTTATCACGGAAAGAGTTAGGATTACTATTTCCACATTTCACTTGTAATATTTTTTCTGATTATAAGTAACAAGTACTCGTTGTAAAAAGAAAGAACCCTAATCTCATCATCCAGAGCACTCACTATGCTTTAGAGTGTTTCCTCCCGCAGTTTCTTTAAAGGAAATCCCAAGAAGCCTCAGGAGTTTCTGGGAATTTCTATGAATTTAAGAAGAAAAATTTAAGAAGATGAGATAGGAGATAAGAGAGTAACTAATGCATGGAATACTCAGCGCTGAATCTCAGAATCTCAGAAACATGGTTAGGAATAAATCTAAAGGAGTGGTTTGGTATATTTTGTCATCTTAATTTGTATTATAATGAGAAGTGGAGTGCAAATGACTTCAGAGTTCTCATCTTCTACTGTTTTAAGACTGCTATAAAAAATGACTCATTCTAGAGAGAATTAATGAGTGAGAACTAATGCACCAGAGCCAGGGACAAGTCATTATGATTGTAAATATCCGAATACCTTTTGGACTGTAGTATGAATCATATTAAAGAGGCACTAAGTAGATTACTTTTTACTTAAAGTGTCTAATGGTCCTTGTTTAAAATGAATTTAATTGTTACTGTTTCATTACATTTTTCCATATTTCAGTGACCTGGAAGCTCCTTAGAGAGATGCAGGTTTGGAGAAATTAAATTGCTGCTTAATAAACATTGACTTTAATAAGCTTTTGAATTTTGTTTTGCAAGAAATTGTTAATAATAGAATTGACAAATATGGCAGAGACCTGTGGTTCCCAACCTTTTCCAAGGAAAGGGCCCGTTTTTGATGTAAAATGATGTGACATATAATAATTTTTTATTTACCTAGTCTACAGTAAATATACATATGGATTAGTGTATTCTGTGAAATAATTACTTGACCCCAGTCTATAGATTGGGCATCAGCCGCTCAATGACTAGGGAAGAGCAAGCAATTTCCAAAGAACGGCTCTTAGAGTGGGCAATGGAAGTGGACCCAGAGGTCCTCCAACTCAGGAGTCTTTCCACTCCTGGAGACTTCTCTGAGTCTGGCTATTTCAGGAATTTTTCCAGCCTTCTTGTTTTGTGACTTCATCTTACTTTGGTCACTTACGTCAGGCCTGAGCAGGAAATCGTAGCCCTGTTGAATGGTTCTGTGACTTCTTCCTTTGCTCTATAGTAAACTCCCACTTTGTCCCAATAGAATTAAGCCAAAGGAGTGACATGGAAAAGAACCCCTTGGACAGCTATCTGTTGGTCCTGTTTTTATTGTTACATGTGGGCCAAGTGCTTCAGAAATGTCCTCATAATCTGGTCAATGACTCATCTAGGTTGGCATTGAGAGCAATAATTCAACTTCAACGGGATCCTGCAGATTTTCCTCCAAAGCTGAGACAAGAAATAAAATCACCTTTTGAGTAGATATTACAGTGTCGACACTTTATATGATTTCTTTCAGGGCACAAATCCTGCAGCCTTCTGCCCTATTTTAGCTGGGGATATAACTGTTTCCAGTTATTATTAGTTCAGGAAAGAGAGAGAGGTTCTGTCAATTCAGTTCATTCAGTGCTGGCTGTGGAACATTCACGGAATAGTTGGAAAAATAGTCTGTTGCTTTTATTGAAAGGATGATGTTTCCTTTGGTAGGAACAAAACCTGTATTCTATCTAGCAGAGAAACACTTATGTAGTCAGAAAAACAGTCACTTTTAGCTTTAAAAAATATAACAATTGGAAACTGCTTTTATGATGCAAATGTAGTGCCAATGACTCAGCTACTTGGAAGTGCAGCAGATGCAGAGTGGTTTGGCAGAGGTCTGGAGCCCTCCAGGATCTTCTGAACAGATGCTGAAGTTCTTATCTTACTCAGTTTTGAAGATTGCTTTTCTCACATTGAACACAATCTCTTTGTCAAGAGAGTTTAAAAATATAGCACTTTAAGATTTAACAAACCCTCTGAAAATAAAGCCCTGGGAGAGAAGTCAGTATAATGTTTCTGACTCTGGGTTTGAATGCTGATTCTATCACTTATTGGCTGTGTGAACTTGATCAAGTTACTTCATTAAGCCTCAGTTTCCCAATCTGTAAAGTGGAGAAGATAATAGAATATACTCAAGGAGTTGTTATGGGAATTAAATGAGATGTAGCACAGTGCCTGGAGTGGCTTAGTGTCTCAAGTAATACTAGCTATTATTATTCTATTATTAACAAAATATCTAACAGTAGCTGTTTTTTTATATCCACTCTGAGTTCTAACTTCTTACTCTTGTCTCATGCTTTTTTGTGCTATGTCTTGCTAATGCCCTTCGGCCAAAGCCCCTCAGGAACACACCTGTGGTTGAACAAGTGGGTTTGTTACTCATTGCAGGGAGGGAGAACACATAGCAGGGAAAACTGTGGGTGTCTCAGCAGGAGGGTGTTAGAAGAAAACTGCGGAGGGTTTGGGCTTAGGTTGGATGACTTGGGGAGAGTCTAAATGAGCAGGGATACACTCTAGGTTGGATGCTGTTAGAAAGCGGGGCAATTCTATCATCGGGTATCTCAGTGGAACTTGTCCACAGGGAGGGGAAGCTGGAATGAGGATGAAGCTGAAATTGGTAAAGAAGTAGCAGTACCTCATTTTGGCCAAGAGAGGTGGTATTTGGTATTTTGCGAGTGGCACAGTGGCCTGTTTTTGCCTGTGCTTTGCCAAAATCAGGAAGTGGCCTTGCTTGGTCTTGTTTTATTGTGGTCTCCAAGCAGCCTTGTCTGAGCCTGGTATTCTGGGAGATTGTTTGTGTCTATCTGGAGAATCACATGGTCTAGTTGTCAGCACAGGGCCAGCTTCTGAATGTCAGGGGCTGCTCTTCTTTCTTTCTCAATCATTATAACTAGAATTCTGAAGAGATATTCTAATGATTTAAATGAACATCACCTCCTTCTCCTATGAAGAGTTGAACGGGACCCTAGCCAAGTTTTCACAAAAAAGTCATCATTCATTTATTCATTCAACTAAGATTCTTTTGGAATCTACTACTAAGCATTGTTCTATGTGCTGGGCTCTGACAATGAACAAAGGAAGGCAACATATGGGTAGTAGATGACCTTACATTTGAATCAGGGGAAACAGCCAACAAGGAAACAAATGAAGAAACTTAATATTGTCAGCTCTTGATAAGTGCTCTGAAGAAAGTAAACAGGGTGTTATGATGGAGAATAATGAAGGAGGGGCTGCTATTCAAAATGAGGACAAATATTATAGAGGGACTGGTGGGGATTTTATGGACTGGCTGAGTCTAGAATTCAGATTTCCTACACCATAGCCTGTGTTTAGTTTCTTAAACCAAATCATTTCCTTCAATTATGCAAGTTTGGGTCTCTGAAGATACACACACGCACACACATATTTTTCTACAGGTAATACCAGGCTTACCAACAGATATGAAAGACAAGATTTTGTTCTCATGTAAGAATATTTGGAATACTCGGGAGTCTCCAGTCTGGTAGGGAAAAGTATAGGGTGATGATGAGTCTTGAAAATTTGCATTTGTAGACTGTGGGGCTTGTAACATACCGATTTATCTCAGAATGGTGGCATGAGAAATTAGTCAATTCTGGAAGGTATTTTGAAAAAGAATACACTTTTTCAGTTACTTTAATTATTTGCATGGCAATACATGTGCAAATCCACTGTTTTTCCTGCCTTCTTGCAAATTAAACAACTTGGACCTAATTTTTCAATTTCAACCTCTATTTATCTTTGAGGATTAATCAATTAAAATGAAATAAAATACCTTTCTTTGTGTTTCAGAAACACATAACTTGCTACATAAAATCTCCTTAACTCTGTTTTCACTACCTTTAGTCTCATTTTACATCAAGCAGCCTCTCGAGAAGCCCAGGACCAAGCGCCAATGAACTATTTCTGAAATTGATTAATCTTCTATTATATGAACACAAATTCTTATATATGTCACTTAATATAATTGATGCACTCAGGTTGGTAAAGAGAATTCATGTTACACAGACTATTTTTTTCCATATTAAAGCAGAGATTCATTCTATTACAAGAAATTGTGTCTTCTGATCGTGGCAACAAGGAGAAAACAAAAATAAAGATCACTCTTAAAACCATACTAATACTTTTAAAATTATACATTTAAATTAAAAATTAACAATACGTCTTAAACTTTTAATTGCAGTAATTCTGTATTCTACTTAAACTTTAAAATAAAATCATTATAGTTAGAAATCGATATAATATGCAAACTTCAATAATGTGATCATCTCCTTTGTATTTGCCTCCAGCATGGCAAATCCATACTTTTTAGCAAGTCTTCACTTTTCTTACCACCTTAAACTTTTATTTAATTATTTAAATTTTCTATTGTATATTTCTTGGTATTGATAACTTGCTGGTCCTTCTTTTAGAATAATTTTAGTTGGTAACACTTAAAAGGATTGGTTTAGTACCTTTGGGCAAAGCAACACAAAGATAAAGGATGAAAAGTTCAATCCTTCTTTAGCAATGAGGGTTTGCTCTGAAAGCTACTAGGATATTTAGTTATTTATCTGGGGATAGGTATCTCATTAGCATATTAACAGGTTGCTTTTTTTTTTTTTTTTTTAATTTTTTGTTTATTGCAGTAACATTGGTTTATAACATTGTAAAAATTTCAGGTGTACATCATTGTACCTCTATTTCTGCATAGATTACATCATGTTCACCACCAAAATACTAATTGCAACATCTTTTCAAACACCACATCTGACCGGGCAAGAGTAACAGGTTGCTTTTTACCTTTCTACCTCTAACTTGAAGTGACAACTTACAAAGCGTTGTAAGGTACTGATTAAGCAAAGCATGTGCTGACTGTTGATAGCCACTTAACGTGGTTGAGAGTTTAGATTGTGACTAATGCAGAAGGGAGAGTCGGAGGCTTCGGTAGTCAGTAGGGGCAGGAACAAGATGGCACCATGGGAGCACCAAATTTTGCAAGCTGGAAAGACATTGCATTTGAAACTTAATTGACAAGTTCCTCTCGGCCAGATCTGCCTAAGAAGAAATATCTGCACTGTTTTTTATTTCTCTTTTTCTCTAATACCGTGTTATATTTTTGGTTCATGAATAAAAACTTGGTTACTCTTCAGTCATTTCTGTACCTTGTATTGACAATATTTTTGTTTTCGCGTGGATATTGTTGTTTGTGGGTTTTTTGTTTTTGCTTTAGATGTCACCTGACAAATCCAAGAACAAGTAAATTTCGCTGCCCCTTACAGAGTTACTCTTGCAGATTACCAATTTTTACACTAAAATGACTAGGCTGTCAATTTATTAAGAGAAGGGACCATAAATTTTCTGAATCCTTCACAACTTCTATCTCAAAACTGACTATATGAGAGGCCCTCAATACTGTAAGTCCTTATTTTGAGAGATGACTCTCTTTTATTCCTGGACTTGATGCCCATTTAATGGAAAGCTGCAAAGTTGTGAGCTATAAACACCCATACCAGATATGACTCCTTTTTTTCTGGTATTCTGGGATGGAAATATGAAGTGAGAAAGGCTGAGAGAGGTGAGGATAGGCAATAGAAATGATTGCCAGACGTAAACACACTAGATGAATGAAAAACTGTTGATAATTTTCCTTTTTGAAATATTTGTAGGAAAAATTCAGTGGCTGTATCCCTAGAGTCCTGTGCTATTCTAGTGAACAGGCTCTTTCTTGAGCTAAGTGTAATTGGAAAAGTCAGGTATCACTCTGTGGTTTTGTTATCCCTAACAAGTGGTGCTTTGTGAGTAGGTTTTTGTTTTGCTCAAGACTTTTTTTTGTCTGTCCATGTCTTATCTTTCTTTTGTTTCCCTGCATTGATTGGCGAGGTCCCTGCTAAGCACGGATCAGGTGTTGGGTGAAGGCCTGTTGATTGGTTCTTGGGTTACCCACCATTCTGTGACCCAGACATCAGCTGTGCTCTTATCCTCTGTGTCCAGAAGCCACGACCATCCTCTCTGTGTTTATCCTGTTTAACTACTAGTTGGATGTAGACCCAGCACCTCCTTGTCATCTCTTAAAGAATCTTCTTACCCAGAAACCTGTGAAATCAGGAAGATTTCACTGAGGATTTTGTAGCAGACACAGAGGAGGAGATTTACCTCAAACATTCACATCACACAACTTTAACATCTTCACTAGACAAGATTATTTTATCCTTAGCTCAGTGGCAATTAAGGTTTTCTGCCTTCTTTCCCCCAAATGAGGCTCTTCTTTCTATTTCCTGGATTTTCTTTGGGGCACTTAAAAATGTTTACCTCTTTATCCTGGCGAGCAATGAAAATTATCATTATGAGGAACTCTTTTATCAGCTATTAGCAAGATAACAACTGTCTAGCAGCTTCACTCTAAAGCCACCTTCTTAGTGGATTGTACCTTTTGCTCTTCAGCTGTCCACCTCCCTTTTTTGAGACTAAATATAGGAAGTAAAATGGGAAAACTGTATAAGTAAATATGGTTTATGTTTCCACAAACGATAACTAAAGTTCTAGGCCATCAAAATATTTTAGTATATTTTAAATATTAATTTTAGTAAAGAGAACAAAAAAACATTCAAAAACCAAATTTCCTTTCATCTCCTGGATTCAGATCTTCTCTTCTACTGTGTCTTTGGGCTTACTTACTTGTTGGCTGCCTTTGTTATTTTTACAGATCTTGTCAATATACTAACTGTTTGATGATCCTTGGTTGAAACTAGGAGTTGCATGGAAAAATGAAATTACCATCCCTAAACATTTTTTGATATTTATTTCAGCTTCTCTGACCAGAGTTGCAAAATAAACTTATTTGAATTTTATCTTCCTTGTATTCTCAGCCTATCTTTGCTGAACATGTTTCAATGATGAATACAGATATTTGAAGTAAGTAATAAGTTCTGGTAGCTATGGTTTAACTGTTCAGAATGGAGACCTGTTCTGAAAAATCCATATCAAAACTTGCAAGAGAAACAACTCAAAACCTACACTCTCTCCCACAGGCAGTCTTTCTCATCTTAATTTCCAATTATTTTCTGTGCATTTGGTAGCAATTTGTGATCAGAATATAGTGGCCAGTTTTACTTTAGACATCTCTTTTTGTCAGAAATGATTTATAGTAGGTGGTTGCATCTTAAATTTACACATCTATCTCCTCTTTTCTTAGAATTTATCTTCAAGAATTAGAATTTGAGCTAGAATTTGTCTTCAAGAGACTCGACTAGGGGGATGTTAATGGTGATAATAACTACTTTTGTATATTACTTGGTATTTTCTTTATTTAAGAAAAAAACCCTAATCCTTGGGGTAATATGCAGTGCCTCCTGTAGTTATCGGATGAATCCCAATCCTGATACCATTCCTGCTAGATTTGGTCAATCTCCTCCTGTGCTCTCCATATTCCCAGCTGGTCCTATGATGAAAAGACAGATCATTATAATAATTACATTTGTTTACATTTATTTCATGCCTGTTTTGTTGAGATATTGCACAGGAGTTTTTTGAACATTTTCTTTAATTCTCACAACAATCATAAAAAAGTCATAGGTATGACTGTCTCTCATTATAGAAGAGAAACAGGTTCAAGAGGAACACATTTATACCACTAAGAAAGAGCAAAGAGGATTCCAAACTATGTTTCTCTGTCTCCATAGCAAAGCTCTCCATTATGCTATGTTGTTTCTCTATTCTTTTGCATGGTAGTGATATAGTTCTGTCTGATTCTGCAGTATCCTGTAACCCATGGACTCACCCAGTGATTTGACCCTACTGCCAGATGAGAGTCACAATGCCATAGCTGAGCTGCCCACATTCTTTGGACACTTTGGACCATCCAACTGAGCTCTCCCAGGCCAGCCTTTGCCCCCAGGCCTGTTGTCCCAGCCCTGCCCAGTTTTGCCTTACATATCCAGTGTGCTGCCCTCCCATCCCAGCATGTCTTGCTTTTGCGTCCATTTCCATTAGGGCAGAGCTAAGAGCTGAGCTATCTTGAGAATTGAATTTTGGAAAGGAGTCTAAAATTCAATATTTGGAAAAATCACTATTTTTGAGTTAAATATTTTAAAGTCAAAGAACATAATCCCAATTTCCTATTCACTTGAGTTATTGAAGGATTTTTAAACCTTTAAATAAAAAAAAAAATGTAGCTCTGATCATAGCTTTGCTTGAGTTGCTCTGAGTGATATTGCTCAGTTGCTTCTGCTTTTTGTCTAGGGCCATCTGGTATTGACCCACACAGCCTGGAAATTGAGTTCTCTGCTCAATGTTGACAAAGAGAGAGAGTTTGTAAAAGTTGGCGAAATAGGGGCAGCAGCTATTATTTTTGTTTTCCCCATTGCTGCAGTCCCAGAATTTTAGGTTCCTTGGTCAGTTGCAGCATCATCAGAACCTGGTGAGGCAGAACCTGCCGCCAACTCCAACAACCCAAAGGATTTACCCTACGTCCTGCCCACGTTTGCATTCTCCAAATGTAGGAAAGGAATCAGAGGCCAAGTAAACTTACCAGGTTGGAAACCTGATTCCCAAATACCTAAAACTCTCCCCACTCTTCAGTGTATCAAGGTGTAAGGCTTTGAAAAATTTCCCCAAAAAGCTTAAGAAATCATCTTACTGACTGGATTTGCATTGAATTCCTTGAAATGACTAATATGCACCTTCAGCAGCTCCAGAAACAGGTGCCAGGATGACAGATGAGAACTAGCAAAATGCTAATCACACAAGACCCTGGAAGTATAAAATGGTAGAACCAAAATCTCTGTGGGACAATCCAGCTAGTGTGGCAGAGAGAAACGAGCTTGAGCCAGAGGACCTTGGCAAATTCAGGGGAAAGCTCTTTCTAAGTGTGAATGATTTTTAGACCAGTTATATAATCTCCCTCTAAGACAGCTTCAATACGAATACTCATTTCACAAGGTTGTTATTGTATTAAATGGGAGTTATGAATATTAAAACACTTTGTAGGGCCGGCCCCGTGGCTTAGCAGTTAAGTGCTCGCGCGCTCCACTGCTGGCGGCCCGGTTCGGATCCCGGGTGCGCTCCGACGCACCACTTCTCCAGCCATGCTGAGGCCACGTCCCACATACAGCAACTAGAAGGATGTGCAACGATGACATACAACTATCTACTGGGGCTTTGGGGGAAAAAAAAGGAGGAGGATTGGAAATAGACGTTAGCTCAGAGCCGGTTTTCCTCAGCAAAAAGAGGAGGATTAGCATGGATGTTAGCTCAGGGCTGATCTTCCTCACAAAAAAAAAAAAAAACACTTTGTAAAATGTAAAGTACTCCACAGATGTTTGGTGTTTGTGTTATTGCTGTTATTGCTATTATTATTATTGTTGTCATCTTGTTAAAGAGAAGAGAACTTTTTTATTTGAAAGGGGATAGTTCCAAAAACTGAGAGAGGGGACTCTCATTGAACCTTGTGATCCCAAGATGCTAAAAATGAGTGATTCTAGATTAGAGGAGTTTGAAGAGTTAGGAGCCTAAAGACCTTGGGAATTCCACCCCTGGCTCTCTCATGGGCTTTTAACGGGAAACTTTAGGTCTCGGTTCAGTTAGGGTCAGCAAACCATTATTGAAATCCTTGTTCCAAGTATGGTGCTAGGTGCTGGGATTCTGAGATTAATGAGACATCATTCCTGCCCTTGGAAGCTATAGGCTAAGGGAGAAACCAACCTAACTAGACTATTTTGATACATTATGGTAGTGTTAGAATGGAGGTACATTCGTGGTGGTCACCAGCAGTTTCTAGATCTCCAAATCCAAGGGAGATTTTTCAATCCTTATAGGAATGCTTTGCTAATTTTGCAACCTTGATGCACCTTCCTTTTTAAAAGCTGATGACTTCTGTCCATTGTTCACTTCCTTTGTTACTTCCTCTTACTCTAGTCTACTCTTAAACATTGGTGATTCCAAAGGCTTCATCCTTGGACCTTTGCTCTTCTCACTGTACATTCTCTCCCTGGTCTTTCTCATCTGCTCTCTTAGTTTTAACTATCACTTTGTGCTGTGATTTCTTATCTGTAGATCTCTGGGTATGACCTCTCCAATGAACTACAAACTCCCACATTTAACTTTCTATTGGGCCCTTTGGATCTCCTTCAGGCTCAACCCGTCCCATACTAAGTCTCATTGCTATAAGTTGACACCTGAGTTACTTTCTAGATTTCTAGGCATTTTGATAGTTTCCCACCATTTGGTAGTCCCACCATCTCATGATAGAATTAAAAATTTTTTCCAGACCTTTTGCAACTAGGCTGCAAAAATCTGACTTATGTGCTGCCGTCAGATACATCTTCGTAGGATTTGGATAGGGAAGGAAGCAACATAAGGAGGCAGCTGTGGGAAGATTGATCTTCTGGCAAGTGGTGGTGGAGGCATCTGGTTCTTCTTGGGGCTTTTGAGGCAGAGTTTCTGGTATCCAGTCCCTTGTGTGTTCAGGGCCAAGTGGCATCACTCCTGTGATGGAGCATTGCTCTTGGGTGGTTTCAAGATGTGTACTATTCATATTGAGTACTCTGGTTTCTGTATAAATTCTGTAAGCTAACAAATATCCTTTAATAAATTATTTTCTGTTAAAACAGCTCGAGCATTGTATGCAACTGCCTACTGACTGCTACAGGCCTCAAATTAAGAGTTTTGATGTTATCTATCAATGAAGTTGTACATACATTTGTATTTGTGTGTGTGTATATTAAAAGCATTAATTTTTTAAAAATAGACTTTATTTTTAGAGAAGTTTTAGGTTCATAGCAAAATTGAATGGAAAGTATAAAGAGTTCCCATACACTCATTGCTCCCACACACTCATAGCTTCCCTTGCTATCAATATCCTGAACCAGAGTGATACATTTGTTATAATGGATGAACCTACATTGACATGTTATTATCACCCCATAATTCACATTAGGGTTCACTCTCGGTGTTGTACATTCTATGGATTTTGCCAATGCATGATGAAATGTATCCATCATTATAATACCATACAGAATAGTTTCACTGCCCTAAAAATCCTCTGTGCTCTGCCTAGATCCACACTAACCCTTGCAACCACTGATCTTTTTACTGTCTCCAAAGTTTTGCCTTTTCCATAACGTCACCTAGTTGGAATCACACAGTATGTGCCTTTTTAGGTTGGTTTCTTTCACTTAGTAATATGCATGTAAGTTTCCTCCATGTCTTTTCACAGCTTGATAGCTCACTTCTTTTTAGCCCTGAATAATATTCCATTGTTTGAATGTACCAGTTTATTCATTCACCTGCTGAAGGACATCATGGTTGCTTCCAGGTTTTGGCAATTATGAAGGAAGCTGCTATAAACATCTGTGTGCAGATTTTTGAGTGGACATAAGTTTTCAACTCATTTGGGTAAATACCAAGGAACATGATCACTGGATTGTATGTAAGAGTGTGTTTAGTTTTGTAAGAAACCATCAAACTGTCTTCCACAGTGGCTGTACCATTTTGCATCCCCACCAGCAATGAATGAGAGTTCCTGTTGCTCCACATCGTCACCAGCATTTGGTGTTGTCAGTGTTTGAATTTTGGCCATTCTAACAGGTGTATAGTGGTATCTCATTGTTTTAATTAGCAATTTCCTAACGACATATGATGTTGAGCATCTTTTCATATGCTTATTTGCCTAAAATAATGAATTTTTAAATCATAAATTTGCTATCCTTTATGGCTTTTCTTTATATTTCTTTATGCTAGAACCCTAAAAAAATAGAAATGGCTCAGGGCTCTCTTGAGATCTGAGATACTCTGCCTTAAGTTGAAGAAAGAAGGATGTGAGGGACAGAGGAATGGGAAACGGTTGTGGAGAAGTAAACTGTCAGATGTAGAGGATAGTAAAGTTAGAGAGTAATGTTCTGAAAATAAAATGTTAGATAATAGGTCATATTCTTTCCTTTCACGAAGTTAGTTGTTTAATTCTAGTTGAAGAGTGAACCAGTCTTCTGAATGTCTGTTCCTTGGCTGTCTGGTAAGCAGGAGAAAAGCTGTAAAATAGGCTTTTTTGTGTAGTAGCTCTCCTATGACCTCAGGCCCTAGGAAGAGTCATTTTGAAGTGGGAGTTCCTATACTTGTTATATAGGAAATGCCTCTGCATGGTTTTACCTTGACCGACTCTACAAGAGAGAGTTTGCAAAGTATATTGGCCTAACTATTAGCAAAACTCACTTATACTCTTTTTTTCTGAACAATGAGTATCTACCCATCATAGGGATATTATTAAGATAAAATGTGATAATGGGGTGAAGGTATTTTAAAAAATAAAGTGTTTTACAAATGAAAAATCTTACAGGATTGATTTTCCACTTTGGCGTCTCACTGAGTCATATTCACCTAATTTATGAGACCTTTAGGGTAAACATTCATCTAAATTCAATGGGAAGATTTACTGTGTTTCCCAAACTAAGATTGTCTACAAACACTCCACTTTCTTGTGTGAAAGTGACATTGTTGTGCCTTGTGACAACTCAATAACATTTTTAATAATGAAGTGAAAGTATTATTTAGTCACAATTTATTTCTCTGTCAGAATTTTCAGTTAGCAATATCTTTTTTGGGAATATCCTCTCAGATTAAAGATCTTCCCTAATATTCACCTCTCAAACTTGGAGTTTTGATGTGTTTCTATTTTCATAACTAGAGGGAAAACAACAACAGCAATTTTCTTGTCTCCCAAAGGCTTCAAGTGCTATCTTAAATGTCTTTTATCTACATGTTATTATTATTTTTTTAATTTTAGAAAGAAGATTTCATCTTTGTAACCTTTTTGGAATAGTCTGAAAAATGGTTATATTTTGGGATAAAATGCCTTAAAAGGTGACTGGAATAAGGAATGCTGGGTTATATCATTTTTTTAAAAAATAAACATTTATTATAGCTAATGTTTATAAGAAGAGGCAGTGTTTATTATGTTGTTTTCATTGAATCATGAAAGGCCAGTAATTGATAACAGTTTAAGATTCTGGGAAGGAGCTTTTAGTCCAAATTTTTATGTGCAAATGCCTTAATTCTTCCAAGGTTTAACATTAGTCAGACTTCTGATTAATGCTTAGATAGGCAAATGAATGTTGACATCGGCCAGTTGGATAATCAACAAGTCAAAAACATAGCACACAACTCTAGCTTCTCTAAATTTTGGAAATATTCATTCATCAACATTTGAATATTACCAAGATTGTGAAAGTCTAAAATATCTCTAGAGTTCCTACTTTGGAAAAATATCGTGCCTTCATAGGTATGCTTTCAGCTTTAGAGTGAAACTTTCCATCCTGGAGCTAGATAGTTTTGAGCTGGTCGTTTACTTAATCCTGGTGACTATTTCCGAGGGCTTCGGAGAACTCTCTTCAGTTTTTCTTCATATCAGTGGAAGGCTACTTGGCTTTAGAAGCTGGCACTGAGAAACACAAGTTGAACACATTAAAAAGGCTTTTTAAAAAAGGATTCAATTTTTATGGTTCTCAAAAACCTTTAACACCTTAATAATCTCTAAATCAACACATATTAAAATTTCAATAATTAGCATTGCAAAGTAATCACTTGACATTTAATGATGGGAAGAGTCATCCAAGGGGTTGTATCACTAGCAAAATAATAAGTGACCTTTTGGGGGAGGAAATGAGAGGTAAATGTGGAATTTACATGGCCCTGTGCTGGGCAGCTGAGTCCTATGAAAAATAGAAGAAGAGAACAGAAGAACAAATTGATTGGGAAAATGCACAGTCTGTATTAAATGGATTCATTAAGCCAACGGAACATTAGTGCAAATTAAATTAAAACACCTTAAAAACATGTGCAACTTGACATATTTAGAGCTGAGCTCAACATCTTCTCCATCTTCCCCCATCTTCCAACCAGTCTCTCTTCTTGATTCTTTCTCAGTTAGTGGCTCATATGCTCCCCCAGGTGTCTAAACCTGAGACCTGAAAGTCATCTGAGATCTCTCCTTCCTTGTTAACCTCACATTTGACACAAAGTCTTATCAGTGTTACTGCCTAAATTCATTTCCTTCTCTGAATCCACCAACTTCATTAAATTGTTACAAACGTTCCTGCCTTATTTCTTGCAACTCCTTTGTCTTACCTAGAAAACGTGTACTTGTTTTTCAAAATTTGCCCCAAAGATTGCCTTTTTTCCATTAAGATTGACTCTGGCTCCTGACTGTTCCAGTGCAACAGTGGTTCTCAGCTTTGGCTGCAGTTTGGAATCACCTGTGGTGTTTCAAAGAACTAATCCACTTCCAGATATTCTGATCTAACTGGTCTGGGAGGCAGCCTGCAAGGGGATTTTAAAAAACTCTCCAGGTGATTCTAAGGTGCAGTCAAGGTTGAAAAACACAACAATAAAATAATCTCTCCCTTGTTTTTTCTCTTTTGTATCTTATAACAATAGTTCTGAAGGCTGATTAAATATCAGCATCTCCGGGGTGCTTTAAAAAGTACAGATTCTTGAGGTTGTGGCTGACAGACTCTAAGGTAACCCCCCAATGATCCCACCTTCTGGTGTAAAATCCCCTCTCATTGAGTGTGGGTAGGGACTGTGACTTGTTTCTAACCAATAAAATATGGCAATGGTGATGGGGGGGGTCACTCGGGTGGTTACCCTAGGTTATATAAGACTCCTTGCCAGCACACTTGCTCTTTTCCCCTGGCTGGCTTTGAAGAAGCCATCTGCCATGTTGGGAGAAGGCTGTGGAGAGGGCCACGTGGCAAAGAACTGTGAGCAGGCTTTACGAGCTGAGAACGGTCTCCAGCCAACAGCCAGCAAGAAGTCAGGGACCTCAGTGTTACAGCTGCAAAAAAAAATGAATTCTGGCAACAATTTGAATAAGTTTGGAAGCAGATTTGTTGCTGGTCATGGCTCCAGAAGAGAACTGAGCCCCGGGTGACACTTTGCTAGCAGGCTTTCAGAGGATCCAGCTAAGCCATGCCCAGACTCCTGACCTGCAAAACTAGAGAGATAATAAATATGTGTTGTTTTAAGCTGCTATGTTTATGTGAGTGGAATATGCCCTGAGTGTAGTGAGCAAACCCTTGGTGTTTTCAGGAGTGTCTGAGCTTCCTGGTGATGCTTGGAGGTTACCTTATGTAGTAAGAAATGCTAAGGTGTGCTCTTGGAGAGGTGGTTCTGCGGACTTGGAGGGTTACCGCAAAGAGAGGGCTAACCTGATTAGTGAAACCAGTTCTGGTAAAGAATTGTGGGGGATCAGAATTGGGCACCTCAAAATATGTCTCTTTGCCTGGATTATTTTCAAGAACAAAAGACTCTGAAAGAAACTTTGACCTCTTCCCCCGACTAACTGCCTAAAAGAAATTTAAGAAAGAAGGCTTGTCCCCAGGACAGGCCATCACCATAGATAACTCTGGGTATCCATAGACTGGGAAGATCCTTGCTAAGCCCATTCTTATCAAAGCTCTGAAAACCAAGTAAAAGTAGAGATTATCCTTTGTAAGAGACATTTACATTTGTAGGGGAAATCTCCATTTGTAAAGGTATCTTCCTTTCTGTACCAGGAAGAAGGGGGGATGACGTTATCTCCAGAAAGTCTTATCAATGCAGAAAGCAAGAACTTAAATCTGAATAATAACCTTACTCTTGTTTACTGTGCTTTTCTAGTAATCTCCCATAACTGACCCCCTCCACCCCCAACATCCTCTTTTGTCTTTAGCTGAAGATGGTATTTAAGATGACAGCCTCTGCCATTTTGGCAAGTTACTCAGGTTTCCTGGGTGTCTCTCATGTATACATGTTATAAAGCTTTGTTTGATTTTCTCCTGTTATTCTGTCTCATGTCAATGTAATTCTTAGCCCAGCCAGAAGGACCCAGAGGGTAGAGGATTTGCCTTCCTCCCCTACAGAATCATCATTCATCTTTTTCCTGATGTGATATCTTCCTATTGAGGCTTAAATTCAAGGACAAGGAGATACACCTGAGGGGCCTCTTTTTAGGTGTTCTCCTTCAGGATGCACCAATAGAAACAGATCCCAGGGGCTAACGTGGAATCTAACCTGTTGTTCCTAACCCAGCAGTGGAATAGATACTTTTCAAAGTAAAAAGTTTCCTGTTGTCAGCTGTACCCAGGCAAAAGTTTGATGACAAACCAGGAGGGATTCTGGTTATGGAAGGGATTCCATATTGGGTAAGAAATTGGATGATATTGACTTGCAGGGTCCTTTCTAACTTTAAGATTATTTGATTTTAGGATCTGCATGACTCCTAAAATAATTTAATGTGAAGACAATTAGTTTCTAGGTAAATCAAATGGTTATTAGTACTGGTCTACTGATAAATGTCCACTCAGCTCTCTTATTCCAATAACGTCTATAAGTTGGCTGGACACTTTCTCAGATTTTCTAAATCAGTTGCTTGTTAGAGTTCCATTAATGTTGTCCTTTCATCATTATTTTAGATTCCTTTCTCTGCATATTATAAAAAAATGAGGTATTGTCTTCTAATCAAAGAAATGTATTTCTAGTAAATTACATTTGGTTTTCACAACTTACCTTTCACATTAGCGTTTAATTCACCATTTTGTTATAGTAAATTTTCTAGTAATTATCCTAACTTGGATTTCACATTTAAAAAAAAAGAAATCCATTTTATTATTGAAATATAGTAAAAAATAAAATACTTTTTCAATAGATTTTCTTTCTGAGATGCTGAACATCGGCACGCCTAAGGAAAAGTCACAGAGTAGTTTTTGTTATCATTTCTTGAAATTAGTTACCCTTTAATACTATTGGATCAAGGATTGCTTGTTGAATATATACTGAGTCCACACTGGATCAAGATAAAAGTAAAGCGCAGATTCAATACTCAGGGAACTTGAGGCCAGTTGAGGAGAGAAGATGTGCACACACGAGACAATAGAACTCCAGGGGACAATCGTGCAGAGCACAAATAATCAGCTCAAGGGAGGTAAGAGATCAAAGCCGGCTTGATGATTCAAGGAGGATTCTGGAGGAAGAACCACTCAGCTGGGCAGACAAGGGATGTAGGAGGTGGGTGAGAAAAGGAGCAGGAGGCAGGTGTTGCGTGTTGGGGTGGAAACACAATGAGGGAAGAAGAAAAGCTCGGTGGCATTTGTGTTCATTTCTTAGGGCTGCCATAACAACACACCAGAAACTGGCTTAAAACAACAGAAATTTATTCTTTCACAGTTCTGGAGGTCAGAAATCCAAAATCCAGGTGTCAGCAGGGCCATGCTCTCTCTGAAGGCTCTGGGGGAGAATTGTTCCATGGCTCTCTTCTAGCTTCTGATGTTTCTGGTGATCCTTGGCACTCGGCTTGTAGATGCTTCACTCCAATCTCTGTGTCTGCCATCACATGGCATTCTCCCTGTTTCTTCACACTGTCTTACATCTGTGCATGTATATTTCTGTATTTCTTGTCCTTTTCTTTTTTTTCCCCAAAGCCCCAGTAGATAGTTGTATGTCATAGTTGCACATCCTTCTAGTTGCTGTATGTGGGATGTGGCCTCAGCACGGCCGGATAAGCGGTGCGTTGGTGCGCGCCCGGGATCTGAACCCGGGCCGCCGGTAGTGGAGTGTGCACGCTTAACCGCTAAGCCACGGGGCCAGCCCTCTTGTCCTTTTCTTATAAGGACAGCAGTCATGTTAGAATAGAGGCTCATCCTCCTCCAGTATGACCTCATTTTAACTTGCATCTTAATTATATTTGCAAAGGCTGTATTTCCAAATAAGGTCACACTTACAGATTCCTGCAGTTAGGATTCCAGCATATCTTTTTGGGGGACACAATTCAACCCATAGCAGCATCTATGGGGGTTAGTCAGGAAGTATCAGACCAGCCCTGAATACTGAACTGAGGTCTTCAGATGTAGGCATTGGGAGCCCCTGAAGAGTTCTGAATGCCTGTGCATGTTGCAGAGAAGGGTGGCATGCTGAGAGCGTAGGGGGATATTAATAATTTAGAGGAATTTGGGGAGAGGCAGAAAGATGTGGAGTAGTGTGTATAGTACAATGGAGTTTGAATTTAAAAGGTGATATAGCCTTATATATGTAGAGACTATTTCTAGAAGAATCCAAAATCTAATCATAGTAGTTTCCTCTGAAGAGAGGAACTGGGGGCCTTTGGGACAGGAGCAGGATTGGAGACTTAATTTCCCCTATGTAATCTATTTAATTGCTTGATTTTTTTTTTTTTTTTTTTTTTTTTACTGAGGACCTATATAACAAATAACAACAAAAAAAATAAAACCAAAAATATGCTTGAGGCATTTTATTATGTAAAGCAACCTTGAGGTAAATTAAAAAATTTTTTTGTAATATTGGCAGTAGAGATTGAATGTATTTTTTCTCTAGATTTAAATTTCTTTATATTGAGTTTTCTAGATCAGGCAACTCCTGTGTCAAAGGACCTGCCCTTGGTGTTAGCAAATGGAAATCCCCAGTTGGCCTGGGTATTTGAATGCTGACGCTCTGTTCGTGGCCCCTTTTCTGGTGTCTTTGTTGCTGGAGGTGTTTTCCTCCTTGCTTTAAAGTTTTAAGTTATGCTCTGGTCCTCACAGGTGAAAGACAAGACTGATTATACTACCAGTACTACCGAGACGGTAGGATGACCTTGTCCCATATGCTAAATGACCTGGGACCTGGAGAACACCACAACATATCTATTTCCAGACCTCCGGTGACTCCCATGGACACAAAGAGAGGCAGGTCTGTGCTGATGGCTTGCCTTTGGCGGTGGTGAGTGGGGGAGGTAGACGTGGCAGGTGGATGAGGTCACTGCACAGAAGCCTGGCCTAGAGGAGAAATGTAGACCACAATCGTGTCTGCAGAAGGTGTGTGATGAAAACTGCTGTTCCTACTATGCCTTTACTATAACCTTTACCTCCAGGACGGTACATTCAAAGAGACAAGCATTAATAATTATGGGGACTTAGTTTCCCCAGAGCCAGCCCTGATTGTCTAGTGGTTAAGATTTGGTGCTCTAGCTGATGTGGCCCAGGGTTCGTTTCCTGGTCAGGGAACCACATCACCAGTCTGTCGATTGTCATGCTGTGGTGGCTGTGTGTTGCTGTGATGCTGAAAGCTATGCCACCGGTATTTCAAATACCATCAGGGTCACCCATGGTGGACAGGTTTCAACAGAGGCTCCAGACTAAGACAGACTAGGAAGAAGGACCCGGCCACCCACCTCTGAAAAAATTGGCCATGAAAACCCTATTCATAATAGCAGCGGAGCATTGTCTGTTATAGCGCCAGAAGGTGAGATGATGGAGCAAAAAGACGAGGCAAGGTTCCATCCTGCTCTACACAGTGTCACTAGGAGTCAGAATCAACTAGACGGCACTAACAAAAAAAATTTCCCCAGATGAGACATCCTTGTCATTTTATCAGAGTTTTCCAGAACATTGGTACCAAGTCTTCAAACAAGATAATATTGCAAAAATCTAATTGTTGGCCTTCATAGTCTCTTGGCAGCTTACAGGATAGCAGCACTTGAAACAGGAGAAGTTAAAGATAGGCAGAAGATTTATTTGTTTTTAACACCTCAATTCAAAGAGGCTCCGAGTACACTAAGCAGAGTACCCCTGCTCCTGCAGTTGGGCCTCTCCGGGTGTCCAGATCTTTGGGGCTGTGCCACTAGCAAATGTGAGGGGCTTAGAGCCTGGGAATTGATCAATTAAATTCAGCACACTTCCTGAGCACCAGTCATAGACCAGGTCCTGGGGAAGATAAATAAGGCATGGTTCTCTGTCTCTGGTGGGAAAGACAGACATATAAAAAAATACAGGTCCCCAATCCCTTATTGATATTTCTGAAACTCCAAAAGCTCGTGAAATTGAATTCTTTTTTCCATAACTCATCTGGCAGCAAAACTTACACTGATGTGAGTCTATTTATATATATCCTTTATTTATCCCACTTAGCATGAATCTTCATATGCTTTGCTTAAGAAAGATTAATAGGGTATTGCCCTAGACCCCATTGGGGATATTATATAATGTTATTGATTATGCACCAGATTCCTTTTCTGAAATCCAAAAAATTCAGAATTCTAAAACACATCTGGCACCAAAGGGCTGGGCTTAGGGTCTGTGGACATGTAATTGTTCAATGACTTTCTCTGGAGGAGACCTTGCTGCTAGGGTACCCGCTATCTTCGAGGACAAAGACTCAGGCTACATGGTCTCTGCTTATTGTAAGTAGCAGCCACAACTCAACTTTCTGTAGGACTAGGGTTTTCTATATTCCCAGTTAGGATCCTACAGTTTCCCTAGGGTTTTTGAATAATTTTCTTTCTTCACCGAAAGCTTTACATCACCAAGGACTTATTCCCTTTTCCTATTAGAGAGATTAATTCCTCTCAAGTTTCTCCTTATAGGTATTGTTTAATCCTGGTACAGCTTGATTGTTTCTTTCAGAGCTCTAATTAGTCTGTGTCCCACTTAAGCTGCAGGGGACTCCATTTGAAATATTAGGTATATTGGCACCCAGGAGTCTGCCTCCGAAACAGGGAGATTCTCGTCTTCAGATAAAATAGCCTTCTGCCGTCTTAGTATAAATGTTTCTAAGTCGTGTTCATTCCCCTTCCTCTTGTCTTCCTCCCTTTTTTCCTGTAGATGAACATTAGCTTATTTAAAGTTTAACCTTGACAGGCACCACGTTCTCTTTCTTTGGGAACATAGGAAAGCTCACATGGGATGGTCCTTGGGTGTCCAATTCTCTCATGTGAGTGGAAGAGAATGACTCAAGGGGGCCATTCTTCCTGTGAACTTTGAGGAAGCTGAGATGGGGGTGGCCCCCATTAGGGCTTCTCTGACACCTAACATGTAAATCACTCACTGGAGTGGGTGGGAGCCTCTTCAAGGGGCTTGAGGGTTTGTTTTTTATCTACAGCACTGAATTCAGATGCTTCTTGTGTGGTGGACACTTGCGTGGTCCAGAGGAGGACGTGGGATGCAAGGAGCAGGTCCTGGATGGACTGCCCCTACAGGGATCAAAGGGAAGAGCAGGAAGGCTTTAGGTTTCTAGGGAACATCCAGGAACAAAAAAACCAGGACTCCAAGCAGCAAATAAATTTGTAATACTTCTTGTTAGCATTGTCTGTTTCCCACCCACAACACTTAGGAAGAAAGCTGGTTAAAAAAAAAAAAGAAAAAAGAAAAGAAAAGGCAGTGATTATTTTTAGGGATAGCAAATGAGAATTCCTTTTATTACTCAAAATCCTCTTCCCTCTCCCTCTCATTTCAAAAAAATCACCCCAAAATGCAATGCTTCATAGAAGATTTAGAAAATACAGCTCAGGGCCGGCCCGGTGGTGCAAGCGGTTAAGTGTGTGGGCTCCACTGCGGCAGCCTGGGGTTCGCCGGTTTGGATCCCGGGCGTGCACTGACACACTGCTTGTCAAGAGATGCTGTGGCAGTGTCCCACATAAAGTGGAGGAAGATGGGCACAGATGTTAGCCCAGGGCCAGTCTTCCTTGGCAAAAAAAGAGGAGGATTGGCAGATATTAGCACAAGGCTGATTTCCTCACAAAAAAAAAAAAAAAGAAAAGAAAATACAGCTCAGTTATAGAAGAAAAGAAAAATCCTGTTATCTTGCTGTATGGAGATGACTGATCATTTTGGTGTACACCCTTACTGACTTTTTTCTAAGCCTATTTTTAAACTTTAATGTGTAAGTAACAGACTGTATTCTAAGTCTGTACTTACATGTAGTGTGTGTCTGTGTGTGAAACATAAAGGTCTATCTACAATTTTGTAAAGGCTTTTAAATTTAAAAATATATCAAGTGCATCTCTTCATGTTTCAGTAAATTTACTCCAAACTCATCACTTTATTCTGATTCTACTATTAAGGAGAAGGGCTTGAGAAAAACAGAGTGAGTTGTGGTGGTCCTGGAGAGGAGTGGTATCAGAGAAAAATTGCACCTGACAGAGTTAAACAGGCAAGGAAGACTTTATTCAAGACTATTGCAACAAGGGAGAGAGATTGAACCCAACTCCACTCAAACAAAAGATATGAGGGCTTTTAAGTGTTAGAGTGAGCTAGTGGAAAAGTCGTGGAGGATGTTAGGGAGGAGGCTGGTCTGTGTGATGAGGCCCTCAGTGTCTGCTAATTGGCACTTACTGCAGTTAGACTCCTACCCTCTCACGGAGACTGGGAGACAGGAGTGGTGTCTTCCTTGATGATTACATTTCAAAGGGACGATTCCTTGATCCTTGAGAAAGACATTCCTGGGCTGTAAAACTGGCAAGAGGCTGGGAGAAGATTTACACCTCCAAGGGGCAGAGAAAGAATTCACAACTACAAGTTTTCTAAAGCAAATGCTTTAAGAAGAGGGAGGTCAGGGTACCGTGGTCAGGAAGAAACTCTGCAAAGTTTAGTCAGGCTGAGGGCAACATTATGGCCATCTTGGCCAGTGGAAAGCAGTGGCACGTAGGCAGAGACCCTGGCAGTCTGTGGGAAGGAAGAGATTTCCCTAAGACCTGGTCGGCAGGGACACAGACCATGATCTCCCCTGCGTCAAGAGCAGTGTAAGTAAGTAAGTAGACAGCCTAGTGCATTTAATAAACTGCATTTGCATTAATTTATAAAGAAGAAACCCATTTGCATCTCTTTCAAAAAGAGAAGGCTAGTTCAGCCCATAATGGTGTCGGGGGAAGAGAGAGAATCTCCCTCTGCCCTTTCCCTTAAGGTTCTTCTGGCTGGCCAAATAATCAACAAGACAGGTTAGCAGGAGAAAATAATACCAAGTTTAATAACATGTATACATGGGAGAAAGCAGGGACACTGCGTTTTCTCAACACAATAGCAGAAATTCTCATCTTAAATATCATTTTCTGCCAATGACAAAGGAGGATTTTGGGGGTGGGGGGAGTCAGTTACAGGAGATTACCACTAAAGCACAGTAAACAAGAGTAAGGTTTATTATGCAGCCCCAAGGCCTCAACTTCCACATTGATAAGTCACTAGAAATGAGCTCATCCCCCTCTCTTCTCAAAACAGAGAGGGAGATACCTTTACAAATGGAGATTTCCCTTATAAATGTAAATGATTGTCTGGCAACTCTTCGCAGGGTCATCCAGAGAATGTGGCCAGAGAGACAGAACTTCTGATAAGAGGGGCTTGTTGGTGCCTTTCCTATTGTAACATTTACCCTACGTTATCTTTACAGCCATCATGATAGATCTGTTCCAGAAAGGAGCCACCATGTCAAATTCTTTAGGCAGTTAGTGGGGGAGGTCAAATGTCCCTAGAGAAAACAACCAAGGTAAAGAGATAGATTTCAGGGTGGCCAAATCTTGATCTCCCACAATGGCCTTTCAGAATACGCAGGACCTTCCACTGACAGCAGTCTTTTAGTGGCATAATTTGTTCTGTGGTGAAAATTAATTTTTGAGCTTGAGACAAGATGCTAAGAGATTTTTTTAGCACAGGGGATGGTAATTTTAGATGTAGAGGGACTAACAGAAAACAAAATATTCTTTCAATGTTTCATGTTTAAGACTAGTCAGACTCAAGAAACGGAGTTATCTGGTCAGTGACTGTTACCGGCTGTGACTTTTCCTCAGGAAGCTACTCAGAGGCACACAGTGTGTGTTTATTTACAACTCTTGCTTCATAAGAGAGTATTGTTTAGCACAATGTCCTCAAGGTTCATCCATGTTGTAGTATTTGACAGGATCTCCTTCTTTTTAAGGCTGAATAATGTTCTATTGTATGTATATACCATGTTTGTTTTGCCCATTTAGCTGTCGATGGGATGGACGTTTAGGTTGTTTCCACCTCTTGGCTATTGTGAATAATGCTGCAATGGACGTGGGATCCCTTTCAAGATCCTGTTTTCAATCTTTTGGATAAATACTCAGAGGTGGGATTGCTGGAGAGAAACTGGAAAACAACACAGGAGGCTGATGAATAGCTTTTGAAATCATTTTAACTTTTGCGCCCTACAACAAGTAGTTCTGATCAAAATACTGCTGCTTAGTAGAAAAGGATTCATAAGGGATTTATCAAATAACACGTAAATTAGACGAAAGGATTTTGGGTTGAGAGAAAATAGATGTTTTACGTTTTGGATGGTTCCCTTTCCTTCCTCCCCAGCCTCGTCCAGCGGAGGCCGTGTAGCTGTGTGGAAAGAGGAAAGCTCTGGAGTTTAGATTTCTGCAGGATCTGGGCTTCAGGGGTGCCAGGCCGCTGAATTTGTTTGTAAAATGTGTGCACGGAGCAGCCTTTAGCTGTCACCAGATTCTCAGAGAAGTCTGTGCCAGGAGCTGAGAACCACCTTTAGAGACCATCCTGCTCTGTGCGGCCCTGGGTAAATTGCCTGACTTTAGGGACTCAGTTTCCTCATCTAAGCATGTCTTTGAGTGGATGATAATGAACATCTCACAGGTTTCGTATAAAGGTTAAATAAAACGAGCATATTAAGTGTTCTTAATAATTGTTTATTTCCTTTCTTTTTTCCTTCGTTCCCAAACTTGTCAAAGCAGAGCCTCTCTCTAGAGAATTAGGAAGCAGTGGATTCTGCTCTGAGCTCCTCCTAAGAAATGTTTAGGCCAAGTAGTTTCAAAGCTATAGGAAGAAGAATCCCTAATAATTTTGAATTTAATATCCTTTGCTGCTGTGATCACTTACCCAGAGACAGAAACAAAAGCCATAGAGAAGTACATGCAGCAGGGAGTGGTCCTGGGAAGCATTTGCTACATTTCCACCAGTGCAGGGAAGATGCTGGGCACAAAGTCACAGAGGCCCTGCCCTCAAAGACCCTCAAAGTGGGGTGCTACTCACACTTGCTAATGAAGGACACTGGGGACTGAAGAGTCCCCTGAGCCCCATGGGGGGGAGGGGGCAGAAACCAATTATTGCTTAGTTTAGACTCCAGACAAACCTTTTCTCTATATTTACGAGCGTGAGCTCAGTTTCGTTGTTGAGCCTCAGAGGGGAGCTAATTGAAGATGTTAAATGACTGAGTAGTATGGATCTTCATAATGGCTGAAGGAGATGTGAGTGCAATTCCCACTTAGAAAGAAAGGTCTCTAATAAATCCATACTAGGACCCTCAAACTTCTTTTTCTTTTTTTTTTTTACCAAAATCACTAAGTAAAATTGCAAATATGAAATCATAAAGAGACAATCTGGCAGTTGGTTTGATTTTTTTCTTTCTCTTCCATTTATTTTGCATCTCAGATAACCAACTAGCACATGATGATACAAAGAGGATGCTTCGTCTTTTGCTTCCTGTTTACCATGGAGGATGTGTGAAATGAAGTGCTAACAGGAGGGCACTGGAGAAACTGTCAGGGGTAATGTAAGTGCAAACTCAGCCGGTGGAAAGGCATAGCGAGCTTTTTGTGTAATAGATTCTTCCTCTCTCAAGATTTAACTAGAGTACCTTACATATATTATATATACTTTTTATTATATGTATAATATTATATATATATGTATATTTGTCATGTATATATAATAAAATTAAAAACTGCTACCTTCTCCCATCAAGCCATATGTCTGGTTTGAAGCCTTTGGAAATCACCCCCGTAAAGATCTGGAAAGAAACTAATCAGCACACTGTTACAGAATCAGTCAGGGTGATTCTCTAAACATGCTCACAATTTGACATGCATTTTTTGTATCTCGATTGCCAGCAGGTGTTTCTTAAGGAAGAAATGCTTTCACCTGACAAATTTCCTCGCAGAGATTCGAGTCCCATTGTGTTATCTTAAACTGCCTGGTGAGTTAAATAATGTGTTGTCACTGAGCAGAATTGCCAGTTTCTTCAGGGGTTGGATATTGTCCAGATGCTCATTGAATAGAGATACCTGGGATGTTTTTACCTCATTACTAGAATGAGAATGAATCCATCTCAGATTCTCATCTTATAAGGTGCAGTCACACAAGTAACGGTTTTTTTTCTGAGATAGAAAAAAGCTAACATTTTAGAAACTTTTTAGAACTGAAATATTATTTAGCCTTTCCCTGACAAAGAGTCTGCAATTATAAATAAATCATTTGTTAATCTTAAAATGGTAGTATTTAATTTTGTATGGAAACATTCTCTGGCAACTCATTTGGGTTTGATATTCTCTCAGGATTTCCACAGATTCTGATCACAGGCTCTGTTTATGAACCTTCTTTACAAAATACAGCCTAGAGCTGAACAATTAAGATTTTAATTTTATGCAACCTGATTTTTCTCCTTCACTTAAAAAATTGAATAAATGTCTACATTGAAGATAAATGTTATCAACCTTTTCTTTGTTTATCAGGCATGCATAGCATGCATGGAAATACTCATGTAATGTCATAGCTCAACTTATTTTATCATTATGCACTGTGAATTTTCCCCATAATTTTATTGGTAGTGGTTTGCATATGGCAGGTACTCAATATTTCTTATAAACTTATTCCAGTACATACCAATATTTATTGCCTTTTGATCTTATTACAGCATCACAGTGATCTTTCATTAAAAATTTTTCATAACAGCTTTACTGAGATATAATTTGCATACCATACAATTTGCTTATTTAAAGTGTAAAAGTCAATGGTTTTTGGTATATTCACCATTGTGCAACCATCAACACTATCTAATTTGAGACCATTTTTATTGTCCGCAAAAGAAACCCTGTACTCCTTAGCAGTCACTCCTCATTTCGCTCCAACCTATATGCCTATTCTGAGCATTTCATATAAATGGAGTCGTACAAGATATGGTTGGTTGTGACTGGCTCCTTTCACTTAGTATAATGTTTTCAAGGTTTATCCGTGTTGTAGCATGTATCAGTACTTCATTTCTTTTTATTGCCAAATAATATTCCATTTTATGCATGTATCACATTCTGTTGATCCATTCATCAGTTGATGGACATTTAATTTTTTTTCGCTTTTTGGCTATTATGAAAAATGCTGCTATGAACATTTGTGTACAAGTTTTTGTGTGGGCATATTTTTCATTTCTCTTGAGTATATATATCTAGGAGTGGAACTTTTGGGTTATATGGTAACTCTATGTTTAACTTTTTGAGGAAATGCCAGAAGGCTTTCCAAAGTGACTGTACCATTTACAATACCAGTGGCAGTATATGAGATTTGTGTTTCTCCACATGCTCACCAACACTTGTTATTATCTGCCTTTTTGATTATAGCCATCCTAGTGGGTATAAAGTGGTATCTCATTGTGATTTTGACTTGTATTTTTATGATGGCTAATGTATGATGAACATCGTTTCATGTGCTTATTGGTCATTTGTACATCTTCTTTGGAGAAACGTCTATTCAAACACTTTGCCCAATTATTAATTGGGTTGCTTGTCTTTTTTATTTTTGAGTTATAAGAGTTCTTTATATAATCTAGATATGTCTCTTATTAGATATATGATTTGCGAATAGTTTCTCCCATTCAATGGTTGTCTTTCCACTTTCTTGATGGTGTCCTTTGAAGAACAAAAGTTTTAAATTTTGATGAAGTCAAATTTATCTAGTTTTTCTTTTATTGCTTGTGCTTTTGGTATTTCATTTCAACACACCATAGAGATCATACTATGGGGGATCATCGTAGAAGGAATACTTCTTGGTTG
Source organism: Ceratotherium simum simum (assembly GCF_057802395.1). Taxonomy (NCBI): domain Eukaryota; kingdom Metazoa; phylum Chordata; class Mammalia; order Perissodactyla; family Rhinocerotidae; genus Ceratotherium; species Ceratotherium simum. Next base: position 59,246,500 of record NC_141909.1, on the reverse strand, counting down.
TTTAATAATTCACTCTCACTTGCATGGGGGTTCAAAATAGACCTAACTTTAGCACTACCCCTACGTACAAATGTGATGTAGATGATCCTTGTTTTCAGCATCCCTTATCCGCACCTTACTGACAGAGACAGTGTGCTTTCTGCACCTGCCCTTTAGTAGATGTCTCTGATGACCCACATCACACCCCCTTGCCCGCTGCTGGTTTCAGCCCTGGATGCGGGGGTCAGTTCCATGTGAGGTCAGGTGCCCCTAGAGTACACAGCACCCACTTAAGGTGAGGCCAGCATGTCTTTCCACTTTCTGCTCTAGGGCCTTCTCCTGTAGGTGCAGAAGCCCATGAGTATAGACAGAAGAACAAGGGAGTTATTGCCCTAGGGGAGTCCTCATGCAATGGAGGATGGGATCCTATGGATAATTCTTCAACCTCCCTTCCTTTAGACAGAAACAATTCTGGGAAGTGGGAAGACCCCAGCAGAACTGAGCGCTCTGCTTATATTTTCTGCCTCATTCCTCTCCTGCTGCCTTGTTTCCACACCTGGAAGAGCCTCTTGAATAAGTTGCCTGTCATCATGTCCTTCCCTCAGGCTTTTTTTGAGAGAACCTAAACTAAGTCTTCCTTGATGGATTCCCCTCATCCTGCATCTGGTGTCCTGTGCTCTCCAACTCCTGAGCTACCTCTGCAGAATCCTGTGGGAACATAATCCATGTCTTTCCTGAGTTTCTCTGTTTCAATAAGTCTTCTGTATATTGTATCTAATTTCTTCTGAACACAGGGGGTTGTAAACCTGATAGAACAATTTTAGTTAAGGAGTCATGTGCTACTAAAAGTGTCATCTTTATACCTCTGGGAGCACTTACATTTTAAAGAGTAACTTCAGTGATTTTCCTCTAGGTAGGAATTCCTGAGAGTAGATGGAGGGAGCTGTTCTAGTGAGAGCAACTTCTCTTTCCTTCCCAAATCACCTCCTAAAGGTGGCTGTCTTCTCTCTTGTATGAGACAATCTTGTGTTGACCATTTCCCCAACTAATATTGTATCACATCTCTACTGCAGACAATGGTTAAATTAAAATGTTATATCTAAGTGTAGACTTAAGATACTATTTGTTAATGAGTTAAGTTGGTTTGAAAGAAACATAAATGTGGGGATGTTTTGATAACCAGAGGAGAGAAGATGTTATTGCAAGGCTCCAAGAAGAGACTGGAAAAGGTACAATAAGGAAAAGAATAAAGCTAGAAACAAGAAACAGAAAGAGATAAAATGGACAACAGACCGGACAAAACAGTCACTTAGAACACATCTTTGGGGGAGGTGAAGTCTGTAATAGAGGTTTGTTGAATGAATAAATGCATGAATAGACAATTTTTCCTTTCACATCAGGAAAGAATATACGTGTGCCATGTTTACCGTGGTCCTTGTAACACAGTGTGATGGTTTTAAAAATATCTCTACACATTCTTTGATACTCCTCCCTTTCAAGAATTGGAGCCTAATTCCCTTCCCCTTGAGTGTGGGCTGTATTTAGTGACTTGCTTCTAAGGAATAGATTGAAGTGGAATTGATGGTGTGCGACTTTGGAGAATAGGTCAGACAAAGGCACTGTGGCCTCTGTCTTGGTTACTCCCTTTCAGACTGTTCCCTTGGGGGAAGCCAGTTGCCATGCTGCTCTATGGAGAGGCCCACCGGGTGAGGAACCGAAGCCTCCAGATGATAGCCACGTGACTGAGCTTGGACGTGGACCCTCCAGCTGCAGTTAAGCTTTCCAGTTACTGTAGCCTGCATCTCTCCCCACTGACAGACTGACTGCAACCCCGTGAGAGCCCCTGAGCCAGCAGAACCTGACTGCACTACTTCTGAATTCCTGACACTCCAAAACTGTGAGAGATAATACATATTTATTGTTTTAAACGATTAAGCTGCTAAATTTTAGGGTAATTTGTACACTAGATAAGTTGTAATTAGTAATCTGTACAACAGCAATAGATAATAATACAGCGTGAAACCTCAATAAATGGTGGTGGTGGTAGTGCTTGTGATGATGATGATGATGACGATGATGATAATGATGAAGATGATGATGGAAGAGGAGGAGGAATGTGGTGGTATTAACCCTAAAATCTCCTGTTTGGGAGAAGAGACAAATCTTTCTTACAACCCTCTTTCATAATTTTTGCTTCTTCTTTGGCCAGCTTTTGTCTGAACTGTGAGACCAATAGTGCTGTGACGTTGCTTCAGGGGTGAGCTCGTGCTGGTGAGTGGAGCAGCTCTACTTGTTTGTGGCTGTGCTGGATTCTCCCCTGGAACCTTGACTCTGTGACACATTATGAGAGGATACACATGAGTGACATTTCACTTTATACAGAGCTCTGCCTCCGTGTCAACAGACATGATTTTTCACTCTCTTTGTGAAAGTACAAGCCACTGAGCAGTGAGTTATTCTTACCAAAATTACATGTCCAGGACAAAATTCAGGTACAATCTAGAAATATGTGCTTGCTTATGCATAAACGACTGCTATGATTTCTGTCATCTTCAGGCTTTAAAACTGAGATGAGAACAATTTGGGTTCTGCTGGTCACTCACCTTGGATAGATGAGCTGTGGAGGATCGTGTAATGGTATGATAATGATAATAATAGCCACTATGCGTAGGCCAGCCGCTTTATGTGAACATAGACATCATCTCTTATGCTCATCACAACCCTGATTACAGAGAAGAAGATTGTGTTTCAAAGACGTTAATTAACCCAAGGTTGCTAGTAGTGGTGAGACTAGGCTGCAAACTGGTTCTGATGATCTCCAAAGAATGAGTTCTCTTCACTGTACCACACTGTCTCCCTTTCTTGCTACACAACCCTTGCCAACTTTAAGAAAGGTAAAGGCTTGTATCCAGTTTATTGAACTGTTTGAACTTGATGGTAATATAAAAGTTTGATTTTTCTTTGATATCTCTTTTAGTTATGCTCTGTTCAATCTCCTTCCCCCATCCACAGATGAGATTTTGGGCCACAATATAGCTTTCTGATCACTCTCGGGTGTTAAGTCAATGCAGTTTGTGGTAGGCAGCTCCTAAAAGGGCTCCTATGTTAGAGAGGCCCATGTGGCAAAGAACAGAGGTGGCCTCTGGTCAACAGCCTGGGAGAAGGTGAGGACTTCGGTCTAAGAGCTCATGAGGAACTGAATCCTGCCAACAGTCACATGAGTGAGCTTGGAATTGGACCCTTTCCTAGTGGAACCTCGAGATGATTCAGCTCCAGCTGCCATCTTGATTGTAGCCTGAAGCGGAGGACCCACCTAAATTGTACCCAGATTCTTGCCTCATAGAAACTGTAAGGTTATAAATGTCTGTTGTTTTAAGCCACTAAATTTGTTTTTCAGCAGTAGATAACTAATATAGTTTGATCCAGTTTAAAGTTTCAATCTGACATCCAATTTAAAGTGCATTTCCTCTCCTCTTCCCTTCTCTTTCTGGCTGTGGCTCGGAGACTTGCAGGACCTGCTCTTTCATCCCTTCCCTGATCCCTACCGTTTCAGGTGCCTGTCTCCCCTGGTTGGGGCTGGGTGGAGGGATGAAAAGACACAAGTATCTCTTACTTGACTGGTGCATTTGTCCTCTCTGCTCTTGCTACTTCTCGGGCTTTGACTAAATGTCTGTCGCACAAGGGTTCATATAATGGCTCTCTTCTGGGACATATGTGTGGGTGAGTTCTTTGTAGAACTCTTTGGAGCTTCCCCCAGTGTCTTGGTCTTTTCTGATTCTCCCTACACAGTTTCCACCCCAGATAGTCCTCTCTACAGGTTCTTATCGCTGGAATCTCCTCACTGTCAGTGGGATCTTGAATGGGTACTTGCAAGGTGGCTCAAGTTCAGCTACCTTCAGTTGTGTCCTTTTCCACTGTCCCTCTGCCACCAGCTTTCTCTGCCCTGCTGTTCCTTCCTATTAGGATTGCTAGATTTAGTAAATAAAAACACAGGACATCAGTTAAATTTGAATTTCAGGTAAACAATGCATAATTTTTTAGCATAAGTAAGTCCCATGCATCCTGTATTTTATCTGGAAAGTCTACCCCCATGGTCTTGCATTTTTTGCAAATAACATACAGAGGAGAGGTCAGCAGGACTGTTGCCCAACAAGGGGATGACATGCTAATATCTTTCTGGTGGTCAGTAGAACGATTCTCTTGGATGGCTTCTTGCTTGACTTGAGATGGCGAGCAAGGAGAAAGGAGGGAAAAACTCATCATGAATAGTGCATTCTGTCGGCTTGTCTTTCCAGCGGTTTCTTTGATTTTCAGGTTCGCATTTGTAGGCTAAAAGAGGGATGGGCAGTGAATTTTCTTGGAGTGTTCTACGGGAGTGTCTGGCCCCAATTGTGTGTTATGTGATGCTTTCTTGGTCTCAGGTTGGGGTGGCAGGCTCCGAATCTGGGAAAATAGGAAAAATTCCCTACCGTAGTCTGTGCAAGTTACAGCACAGCTACATCTGGGCAATCCCAGATTCTCTCTTCTATAGCTGTGATTTAACTTGCTTTTGTTATCCTAAGTCATCACTTGTTTTTCATCAGCAGGTGGGTTTGGAATTTCTCAGAGTTTCCACGTGGTGAAAATAAATAAAATTGACTTATTTAGCTTTCCTCCCTTTTCCTTGTTTAAATATTTTGAAACACTGTTTTCCTTGATGCCTTTTTGAGAACTTGGATCTCCATGAAGACATCTGTTCTTGAGTTGGTGAGACATTGTTAAGCTCTGATGTACCTGAAGTTCTCTATTATGTGGTTCCACATCTCTTCCCAAATTCCCTAAATTTATCGCGGATGCTCTTTGCCAGTAGTGTTGCTGAGCACTTACCCAGATCCCCCAAATGGGACCCAGGTACTCAATTCCTGAGCCGCTGCCAACGACAGCTCACAGTTCAGGCCCTTCCGGGGAATCGCCCTGGACTACAGGAAATGCCTCTTGCAGGGTTGTGCCCCCCCCTCGGGACAGGGGACGTTCTGCTTCCACCCATGTCACTAGGGGAGGCTGAAGGGGAGGAGAAGGCGTGGTACAAAGGCACTGCCACTGTGGGCATATTTGGGACAATTTCATCTTCGTTTCAGAGTCCTTCCCTTGGGTTTGTTTGGGTCCTTTGTTGCGATCGTATTGCCTAAATTCTGTACGTTTTTCTGTTAAAAATGTGTTTTATACTAAAAGTGCCCTCAAAACTAGTTTGGAAAACATAACAGGATTCCAAATATTTCTATTTAAAATGTTTTTTTCCCAGGTAGTTTCTCAAAATCAGCTTGAAAACATGTATTTATTACATGCTTAAATCTTGCATGTTCTGTTAAAAACATTGTTTTCTACCATATTTTTACTCAGAAGTTCTTGGAAACTACATTTCGTTTTTATCCCAGCAGGCATTCTGCACTTTTCTGTTAAGACTTTCTTTTATTAGATTTTTCCTAAAAATTAGCTTGGAAACATGGCTTTTCATCACAACAGGCTTAAATCACCTAATTTTCAGCAGAATTTAAGCTCATTTTGATAAAAATAATTTTTCCAAGCTGAGTCTGAGCAAAAAAATCTGGTATAAAACAATATTTTCAATAGAAAAGTGTTCAGTTTAAGAACTTTGTGATAATCATGTTTCCAAGGTAGTCAAAGATTCATCCTTTCTTGCTAAGACTGAGATTGTTTCTCTTCCTAATGCATGTTTTTGATAATAACTTACATATAGATTTCGTATTTTCAACTAGATTCAGTTCAGCATGTTTTGTGTGTATTGATGTCTATCATTATGCATGACATTACACCAGTCAGAAGGCCTGACTGTCTTTTGATGAAATTCTTACAATCTAGCTGTCTTGTCTCCAATCTTGCCTTATCCTCCCCACACCCTTAAAAAGACCCTCTGTGCTACACAGATGATCTGGTGATGTCATCCTCTGGTTTAAATTCTGCACGAGTTTTCCATCATCAAGAAACCAGTTTTTAAACTATGTTCTACAGGGCTCCTGGGTTCCATGGAGGGGTTTGGAGGCTGTTGTTGGGGACTGGGGCAAGCACATGGGGAGTCTGAGTCTTAGGGGCTCCAGGCCCCCAACTTCCATATCAGCCGAAACAGTTTGGATGGTTTCTGGTCTATAGAGTTCCAGAGTTTTCTGTACATTTTCCTTTATAAAAAGGATTCCAGGGATTTTTTAAAAAAGCCTCATTTTCAGTGGTATAAGTTGGAAATATTTTTTCCCAGGTTGAATCACTATATCTACTAGAGGACAATTATGGCAATAAACACTTTATTTTTCCATTTTAATAACAACAACAACAAAATTAACTGGAACTTTCACACACCAAATTAGGAGGAAGTTCAGCATCCTCCTTTTAGGGTGCCCCTTGATTTTTTAAGAACTCTAGGAACTTATATGATCTAAAAGTTGAGGTTAATTAGGGGAATAACAGATTGGCCAGATACTGTCATTACTTCTTATAGCCACATGATGTCACTGTGGACAACTAGTCATTTTGACTGATTCTGCAGGTCTGCTTCTGGCTCATATTTATGCAAGCCACTGAGAATCCTCAAAGGATAGTCTGCATTGGTGTACAATCCACTGTCTCTGTGTTGTGCTTAGCTAAGTGTGTCCCACACCTGAGTTCCCAGGGACACAGCTCTTGACACTCACTTGTTTCTGGCCCATCTGAAGTCATCTTCCAAGGCACCAAAAACCATGTGAACACTGTTGATTAACTGACTCTGGGGTCTGCACTTTGTGAAATAGTCCCATATGTCTTGTTGCAAATTCGTATCATTAGGGATTGGGCAGTTTTTCACCCTTGCAGATCTTGAACGACAAAGTTACGTTAACTTTATTGGAGGGTAGGACTGTCTACACTTCCTCCACTTAATGTTGGCTCCTCTGATGGCTTCCAGGGGCCCCAAATGCCTTTACTACAAGCCTTGCCTTCCATGATTTTCCTCTCATGGACAATCAAGATGACTTTCTGGAAGCTCTTGTTAGAGAAGAGAATGACTCCTCACCCTCCTTCACTCTTTCAAGTTTTAGTCTTTAGCAGAACATTCTCCAAATGATTATAGTCACTTCTTTTGAAAAGTTAAATCTTTTTACTTGCAAGAACAGATGCTGGAGATGTTGTTGGGGCAAGATTGTCAGGGATCTTTTATGTCGTGGTATGAGTTTGGATTTTATTCTGTAAGCAATGAAAAGTCAGAAGAGATCTTTAAGCATCAGAGAGACAGGATCAAGTTTGTTTTTAGAAAACTAATTCCAGAGGTTGTGAGGAAGATGAACTATGGTAAAGAAAGACCAATAGGGCCAGCCCCGTGGCTTGGTGGTTAAGTGAGCGCGCTCCACTGCTGGCGACCCGAGTTCGGATCCCGGGCTCCCACCGGCGCGCTGCTTCTCCGGCCATGCTGAGGCCGCGTCCCACATACAGCAACTAGAAGGATGTGCAGCTGTGACACACAACTATCTACTGGGGCTTTGGGGGGAAAAAAATAAATAAATGAAATCTTTAAAAAAAAAAAAAAAAAAAAAAAGAAAGACCAATAGTAGGGAGGCTATCCTAGTCAATGGGCTGTTATCATAGTTTGGGCAAGAAACATTGAGGGCTTGAAGCAATGCAGTACTAGTGATGCTGAAGAGGAGTGGTGGATTCCAAAGATATTCTGAGGTGGAATTGGTAGAAATTGGGGAGATTGTGAGAGTCAAAAAGAGAAGGAGAGGACAAGGTTGGCCCTAAGTGTCTGGATGTTGATATCATATCGAGTGTAGTGAGTTACAAAGGGAGAAAAGATTTCTAAGGAAAGAAGGTAAGTTCGTTTGGAGACATTGGATTGGAAAGATTTTTACGGGGCACAGAATTCGAGGGTTGGCAGTTTTTTCTTCCATCGCATTATATATGTCATTCCATTGTCTTCTAGTTTTCATTGTTACAGTTGAGAAGTCAGCCATAATTCTTATTACTGTTCACCTGAATGTAATGAGTCTATTGTTTTCTGACTGCTTTTCAGATTTTTCTCTTCACTTTTTTTTTAGCCTTTCAACTGATGTGCCTAGGTATGGTTTTTCTTTGTGTTTATCTCATTTGGCTGGATATTTATCCTATTTTGCTGAGATTTTTGAACTTGTGGTTTGATGTCTTTTTATTAGTTTTGCAAAATTATTGGCCATTATCTCTACAAATATTTGTTCTGTTTTGTTCTCTTTAATCTTGGTATGCAACTCCAATTACATGTATGTTAGAAGGTCTGGTATTGTCACACATGCCTCTCACATTGTGCTTTACTTTTCTCTCTTATTTTCTAGTTTGGATAATTTAATTTACCCATCTTCAAGTTCACAGATCCTTTCTTCTATGTTTAGTCTGCAGTTAATTAAGCCTTTCTAATACACTCTTAGTTTCAGATACTATACTTTTCAGTCTTAGGATATCCGTTGGTTAGGTTTTTAGAGATTCTACTTCTGTGTAGAAATTCTCCATCTTTTCATTTGCATTGTCCATTATTTCCTCTCATTTATTTAAACTATTTATAATAGTTAAAATCCTTGTCTTCTAATTCCAATAATTTATTTATCTGTGGATCTACTTCCATAGACTGTTTTTTGATTTTCTGATTATCAGTCATCTGTTACTTTCCTTCACATCTCATAATTTTTTATGGTATGCTGGACACTGCATTTAATAAATAATTTTTTAGAATTTTAGAATTGTTTTAGATTTACAGAAAAATTGTGAAATAGTACAGAGAGTTCCCATATACCCCAAATCCAGTTTCACCTCTTATAAATACCTTACATTAGTATGGCACATTTGTCACAATTAACGAAACAACATTGATACATTATTATTAACTAAAATCCACACTTGATTGAGATATCTTTAGTTTTTACCTAATGTCCTTTATCTGTTCCAGGATCCCATCCAGGATACCACGTTATATTTAGATGTGATGACTCCTTAGGCTCCTCTTGGCTGTGACAGTTTCTCAGACTTTCCTTGCTTTTGATGACCTAGAAAATTTTAAGAACTATTGGTTAGATATTTTGTACAATATTCCTCAATTGTCTAACGTTTTCTTCGTGATTAGACCAGGTTATGGATTTTAGGGAAGAAGACCACAGAAAGGAAGTGCCACTTTCTTTACCACATATCAAGTGTACATACTATCAACATAACTTATCACTGTTGATATTAGCATTTGTCAGATTTCTCCATTGTAAAGTCACTCGTTATTCCCTCTTTCCATGCTGTGCTCTTTGGAAAGATGTCCCTATGCATAGCCTACACTTAAGGAGTGGGGAGTTAAGCTCCACATCTTTGAGGACAGAGTATCTACACAGATCATTTGGAATTCCTTTGCATGGGTGATTTTTTTAATTCTCCCTCATTTATTTATTTATTTAATCATTTACTTAGATTAATATTGACTCACAGATATTTATTTTATACTTTGGGTTATAATCCGATGCAACATTATTTATTTTGGTGCTTAAATTGTTCCAGTTTTGGCCATTGGGAGCCTTTCAGTTAACTCCTTTGATAACCTCCTTCCCCCGTAATTTTGGGTTTTTTGAGCAATTCCATGCTTTCTGGTATTATAAGATGCTCCAGGCTCATCTTCTATATTTCTTGTCAGGTTTTGGAAATTTTCTGCCTACCCTTAAGAAAATTCAACAATAATTTTTTATATTCTAAACGTGAAGAAAACACTCCACAGTTTTGTGGACCAAATCTAGCCATATGGCCAGACATGACATTCATGGGACAGGAAGCAAAATTCTCCCACTGGAGGATCAGCAAATATTTGGGACCAAAAATAAAATCTACCACAATGATCTACAGATTTACAGAGACTCGTGTATAACAGTGCAAAACATGGATGTGCCCAATGGAAAAGGAGCTGGGCAAGAGAAAGACAAAAATGTGCTTCAGTATGAAAATAGAGATACAAGGACACAAGTTAGGATGCTACTAAGAAAGTAGCGCTTCGCTTATTTGGACAGATCAATCTTCTGACTTCTTTCAAATGATTTCACTTGCAGTCATTTAAATACTTCATGAAACAGAGCTTTTAGGCTGCTAACACATATGTGAATCAAGTCCCATCAATAGCAAATTCTTTATCAAACACTTGTGAAATTTGATGTTTGAAGTTGGCAGATTTATTTCATTTTTATCTTTCCGGTAAGTACAACTTCACCATTTGCCATTTGTGAAATGATTTGTTCATATATTTGGAAACAGCATGTTAAAAGCTTGTCAGGGAAAATGATGAGACAACAAATCCTGTTTTGAAATCTTAAAAGTGTCCCAGTGTAGGAAACTTCATTGGAACCTTCTGGAACTCTAAGATGAGAACTTCAAGGATCAGTCAGTTACCCAAGGTTTAATGCCAGTTTGTAACATAAATGCTTCCAATATTCAAAGCTGTTGTGTCACTCGATATATTTTAATGTGGAATCTCACCTCCTACAACTGTATTGGGAGATTTTGCCGTATGAAAATTTCATATGAAGTTCCCAGAATTTTATGTGTTTAACATATTTAAACACTTTTTCCCTTTAATTTCAATCGGCAGTAGTAGAAAGAATGACAGATTATGGTTTAAAGAAAGCTTAGGAAAAAACATGATCATGAACCGTTATCGCTTTATTCTCCTTTAATCTGAATAAACTTTGTCTATAGTCACTATAACATAATGTCCTGCATTACATATTTAATATAAACGACCCTTTCCCCTTGGGATACTGCATGCAAAGTACTTAGCATTGTGCCAGCTATACAGTAAGCACTCAATAAATGTTAGCTAAGAAAAACAATAAGAACAATCTCACCAGTTTGATGAAGTGAGGGAGGATGGTTAGGCAACTGAGGGTCATAGGAAAGAACCTAAAGCTTATTTTGAGAAGTCAACTTTTTAATTTTTATATTTATTTGCTTAGTTTTTAGTGTGCAGAGCAATGGAGGTATTGATGATTTAAGAAAGTTGATTTAGCCAGTGAGTCCAATCAGAAAGGTGATGTGAGTAGCAGGATTCTGAGGATCAATTGTGTTTGAGGTTCTTCTCTGAAGGTCTCTCAGACCTTTTTTTGGTGGCCTGGGTGTAATCTTGATGTTTTGCATTTTATCCTGGAAATTTTGCACATAGAACTAGAATCAGGAACATTTTATTTGTTCTGCTTTATAGAGGTAGTCAAATAATCATGACTGTTAACCATCCTCTACTTAAAATTCTCCCCTTGAGCTTTAGAGAAATGTAGTGACAATTTCAATATCACCCAGCAAAAAGTGTTGGAATTGGACCAAGAAGCCAGGCATGACTACATATCTAGACTTCTTTTTACTGCACTAGGGTGTGTTAATGAAAGGTGATCAAAATCCCACTTTTCGAAGGATTGCTCCCATATTTAAAAAATAATTGCTACTATATTGAATCTTCTGCTGGCATTCCTAGGCGATTCCTGGGGACAGCTAATTGTCTTATTTTACCCATTAGTAAGTACAACGTAATTGTACGCAACTTTCCATCTACATTAAACCTCAATTTTAACTACTTGTGTTTCCAGGATTAGTGGATTGGGGTCAGGACTCTGACACTATTCTGTTTTTTTGTTGTTGTTGTTGTTTATTGCAGTAACATTGGTTTATAACATTGTATAAATTTCAGGTGTACATCATTATACTTCTATTTCTGCATAGATTACATCATGTTCACCACCCAAATACTAATTACAACCCATCACCACACCCATGTGCCAAATTATCTTTTTCGCCCTCCTCCCTCCCCCCTTCCCCTCTGGTAACCACCAATCCAATCTCTGTCTCTATGTGTTTGTTTATTGTTGTTATTATCTACTACTTAATGAGTGAGATCGTACGGTATTTGACCTTCTCCCTCTGACTTATTTCACTTTGCATAATACCCTCAATGTCCATCCATGTTGTCACAAATGGATGGATTTCATTGTTTCTTATGGCTGAGTAGTATTCCATTGTGTATATATACCACATCTTCTTTATCCATTCATCCCTTGATGGGCACTTAGGTTGCTTCTAAGTCTTGGCTATTGTGAATAACCCTGCAATGAACACAGGGGTGCATGTATCTTTACGCATTGGTGTTTTCAAGTTCTTTGGATAAATACCCAGCAGTGGAATAGCTGGATCATATGGTAGTTCTATTCTTGATTTTTTGAGGAATCTCCATACTGTTTTCCATAGTGGCTGCACCAGTTTGCACTCCCACCAGCAGTGTATGAGAGTTCCCTTCTCTCCACATCCTCTCTAACACATGTTGTTTCCTGTCCTGTTAATTATAGCCATTCTGACGGGAGTGAGGTGATATCTCATTGTAGTTTTGATTTGCATTTCCCTGATAGTTAATGATGTTGAACATCTTTTCATGTGTCTGTTGGCCATCTGTATATCTTCTTTGGAGAAATGTCTGTTCAGGTCTTTTGCCCATTTTTTAATTGGGTTGTTAGTTTTTTTGTTGTTGAGATGCGTGAGTTCTTCATATATTTTGGAGATTAAGCCCTTATCAGATGTATGGTTTGCAAATATCTTTTCCCAATTGTTAGGTTGTTTTTTCATTTTGCTGGTGGTTTCCTTTGCTGTGCAGAAGCTTTTTAGTTTGAGGTAGTCCCATTTGTTTATTTTTTCTATTGTTTCTCTTGCCCAGTCAGACGTGGTGGTTGAAAATATGTTGCTAAGACCAATGTCAAAGAGCGTACTGCCTATGTTTTCTTCTAGAAGTTTCATAGTTTCAGGTCTTACATTCAAGTCTTTAATCTATTTTGAGTTAATTTTTGTGTATGGTGTAAGGTTAGGGTCTACTTTCATTTTTTTGCGTGTGGCTATCCAGTTTTCCCAACACCATTTTTTGAAGAGACTTTCTTTTCTCCATTGTATGTTCTTGGCTCCTTTGTCAAAGATTAGCTTCTGACACTATTCTGAAAACAAATTGGGCTCTTTTCCTTTTTCTAAAAAGTAGTCAATTTAGTCAATACAAGATCAATATTTCCTTCATGAAATAATCAGTTTGAATGCAAAGTAAGTTTAAAAGTGTTTGTTTTAAAATGCTAGCATAACACCATTAGAAGGCAATAGTATAAATTTAAGTAGAAAGAGAATACCTAATTTCTTTTGAAATCTTTTTGATGATTTTCATCAACGTTTTCACAATTTAAACCTAGATTGAGTTGTATTCCAATGTTCTCAGTAGGGGGGAGGTGGAAAGAAGCAATATTTCATTGGATAGCAGCGACATGACCCTGGCACTTTTCATTAAATCAGTGAAGAATTAGCCAACCAGTTTGGTGTCTTGAAGGCACAACGACTTCTTAATTAACTAAATTTCTCACTTTTTAAATTGGTGGCTTTCTTGTTGCACTGATACAGCATTAGATAAAACTAAAAATTAGCGATTTTCTGCAAACCATAGGAGGCATTTACAACATCTGTCAAGGCAGCTCTTGCATGGCCAAGTTGGAAGCAACTGAATATCATGGAGAAGGCAAAATTCACTTTGGGTCGTCTCAGCTTTACTTAAAGCTCCTCCCGCTCTACTCCTGGTGACCCAGCTCCAGGTCCAGGCCCAGGCCCAGCTGGTCTGGGAGCACCTATCAGTGTTGCATTCCCAGGGGGCTATCTGTCCTGTAATCCTAGCTGAGATGCTAACTCATAATGACTGCCAACTCTCAGCTTCCAGGGGATATTTGAGTTCTAATGAGAGCTTAGGAGGAATAGAAACTCTAATGATTATATTTCAAGTAGAGGGTGGGTGAAATTTTGGGGGTCAGGGAATTCTCAAATCCTATCCCATGGGTATCTATATGTCTGTGGAGGCTGGTCCCTACAAGGAACACAGCTGATACAAAAACAGAGCCAAGGTCAGACATTGAAGATTTTAGTCCATTTTTTCATGCAGATTCCCATTGTGATTCGTATCTGATTTGGGGGCATTGAGGATGAGTTTTGAGAATTTGCTACCTGTAAATGATGTGGTAGGGAAAGGTGAGGACATACAACCACAAATATTAATTGAGAACTAACATATACCAAACACTGAACTAAGTACACAGGTGAGCAAAACAGGTAGTGACCTTGTCTTCGTGGCACTTGATAGCATAGTGGTGGAAAGTAGAAAGTAATCAAATATGTAAATATATACTATGAATTGTAATAAATACTGTGAGGGTAAATACAAGATACTAAGGGCGTTACTGAGGGAGTCTTTTAATTTTACCTTGGAGAAGATTAACTCAATGGTTAAGTTCACAGATTCTGGAGCCAAAATGTCTGGATTCAAATCCCAGCTCAGCTGTGTGATCTTGGGCACATTACTTAAGCTTCTGTGCCTGACTTTCTTCATCTGGAAAATGGGGATAATAACAATACCTACTTTATGGAGTTGGTGCGAGGCTTAAATGAATTAATATATGTAAAGTGATTAGAACAGAGACTGGTACAGAGTAAACTTTAGCTGTTATTATTATTATTGCTGGGGCTTGGGGAGAGAGCCTCACTGAGGAAATGCCAGCTGAGGGTGATTAGGAGGAAGCCTCATGAAGAGGGTTGGGAAGTGGGCTCTAGGCGGAGGGAAAAGCTTCTGAGATAAGAAGGGGCTCAGTACATTTGAGAAACAGAAAGAAGAGAGAGCCCATCTGGATACGCCAAGTGGCCAGAGGGGTGAGGTAAGGCTCCAGAGGAGGATGGAGATCAGATTATGTTGAGATTTGAAGAACATTTTAAGGATTTTGGATTTTATTCTAAGTGCAATGGGAAGCCACAGATGTGTTTTGATCTAGAAAATGACATGATATAATATAATATATGCTTTAAAAAAGAATATTCTGCCTGCCCCATGGAGAATGGACAGGAAAGCTGAGGTGGAGAAACCACTTAGGAAGCTGTGTTAGTCTAGTTAGAGTTCTCTAGAGAAACAGAATCAATAGGATGTGAGTATGTATGTGTGTCTCTCTCTCTATAGGTATGTATATATATGTCTGTCTATCTATATTTTTGTCTATCTGGACACATATATACATACACACACACACACATTTATTTTAAGGAATGGCTCATGTGGTTGTGTGGGCTAGCAAGTCTGAAACTTGCAGGGTAGGTCGGCAGGCTGGAAATTCCAACAAGTGATGACATTGCAGTCTTGAGTCTTAAGGCAGTCTGGAGGCCAGATTCTTTCCTCTTTGGGGGACCTCAGTCTTTTCTCTGAAGGCCTTCAATTTATTGGAGAGGCCCGCTCACATTAAGAGGGTAATCTGCTTTATGAAAAGTCTACTGATCTAAATGTTAATTACATATAAAAAGCATCTTCACAGCAACATTGGGACTGGTGTCTGACCGAACAACTGGGCACCATAGCCTACCACGCTGACACATAATATTAACCATCACAGGGCCTATTTCCATGGTCCAGGTGAGAGATGATGGTGGACTAGGGTGATGTGTATGGAGATCAAGAGGAGTGGTTGAAGTCAAGATTTAGTATGAAAAAAGAATGAGCAGAACTTGGTGTTGATTGATTGTGGGATGGGATAAAAAACACGAGGAATCAACAACATTCCCTTGATTTCTGGCTTTAGCAAAAAGCATAGCACTATCTCATCTATCTAGTCAAATGCAAGGGGTAGGGGAGAGAGAAAGTATCAGGGATGAGAGGAGACAGGAGGGAAGAAGAAAGAGAGAGAAAGAACCAGGGGTGGGCATCTTTCGTGTGGAGAGGCCCTGCCTGGGGCGGAGGGTAGGGGGAACTTAGCACATGGACATTGGCAGTCAGAAGCACTGTTTCACTTGGGAACTCCCATAGCTAGCAGGGGACTGTAGCAGTGACCTTTCACAGCAGTGCCCCTACCTTCTACCAAGTGTGGCCCAATGGAAGTCAGGTACTTGCAGGAAGGACTGGCTCATTCCACTGTGACCCAAAGCAGGAATATGGAGAGAGGATAAAGCTTCCTTTCTACAAAGTTTGGAGAAAGTTGTTTCAAAAAGGAGACAGTATTGGGGCCGGCCTGGTGGTATAGTGGTTAAGTTTGTGTGCTCTGCTTCAGTGGCCTGTTGTTTGTGGGTTTGGATCCCAGGTGCGGACCTACACACTGCTTATCAAGCCATGCTGTGGCGGCATCCCATGTAAAGTAGAGGAAGATGGGCATGGATGTTAGCCCAGGGCCAGTCTTCCTCAGAAAAAGAGGAGGATTGGCAACAGATGTTAGCTCAGCACTGACCTTCCTCACCAAAAAAAAAAAAAAAAGAAGGAGACAATATTAGCTGTGTCAAATGAAGCTGAGTGGTCTAGGACTGAAAAGTGCCTATCCAATTTGGTAGCATGAACATCTCTGGTACCCTTAGAAGAGTAGTTTTACTGGCAGTCCCATTTTGCAGATGAACAAATTGAGGTTATAAGGGCAAATTAACTAGTCTTAGTTCAAGCTGGCAGCTCGGTTTGTCTCAAAAGACCATGCTCTTAATTTCTGTATGTTTTTGCCCCCTGAGAATGTGCACAGGGTAAAGTCTTGCTGCCTCTGCCTTCATTTTATGGCCTTTAGTTTTTTGGTAAGGAAGATTAGCCCTGAGCTAACATCTGTTGCCAATCCTCCTCTTTTTGCTGAGGAAGATTGGCCCTGGGCTAACACCCGTGCCCATCTTCCTCTACTTTATATGGGACGCTGCCACAGCATGGCTTCACAAGTGGTGTGTTGGTCTGCGCCCGGGATCCGAACCCATGAACCCTGGGCCACTGATGTGGAAGTGCGCGAACTTAATGGCTATACCACTGGGCCGGCCCCTTTATGCCCTTTTCTTGATGTGGCTCGTGGAGAGTTGTGCTCTGATTCTGGACGTTAGCCCAGACCTAAACTGGGTCTTCTGAAAACATCTCGAAGTTCTAATGCTTAGGACTCTTTCCCAAACCCACGACATTTGATAACATTTTTTTAAAGTCTTAGTGGAGGTAAATTATCAGTTTGTAGAACCAATTCTTTAAAATCCTTCTTTGTTAAGAGACCCATGCAATTAAAGCAAATTTACTGAAACAGATTTTATACCTACTCAGTCGTCGTCTAACAAAATTTCACCCTAACCAAGAACAACCACTTAACCATATTGAAGAGCTAATTTAGTTTCAGCCCAGTCATTTTGAAATAAACACTGTACAATAAAATTTAAATTATAGTAGTTCTTCTCTAGAAGTTACTGTGTATGTATTTATAACTTCATAGCACATGCCATTATGATGGATTTGATATTCTGTTATTTCCAACTCACATTAAATTCCTTGTTTATTTGACTTCTGGATTCACAAGTGTCAATGACTCTTTGCTCATGTTTCCTGTTCCTTCCTCTACATGTTGGGTGAAGGGGGTGGCCTTGAGTCTAATTTGTAGCTGTGGCTATGATTTCTTTTCAACCCGTCAGAAGATTTTTAGGAAGATGCACATGTAAATCATAGTCGTATCTAAGGAATAAAAACAATAAAAAGAACAAAGTAGTTGGTGGTTGAAATGCAAAAGGCAGACTAACCCTTCCCCACCACCCCCACAAAGCAGATCAGATGGACTTGGCCATGCTTAGGCAGATCCACAGTGAGATAGCTGGCCAGCCAGAGAGAGAGAGAGACCGGAAAGTTCTTTATTGGATCACAACCAGATGGTTTGGGTCATCTTTAGTTTAACCTTGAAACCAGTCTGTTTTATGTTACTCTCTGTGCCCTACTTTTTTGTGCTTTTCCCTGCTGAGAGTGGCATTTTTTTTTTTCTGGATTCAGATAACTGTTTTCTTCTAAACCAGACTTCTGAACTTATTTTTTTCCTTTAATCCATACCTTTTCATTTGAGACAGTATTACCTTAGCTTGATGAAAATCTTTGCTGTTGCTTGAGGATGCAGTTAATATTTTTGCCATATGCAGCAAGGTGACACAGGGTTACTTTTCATCTGTCTGTCATACCTGGGGTGGCTGAGCACAAGGGTTTCACTTTTGATCACTGGATGGAAAATTCCTAATTTGCACATTAGAGTAAAGCCTCAGCAGGGTTTGTATATGGCTAAAGTGTTGTGAGTACCAGGACAGCCTGTTCTGCAGTCTTTCCCCTCTACTATCTTTGTAAAGATGACCCCTCATCTCCCTTTTTCCCTCTCTGGGGAGTTCTGGCATTTCATGTTTCCCTGTATATCTGATTTGATTTTTAAAAACCCATAAAACCTTATCAGTAATAAGCTCATCTTTTCATGTTTAAAGCATTGGGCTTATAATATTTTCCTATTTCATGACTGATAATTTTGCCATATGACCTTAAATGATACCAAGGATTAGGGAGGGCATGCTAATATTCCCCTGTGACTTTACCTAATTTCCGCCTTCCAAACAACAGCGTCTCTCCTGGTTCTTTTGGGCAATTACATGATAAGCATCTCAGTCAGGAGGCAGAAAACACAGGACTTGATTTCTTTTCACAGAGAAAATTTAAGATAAAGAGTAGTTAACTAGGTAAATGAAGGCAAAATAAACGAAGTTATCATGGAGATATCATAGGGCAAAGAGAAGAAGTTGGAATTATTAAAACTTAGAACCATGGAAGAGATGTCCCATCGAGCTAAAACTCAGAATTCTGAGGAGAAGCCACTACTCAGCTGGGACTGGTGTCTCTGAGCTCAGAGGAGGTGCCCTGACCTGTCTAAGGCAAGGACACTGGCCAGCAAGTGCTAGTGTCTCTGAGGGCGTGGGATGTGGCTGGATCCGCAAGTGCTGGAAAAAACACATACTGGTTCAATTTTTGCACTGGGAGGGAGCTGCTGTGCTGGGGCGGAGAAGCAAAAAGGAGTGACACAGGAAGTAGGCAGAAAATGCAACAAGCAAACAGGAAGGAGCAAATCCCCTCTGCCTCCTCTAGCTTTGCAATCTCCCTGCCGTCCCCCTAAGCAGCACGTGACAAGGAGGAGCAGGGAAGGTAGGATGTGGTCGCAGAATCCCAGCCCAGCATCACACAGCCAGGTGTGGAACAGTACGTTTGGAGTTGAGAGGCACAGCCTGGTATCTGGCACATTGAGCTATCGTTGTGCAAATCCTTTCATTTGTACAGGACTTTTATTCAAGTTCTGTATTTTGAAAGTAATAAGCATGCCACACATAAAGAATGACTGTGACCAAGGTATTTTATCACTTTCAAGGCACGCCTGTAAAATGCTCAACAGATGTGCATTTTTTAATGCACGTTTTACTGAACACAAGAAGTTCCATTTGGGGGCTATTTATGTCAGGACTATACAACCCAATGTGGTGTTTTTTAAATATGTGCACAAATTCTTCAACATTCCTCCCTTCAAAAGATGCTGCCTAATTCCTCTCCCATCTTAATTCCCCCTTCTCTTGTATGTGGGTGAACTTAGTTACTGGCTTCTAACATATGGAATGTGCCAGAAACCATGGTGTGTGACTTCCAAGCTAGGTCATAACAGGCATTGCCACTTCTGTCTTGCGCCCTTGGATGGCTCTCCTCAGGGGGTAGCTTGTCACCGTGACATGAGGACAGTCATGGTGCCTGAGGAGAGGCTCATGTACAGAGAACCTGAGGCTTCCTGCCACCATCAGCACTGCTGCCAAGTGTGTGAATGAGCCAACTTGGCAGCAGATCCTATAGCTGCATTGAAGCCTTTAGAGGATGGCAGCTTTGGCCATGGTGTTGACTGCAACTCACAAGAGACCCTGAGCCAGAATCACCCAGCTAAGCTGCTTCCAAATTCCCGAAGCTGAGAAAATAAATTTTATTGTTTAAAGCCACTAAGTTATTGGGTAATTTGTTATGCAGCAATAGATCACTAATACACCGTGGCTTTTGGAAAACAATGGGAATGATCAATGTTTTAAAAAGATTCACTGTCCTCATTTGGGAAGTCACTATCATTCTTTTTCAGGGGGTCTACCTCTCATGACTGTACCTTTTCCAGGGAATTTGCTATAAATACAGCACTATCATGTGTATTTAGAAGCAAGCTTGTAGATTCCACACCAGACTTGCAGTATGATGTATGGCACCTAGCAATGAGCATAAGAGAAGAAGTATTTTCCAAGTAAAACCATCACGTCATTGCTATAGTCATCATCATTACCATCACCATCATTGTCATTAAACATTCAGCTGCAGATAATATTATGATAATAAGTGTCCATTTAAAGGGAGAAGTCAACCACAGGCCCCAAAAGGCAATTGCACAGATTCTTAATTATTTATTTTTAAAATAATTATTTTCCTCTTGTCTTAAGGTCCTTAGTATTTATAAATGTGTTGATGTTTCCATTTGTTTGATGCAGCCAGCAGTCCATGGGAACAGACAGTGTGAATCAAGGCAATAGCGCTTTCTATGTCAGCATTCCTTTGAACATGCTGCTGTCAACTCAGCCATTAGCTTCATTTTGCAAATTGATTCTCTTTATTGGTACCCATATTGGATGACAGAGGAAAGGGAAGAAATGGAGGAAAGAAGTATGCCTGCTGAGATGATTGCACTCATCCCTCTCTGCAGGAAATAAAAAATCTTCTCTATCCTTTCATTCCTCTAAGCATGCCACTTCAAAATGCAGTACAGCAAAGATCTCCAATGTTAAAAAGCTCAGATGACATCTCCAGAGCAATACAATATCCAACTTTTGAACGAGGGGCAGACAAGGTGACTAATGGCTGGGAGGCTGGTCATATGCCCCAGAGAAGTGCAGTAGGAGGGCTTGAAAGTGATTCCTCTTGGTAAGTCAGCATGGAGATTTTGCAACTATAATTTGTTTACTACAGAACAAGCCAATCATGGTTCCTTCACACAATGCTTGTGTTCCATGCAACTAGAGGAGGAGCCAGGATGCGTTTTCTTCTTTCCCATCTTCCAGTTTCAGTTTGTTACTTGAGCTAGGACTATTAGCTTCCCTTACATACGTGGGTGTCAGGAGATAAGACACTGTGCTTTCCCCAACTCTTCATGACAGAGGAATCTTGATGCTACTTGACGTGATGCAGCTCCTCCTTTTGATTATGGGGCTTTTGTTTGCAGGTCACATGGACAGTCATTTTCAGTTTAGTACAATATAAGGATAGGAACAAGGAGGGAGGGGACAGTGCTCATGGGAGAGGAAAAAGAGGCAAGGAGAGAAACATGGAAGTGAGAGATTTGGAATTGCAAATCTGGGGTTAAAAGAACAGCTACAGAGGGCCTGGCCCCATGATGTAGTGGTTGAATTTGGCACTCTCTGCTTTGGCAGCCCAGGTTCGCGGGTTCTGATCCTGGGTGCAGACCTACACCTCCTCAGCCATGCTGAGGTGGCAACCCACATACAAAATAGAGGAAGATTGGTACAGATGTTAGCTCAGGGCTAATCTTCCTCAAGCAAAAAAAGAGGAAGATTGGCAACAGATGTTAGCTCAGGATGAATCTTCCTCACACACACACACAAAAGGAACAGCTATGGAGGGACCAATTTCTGTGTAAGTGTTTTCAAGGCCTGAGCAGTGAGCAGAGGTGTGTGGAGCCCTCCCCCCACCACTCCACACACCAACATCCCTGAATCATCTCCTGAGTGTGACCCTGCACAGCCCCATCCCAACTCCAGGCTTCCTCCTTGTCCTCCATGCTGGAAATACCAGTGAGAAGGAGTCTGATCAGGCATCCAGGTTAGCATGAAAATAAGGCAAATTTTTTTTTAAAGAAAATAAATAAAAAAAAGAAAACAGCCTTTGATTGCTGGTCTGGAGTACCCCCTCAGGGCAGGGCCAAACTCTCTCTGTTTTGATAGTATCTCAGCAGCTTCTGTTTCAAGAGACCTCACAAACCTGACCTCATGGGAAGGGGCTAGGGATACCAGGGATGGCTAGAAAAATGAGGGGTATCAAGTAGTTTAAATCTCTGCTGTAAATATTGTTAGTGTTGTGCTTAAAAACTCTTTGCTCCAAAAGAGACATTGGACTTTTGAGAGACAATTTCTGTGGAGTTTGGGTAGGCAGGAGAAATGTCCAAGCCAGAGTGCTGGGGGCTGCTAGGGAAGCATTTAATTGAAATTTGTGATAGCAAATTGAACACAAGCTTCAATTTCAATAGGAAGAGAGGTAAGTTAGAAGGAAGAGGGCTTGTTGTTCCTTATCACCATGGGGTGTAAGGAGCTGAGTGTTTCATATGCCTAAATGTATTTATCTAATTAAAAATTTAAAAAAATCATTTTCGAAATCAAGACTTTATATTTCAGAGAGCTGGTCCTATATCCAGGCCAATAAGATTTAGTCTCTAATGATGGGTCTTATATAAGTTCTGGAAATATTTTGAAATATGGACTTGTATTAATTTGCAAGGTATTGCTAGGTAATTGTTTCAGCTGGCATCCTGCTTCCCTGAGGCATTTCCAAGTTTAAGGTCATTCTTTCTTCTTTTCACTAACTAGACATGTTTGGTTCTGCAGGGGTATTATAATTGCTGAAACACTAGCTTTCTTTCCAACTCTTCAGGTGGGTGGTAACTTATAGAATCCCTTCTGTCTATTCTATTTTTATTGGGATTGAGGCATTATAATAAGTTCTGGAATTTCCTCATATGCACTACGGTTAATAATTTTAGAAATACTTTAATTTTTCGTTAAAATGGAACATACATTGTCATAGCCATTGAAGAACTTCCAATAAGCCCTAGTAAATAGATGTATATGTTGCTGAATTTATTCTCTGGGTTTTCAGTATCTTGTGGAAAATGTCTACTCTGAGAGAGACTTCTAACACTCTGCTCTCTTTCCAGGCACGTGGGAAGACGATACTTTCCTGCTGCCTTGCAACTGGATAACCAGTTATTGCCACTGAGTTGTGAGTAGAAGAAACATGTGTCACTTCTGGGCTAAAGCATTTAATTGCTGGTGTGTGACCTTCTAGCTCTGTCCTTTCCTTGTCATGGTGAGCCCTGAAGCATGGAAATATGGTGGCATCTCAAGATGCAGTGACCACATGGAGTAACACCGACCTGTCAGTCTATCCTGGGCATGTAGTATGAGTGAAAAATAAGCTTTTGTGGTTTTAAGCCACTGAAATTTCTGGATTTTTTGCTACTGCAGCATAACCTAACCTGTTCTAACCATCATATGCTTCCTCTTCACAAATATACACAAACTACGGCCTGTGGACAAATCTGTCCTGTTGTCTGTTTTTTCTTTAATTTTTAAATTTTTTCTACTTCTTTTATTCTTTTTGCCTATTCATGAAGATGAAACAGAGAGATAAAAAAGTTGTGACAAAGACCTTTCGTGGTGAGGGTCTGGTTGTCCCAGTAGATAAAAATGATGTTGGGTACAGAGAGCTCTCTGAAACAGATGATTTCAGAGAAAATTCAAGAAAATTTGCAAGACAATTATTGAGGCACAAAGTGATGGGGAGAGACTGAAAGCTTTTGCTTTCATTCAGGAAATAATGACTTTTGTGCAGTTTGCTAATGATGAATGTGATTACGGCATGAGGCTTGAGTTGGGAATGGAACTCTTTTACTATGGCTCACACTATTTTTATAAAATTGCTGGCCATCTTTTAACTCTTGCTTATAATCTGTTGAAGAGGACTCTTCTTGAAATTATTGAAGATCATCTAGCAAATAAGTAAAAGTAAAGACAACATAGACGAACTTATAGCATGAGTGAGAATTGGCTTTGTTTGGTGTGCAATATTTTAAAGCATTAGTATTAAACTTGTGGGTTTTTTGTTTCTTTTATTGTGAGGAAGATTAGCCCTGAGCTAACATCTGATGCCAATCCTCCCTTTTTTGCTGAGGAAGATTGGCCCTGGGCTAACATCCGTGTCCATCTTCCTCTATTTTATATGAGACACCGCCACAGCATGGCCTGACAAGCGGTGCATTGGTGCATGCCCGGGATCCGAACCTGCAAACCCCGGGCCGCCATAGCAGAGTGTGTGCAGTTAACTGCTACACCACTGGGCTGGCCCCTTAAACTTGTGGTTTTTGTTTTGTTTTTAAGGAATACAGAAAATAAATTGATGGAAACATTTACTAAAAACTTAAAAGTATACACATAATATAAAATTTACCATTTTAACCACTTTTAAGCGTACATTTCAGTGGCATTAGGTACATTCACGAAGTTGTGCAATCATTATCATTATCCATTTCCATAACTCTTTCTTCTTTCCCACCAGAACTTGGTTTCCAGTAAGAATAACTCCCCATTCCTCCTCCACCTGGCCCCTGGTAGCCACTATTCTGTTTTCTGTCTTTATAAATTTACCTATTCTAGATACCCCATATAAGTGGATAATGCAATGTTTGTCGTTTCGTATCTGACTTATTTCACTTAGCATAATGTTTTTAAGGTTCATCTATGTTGTAGCATATCAGAATTTCTTTACTTTTTAAGACTGAGTGATATTCCATTGGATGTATATGCTACATTTTTTTATCCATTCATCTGTCATTGGACACTTGGGTTATTTCCACCTTTTGGCTATTGTGAATAGTACAGCTATGAACATTGGCATACAAATACTTGTTCAAGTCACTGCTTTCATTTCTTTTGGGTATATGCCCAGAAGTGGAATTGCTCATATGGTAACTCTATGTTTAACATTTTAGGAATCATTAAACTGTTTTCCACAGTGGCTGCACCATTTTATGTTCCCACCAGCAATGTATGAAGGTTCCAGTTTCTGCATATCCTTGCCAACATTTGTTATTTTCTTCTTCTTTAAAATTAATTTTAATTAATTATTTTATAATAGCCTAATGGGTGTGAAGTGGTATTTCATTGTAGTTTTGATTTACGTTTCCCTAGTGATTAGTGATTTTGAGCATCTTGTCACGTGTTTACTGGCCATTTGTATATCCTGTTTGGAGAAATGTCTATCCAAGTCTTTGTTCTTCTTTGAATAGGGTTGTTTATTTTGTTGTTGTTGAGTTGTTGCTGCCTGTTTTTATAAATAAAGTTTTATTGGAACACAGCCAGGCCTGTTCAGTTACATATTTTTACAGCTGCTGTCCCGCTCCTACAGCAAAGTTGAGTAGTTGTGCTAGATGCTGAATGGCCCACAAAGCCTGAAACGTTTCCTATCTGGCCTTTTACAGACAAAGTTTGCCACCTCTGCTCTAGAACATTAGAGCTTCTACTTTCGCTTTCACTAGGAAACCTGGTAAGTTTTTCTTTCCCTGTCACTCCTCCCAACCCTTGTCCTCAAGACGTGAGAGTTAGTCCATTAGTCCAGGCTGTGAAGAAAGGTAAAATTTGGGAGTTGAGAAGGAAGAGAATAGATATTATAGGAAGGACAATATTTCAAGACTGTGCAATGGAAATATGAAAATGAGACCTCACAATGTTTATTTTTTTAAACTAATATTTATTCATTACTTTTAACATGCTAGGTACTGCTAGGTACTTTCCATGCATAATAACATTTAATTATCAGAATACATTTCTGAGGTAGATGTTCTTATTAATCCCATTTTAAAAAATGAGGGCATTGAGGTTATTTACCCAAAGTTACATAGTAAATAAATAACTGAGTCATGATTTGAACCCAGGTCAATCTAACTCCAGGGTCTAAACTTAACCACTCAATCACTATGCTGAGCAGAAAAAAGTTATGCTTGGAAACAGGAAGTCAACTAATAGGTTGGAGAAGAGGCTGTGTTTCGGGAGGTAGAAGTAGATAAGGTAAATGTTGTAGATTGGAACTAAATTTCAAGTGGACTTGAATGCCATGCTGTGGATTTGGGCTTTATCCTGAGAACTGAGGGGAGCTTTGATGATAGAAATCAATCTGGAGCTGTGAAGAATTGGAGGGCGTGAGAAGAGGCAAGGCAGAGAGAGCATTTGGCAGTCTGTTGTAGTCATCTAGCGCAATAATAAAGGCTTGAACTAGATGCTATAAATTTTAAAGTGGATAATTAAAAATGAATCTGTTTTCTCAGAGTAATGACCTCTTAAAGATATTTCTAGGTTAATTTTAGAGGAGGATGGAGGTCGCCCTTCTCCTTTCTAACTGTGTCTGAATTTTTCATCTCCTGTGGAGAATGCTGGGGGATGTGCCATAATAAAAGTGGGAAACGGGAGACATCATTCCCTGAAGCTCGTTGCCTATGGCAGTGGTTATTTGTGCCTTTCTTAGGGCTTGTTGGGACTTTCTTAATGTACACAGGGACTGAGAACTTTAATTCGATCTCCTGCCAGTTACTAATAAATTACAACCTTACTTCGTTGTGTACGACAGATAGGACTCTCTTTATAATACTTTTATTAGTTTTGCCAGATAAGCAGAAAAGAAGAGGTCTTAATTTATTTAGAAGGAGTCTAGAGCAGGAATAAAGTCAAATTGTTGGCAAGTGTTCAGAGACCCTCCACGGTTGAGAGTTGGAGGCCTGTCTATGTCCAGAAAGGCTCCTGGTGTTAACGAAAGGTCCTGGAGTGAGGTGGACATTAGGGTAAGTTTAATGAGGAATATAACCATTGTATCTCGCTGTTTGTATTTATCAGAATTTGATATAAAGTGTAACATATTCACAATGCTCTCAATTGTCGTGATTCACAGTAGTTAACGTTCCATAAAGTCTCCGTGACACTGAATTAGCAAATACTGATCCATTGCTCCTGGGGAGATACAGGGCAGGTTCCTGCAAGGCTCTAATCACAACGCTTCCATTAACAGATCAATCCGTAACATTGTTTTGTATATGTTTCTGTTTAAAGACACCTTAATTAATATATGTAGTTGAGTCGTTAACATTGAACTATGGCCAACAGCACTGTAACTCATGCCTGAAGGAACCTCATCTAACACACACGTTTTCTCCATAAGGCACATCACAGCCTTCTTGTGCTTAGGAACACTAAACAGCACTTCAGCACTGTGACTGGGGGCCATTTTAAACAGTGAAATTACCAAAGGAAAAAAAAAACTGTGAAAGTGTGGCACTAAATAGACAACAGAAAGGACACCTGATTACAGTATGAGAGCTGGAATAAAAAGGTGAAGTGCCAGCTTTTTCAATCTCAGCTAGGACAGTGTGCTCAAAGTTTTTACCACTCTGCACATTTCCACAAATGACCACAAAATCTCCATGCATGTTGGTTTTGGGGTTGCAAATAAATGTTAGCAAGTAGGCACATTCGCAAATATGGAATCTGTGAATAATGAGGATTGACTGCATATGATTAATGGATGGCATTATTTTTATAAAGGAAGTTTAATTTGGTTAACTATGTGCTAACCCGTGCTTAGCTAACCCCTGTCTGAGGCAACCCTTGATCCCACCTAGTTCTGCTCTGCCTTGTAGGGAGAGAGCATAGGGAGATGGCAGCAGCTGGGCCAGGTGCTTGCCTTGCAAATCTAAAACGCTGCACAACAGCAAAGGCCCTCTTACTAGTCCAGGTGTGAAAAACACCAGTCTGAGCGATGACTGTGCCATATGCCCACCACTGTGCTAGTGAGAACTCACAACGGACTTAATCTCCTTTTGCCTTCCCCACATCACTTACAACGGTTAGGGCATATGAAGTACGGAAGGGTTTTCATTTTGAAACGGGACTTCCACCCTAGGAAAGTCAAGAACACAAGCAACTTGCCAAAGCTAACCTTTCATGTATCCCTGGAGAGGACGATCAAACAACCTGCAAAGGCAGATGCTGTTTAATGCAGCCCAGGAAATTAAACCCAGGCACAGAAAGGCCAGGAAGTTTAACCTGGGTCCTGCCTAAACTGTCTTGCTCACAAGACTCAGCAAATTAAATTTTCATAGGTGAAAACCAGAGAGGTAGGAAGAATGATTCAGCTGGTTAATTGTAAAGTTTGATTCAACTCTGAAAGCTATCAAAGCTGTACCATAATATATTACTGTGTTACTTCAATAGTGAGAATGTTTGGGAAGAAATTGTCAAACATGGAACTGAGCCCTGAAGCTCCTAGGTCCACGATGTCCCAGTGCTAGTTTATTGTCCTGTCCAGCACTGCAGAGATAACTCAAGGTCCCACCTCGGGCACCACCTCTTGCACTCCTCCAGCACCCCGAGGCCTCACAGAAGTGGTGACCCCCCCCTCCCCGACCTGCCCTCTGTTGCAGGGTCCCACACTTCTAGACCACCCATTCCTCCTCCTTCGATCAGAATGTCTGTTTTTCTGGTCAGGATATGGTCCATCTTAGCCCCACGTCAGCTTTCTGGAGTAATAAATCAGCTGTCTCCAAGGTGCTCCAACCCTCTGCAGAAGCAACGAAGGGCTGGCCGAGCGTGTCACCTGGGCTCCTTGATTCAGAGCTGCCTCTGTGTAAGCAGCTCCTTACCGCTGTGTCCCTGCGGGGAAGCCCCAGACTCCTCCGGCTTTCTCCTGATCTTCTTCTGCGCTGGCCTGAGTTATGATTATAGTACAAACTGACATTAGAAGTTCTGGGCAGATAGAAGTGATGGCAGAAAACAAGGATGACCCCAAGGGAGGAGGTGCTTCCACAGGGAGCCGCAGATATTTTGAGGTACAGTGTAGACTACCTGGAGCAGGTTGAGGAGGACAGGGGCATTGGGTGCTGGAGCAAACAGAGCCCCCGAGGGCATTGATGGGTTTATGCACAGCACAACAACAGATGCCTGTAACGGCAGCCCTGCCATTCAGTAAGTGTTAAATTACGTTCAGACACACTACCCAGGAAGACATGGAAGTAAAGCATTTCAGTAAAGATTGTCATAAGAATGGTTAAAATAATGGTTAACAGTAAAACAGTTAAAACAGTAAGTTTTAGCACTTTTGGAGAAAACTTAACTGCAAAATTCAGTCCTGTGCAACATTTATTTCTGGATGATGCCAGGTAAACAAGAATTAATCGATTTTAGATGAATTGCTTGGCTCACAGCCTTCCTGGTTCATGCATATTTCTATTCTAGGTAGAAAGAATGACAGCAAAGTTTTTCAAGTGAGAGAACCTGCAGGAGGGGGTGTGACGGAGTCTCTTGGTTAGCCCTCTAACAGCCACTCCCCTCTGAGTTCTTCCATGATGCTCTGCCAGGGCCACCATCTCAGAAACTAGCAGATACTTTCCCTGCCTCCCTTGCAGCTAGGGGTGAGCATGTGGCTGACATGTCTAATGAGATGCAAAGGGAAGTCAGCTGGAGAGCTTCTGGGAAAAGCTTTCCTCCTGGATGAAAAAAAATTGAACAAAACAGAGACACATCAGGAAAGTTCTCTAACCACCCATATCTCCCCCCCTCCTTCCTGCCTTTGCACTGAGTTGTGATTAAATCTGCTGTGGATTTGCCATCATGAAGGGACACATCACTCATGTACCAAGAATGGCAGGTGGGAGAGGTGGAGAAGTCCTGAGTCCTTGATGACACAGTTGAGCCCCTGAACCAGCCTTGGCACTGCCTTTGTTCAGACTTCTTGTTACGTGAGAGAATTAAAACTTCTAAAGGGTTATTCTGGATATTCTGATATTTTTACCTGTAAACTTCTCAACTAATCAGGGAGGGAGGGACTTCTTTTTCAGGTTTGTATGCTGGCTTTGCTTCTTGGTAAACACCCTTTTGAAAAGCAGAGAAACTGAGGGGCAAGTTGCAGAGAAAATCATATATGTGGACTGTTAAGTTAGAGCAAGCTATTGATGAGGTCACAGCTGGGCCTGAAGTTCTGGGCAATTTGGCTGGTTTTCTGTTTCATGGCTACCAACTGAGCCCTTAATACTCTCAACAACAACAACACAGCAACAACACCACCACCAGCACAACAATCATGATAGCTAATATTTTACTGAGTGCTTATGGTGTGCTGGATACTGTTCTAAGATTTTTACACATATTAATTTACTAATTCTGCCCGATAACCTTATCAGGTCTCCAAGGTGGTCCCCAATGGTCCCCATCTCCTGGTGTTCACATCCTTGTGTTGTCACTCCCTACACTGTACCATGTTGGTTTGTATGACCAACAGCATAAGGTGTGTCACTTCCAAGGTTAGACTATAAAAGACGGAGCTTCCTTCTTGGTAAGGAACTGAGGACTCTACTCAGATTGCCTCTCGATATTTTTCTAGATGTGTATTGTCTGATCACATAGGGGCTTCCGAGTGTGGAAGAAGAGGTATAAATACATCCACTGTGTGAAGTACTAACATTAGAAGTTCTGGGGTGATACAAATTTGAAAAGAATATGAACTCTAAGTTAACCCACTGCTTGGAGCAGGAGCAAATCTGTGACAAAATACATCCCTCCCAAAAGTGTGGGTTGGCAGAATCACGTTTCTCCATCAAGGACACTGTGTACATGGGACTCGCAGCCGACTCAGGATCACTCTCTTATGAATTGGTGACTTCAAGGACTAGTGCAGATCCAAACTTGAGCTCAGAGGTCTCTCACTTCAATCTTTGGTGCCTGTCAAGTATTTGGACTTGTGCAGAGGGTAAAGAGAATTTGTTAAAAATAGGGGTTATACCTTTGGGAGGGATGTATTTTGTCACAGATTTGTTCCTCCTCCAAGCAGTGAGTTAACTTAGAGTTCATATTCTTTTCAAATTTGTATAAATTAATTCCTCCTCCCAATGACCTCTGGATGTGTCAGAATGAAAACTCTTGGCAGGTCGAGGTCCTGGAGGAGATGTCAGACATTTAGAGAAATCATAAAATATTCAGTCCTGAGACAATGTACATGGAGGCTCCTGTGTACCAAACCGAAGTGGGGCACAAAATAAAAATTCCCTTCGTAATAATAAAAATTGTATCATTTCACAATTAATCAAGCTCTTTTAACTTTTCAGAATACCTCCATATACATTGTTTCTTTTCGCTCCTAGAACGTACTTACTCTGTTACAGTTGAGGAAAAGCAACTCAGAGAGGTCAATTGATTTGTTAAGGTCATACAACAATAACAGCTTGTTTTTTGGGTGCTTACTGTGTCTACTTACTATTCTAAGCACTTTTCACATATGAACTCATTTAATCTTAACAACAACCTATGAGATATATTCTATTATTAGCCTCATTTTTACCAATTAGAGAACTAAGGTCCGGAAAGGTTAATTAACTTTTTCAAGATCACATAGCTAGAAAGCAACTGAGCCAGGATTTGAACTCCTGTAGTCTGACTCATGAAGCCTGCCTGCCTCCGAAGCCTTGCACACTACCCAGCCACGCTGTTAATTGTTAGGTTTTACTGTAATTAACTAGCAATATAGGCTGGAAGCTGAACCTAATTTCACATTTTCAACTCTAATATTGATTTCTTTGCTCAAGCTGGTAGCCATTTTGTTGCAGTACCAAGCATATAATTTTGTATCAGATGTCCATTTATTTGTAGGTGGCACCTTTTGTTCTAGAAAACTGTTAACCAGTTTACTTGTGAATATGGCCTCTTTTCTGCTAGGTTGCCTGTCATGTTTGATGGAAAGACCTTCACTTGATAGCATTGGGAGCCATCCCATAAGCCTTGAGAAATCCATTCATCTGACTGTCACTGCTGCTTCCTGAGGGTCCCACAGAGACCACAGGGCAACCCTGAAGGTGCCAAGTCAGATCTCATTGCTAGTTGTGGTGTTGGCTTCAGATTGCACGTGGGTGCCCGTCCTCCTTCCTCTCTACCTAAGACCTAGATGGAAATCAGGCAGAGGTGCTCCTGGGTTGCTTTCTCCAGGCCCCAACCTGAATTTTGCTCTCAAGGTCTTATCCCTCTGAGAGTGAGACCTGAGATCTGGGGTCACCACCTCGCTGCCTTCAGTATTTGTTACCATTGTGCATGAGCTGACTTTTTCAGTATGACTTACAAGAGGTTGCATAGTGCAGGGGTTAATGTGTGGGCTTAGGGTCAGCCAGCCTGGGTTTTTATCTCTGTTACCCTGGCCCCTGGCCCCATAAGACATTAACCGCAACCGTGTTCAGAACAAGCCTAATGTGTTATCTTTAGCTTGCAGGAAACCAGAAAGAAAGGAAGGAGAAGATGGCTGAACATAACCAGTCAAAACTGGTTGAGGGCAACAGGGCAGTCTGACTTGACCTGACATAGACCCCGCAGCTCATTACACGCTCATTGTAATACATCACCATGCTACACAACACACCCACAGGCACCATGACTGTTTACAACTGCCATGGCAATGGCAGGATATAACCAAACAAGGAAAGCAAAGAGGTGGCACCCTACTCCCCTGAAAAGCTTTCCCAGTTCCCTGAACAATTGTGAATATTCCTCCCTTTAATTACCCTGACTCCTCATAATGGCTGCTTAATCACCCCAGGAGCTGAGAGGTTGATTTGTGAACTTTGTTCCCACTTCTCCATTCTTTGGCCATTGAACGCTCAGCTTCAGTCTGTTTCAAAGTTGCAACACTGAACAGAGAAAGAACCCCAAGAGGAAGGTCAAGAGATCCTTCCTCGGGTCTCTCTCCGGTTGGGGAGAGAGTTCAATTGGTAACATCTCTGCTCTACAATTTCCTCTCCTAAAGGCTCTCCTTCTCCTCTTCTATGACCTTATGCAAACGGAGTAGAAGCAGCATTCAAAATGGCTTGAACACATTTCTCCCACCAGAGGGCAAAGGTTGGGCCTCATGACCCTTCACACCTCTGATATAAATGACAGCAGCAGTTCTGACACTCTGGGGGGAGGTTGGTGAGGAGAGAGTGGCTGGAAAACGTTTACACCTATACAGAAAGAATCATACCACCTTCTACCTTGCACGCACTTTACTCAAGGGCTTACTTTGTAGAACTTTCCCGTGTATTGTTGCATTGGACTCTCACAGCAGTTCCATCAACTGGTTCTGTTATTATCCTAAAAGATCTTACAGAGGTTAGTTCCATTATTATCCTAAAAGATCTTACAGAGTTTTCAAGACTTGCCCAAAAGGTAACACCAGGATTCAAATCCAGATCTTTTTACCTTAACTCTAACGCTTTTTTCATTATGCCACACTGCACTGCCCATTACCATGCTCTTTCAAGAACTTTTCAGGACATTATAAAGAAGATCTTATAGAATATCCAACCGCTAACTTTGAGCCACACAATAAATTTAGAGTTGACAATATTAATAATAATAAGATCAACTAATAGTTATTGAATGCTTACTAAGTACCAGGTATTGTGCTGAGAACTTTATGTGTATTATCTCATTTTTAGTCTTAAAACAAAAACCCAGTAAAGCTTTGCTCCTCAAAACGCAGTCCACAGACCAGCAACATGGGCATCACTGGGAGCTTGTGAGAAGTGCAGCCTCTTAGTTCCTGCCCCAGGCCCCCTGACTCAGGCACTGCATTTTACTAAGATGCCAGGGGATTTGTCTGCACATGGAAGTTTGAGATGCTCACTGTGAGGAACTGTTGTAGCCCATTTTACACAGGAGAAGAATGAGGCTTAGAGAGATTTAAGGAACTTACACGTCTATTTACCCAGGGCAGTCAACCCAGGCCACCTGCCTCCAAAGCCTTGCACATCACAACTGGCTGCTTTCCATATTTGAGCCTCAGCCTGCACGCCTGTCACATGGGAATAATGGTGCCTGAGGGCTTTGGTGTCATTGCATGAAATGCAAGATAGTCACACAAAGCAGCAGGCTCAGTGCCTTGCTCACAGCTAGAGGACAGCTCAGGTTGTTTCCTGTAACACGGTGCTAATCCCACCTGGCAGCGTCCTGAGCCTCTCCACCATAATGGCTGCAGTGGGCTTGGCCAGGCTTCACCAAATGGTGGTTACATTTTATGTGTATAATGACGAAAACTTGTGGTTGAAGACTAGATTCTGAGCAAGTGTTTCTGCGTAAATTTCCAGGCAAAGTGTGATTTCTGATTATTTGGAAGGACAAGAGCCCTTTCTGGGCAAAACACACACACACACACACACACACACACACACCCATACCCACATTCCCGTAGCAAGAAACCTGAGAGTGAGATAAGCAGGAACAGAAACGTTTTATCTACCCAGAGGCCTCAGGCTTCTCATGAAATTATTTGCCTAATAGAGAGCAAGCTGGACCATGAGCAAATGTCAATTCCTCTATTTTCTAGCAATATCTCCCTGCTATGGATGTGATTCTAAAGCGTTTCAGCTCAAGTGAGTAAATGCCACTTTATCGTTTAGGAGCAAGAAATAGCCAGCCTGAAATATGTAATACACATACCCTTAATTCGCCTTGTTTTCTTCCCTGTGTATTCCTATGTCACGGGGCCCTTTTTCTTTCTCACGAGAGAGGGCATCCTGGGTCTCTCTGGGGTAGCTCATACTGGGAGGTCACACACAGGCTTAGCATCCAGGGATCCGGCCATTTGGAACCCTGCTGATGTCACAGATGTGTGTCCGACCTCTAGCTGATGGGCTGCCGTCCCTCATCCTGCTGTGGGTGCCCTTCTGTACCCTGCTCTTGGGTTGCAGCGGGAGCACCTTTCTCTGGGAGGTACCAGCGCTGTTCTCCTTTTGTTGAATGCTTTGCATTGTGTAGCTTCTAGGTCAAGGGCTTGCATTTTCCTTTTCTCTGTTTGCATGAGACAATGGAGGACAGCGGCTGAAGCACGCCAGTCTCTGGGGACAGACTGCCTACAGATCCCGCCTCTGCAGGTTACATAATCTTTTTGTGCCTTGTTTCCTGTGTTAAAAAAGAATAGTAAAAGTACCTCCCTGTTTCCTAGGGTTGTGAGAATTTAGACAAACTTAGAACAGTGCTTGATGTACAGGAAGTATTCAGGAATGGGTCTTGTTATCTTTTTTGTTCTTCCCAGGAAGTCTGTGACTCAGTTTAGTTTCCTGTTTAACAGATGAACACATGGGAGTCACCCAATGACAGGTTCATGATCTCTTGTACTGAAAAGCATTGAAACAAAAGTTTGTTTTGTTTTTTTCAGTAATTCATTTGGTAGTAAAATCCGACCAGAAATGACATGATGGTATTTATGATCTTTATTTATCCCACTTAGTGTAAACATTCACGTTTCGCTGAAATAGTAATGTGTTTGATTGGGGGTGCAGCTGTGTACCCCACTGGGGAGTTGATGAAGCTTTCTGAGCCTCAGATTGCTTGCCTGAAAAACAGGGTTAGTGATACCCACCTCATGGGGTTGTTGGGGGATTAAATGAAGGAATGTATATGTAATGAGAAGACTGGGCCATCCTGTTCCTTTTCTTCCAGATTGAGATTAACTAGTGCCAAGACTTATGAGAAGAATTTAACAGGGCCCCCAGAATGGGCCATTTAATGAATCTTTTGAGAAAACTATAGAAATGTACTATTAAGGTGCACTAAGGCCTAGTTTTTGATTCTGTAGGCTCCAGGGCAAGCAGGAAAAATGCTGAATTCTGCCCTGCACATCAATACTTTACTGGGTCCAAGAGTCAGAGGGGCTGTATTGCTAATTATGAGGCAGTAAGAACAGATGTCTGCTCTGAGCCAGGTTGAGACAGTATAGCCCATCTACTCCACCCCTGACTCCACCTGCGCTGACTGCATGCGTCTGATCTCACACGCCCCACAGGCTCTGGCGCCACCTCCCTCTCCTACCTGTCCTCCTGCCAGGCTCCAGGCACACAGGTTTTCCTTCCAGTTCATGAGCCCTCCGAGTTCACTCCTGGCTCTGTGATCAACATATGGTCCCCTCTGCCTGGAACATTCCTCTCCCAGATCTTCCCAAGTCTGACTCCTTCTCATCATCTAAATCCTAGGTCTAGTGTCACCTCCTCAGAGAGAAGACCTGATCCCCTCACCTAGCCAAATCACCCTTTTTCTGTCTCACCATTCTCTATCCTACAATCCTGGTTTTCTCCCCCTTTTCTACCGAGCACGTACCCATTATCTGATGTTATCTGATCTATTTGCTTATATTTTTACTGTCTTTCTCCTCTCATTGGAATGCAAACTCTCACGAGTGGAGCTTTGCCAGTCTTGTTCATTACTGTGTTCCCGGAGTCTAGAACTGTGCCTGGCATTACACTTATTGATAAAGAAATGAATTAGTAAATGGGTGATCATAAGGAAAACCCAACCTGGAAGATCCTGTGTCCGTTTTATACAATGGCATCTGGAGAGCCAGATTCTGCCCTCTCCTCCAGCCTGTTTTGAGGAGCATGGAAATCCTGCTGGTATCATGGAAAAGCAAGTCCCTGGCTACTCCAGCCTGAATGACTTAGGCTTAAGGAAAAACGTGTGAGGAAAAACATAATATCCTGCAGAGCAGTTTCCCCTAGTGAGGACTGGGGGTGGGATATGGGGAGGGGCTAGGGTTTGGGGTGGTGGGATTATGGGATTCAACCATACTTGTAAAATGGTGTTCATTTTTTAGAAAAAGAATCTCAAGCAAACATAGCCAAGTGTTAATATTTGATAACTCTGGATAGAGGGTGCATGGATGTTCAGTGTACGATTCTTCATAGTTTTCTCATTGTTTGAAATATTTTATAATAAAACTTACTAAACAAATATATTTATTAGGTGAGATCCAGGAAGTTAGACTCCTCCCTGTGGATAGCGGTGGTTTTACTGAGAGGTGGATGGAATTCACAGATGGAAACTTATGAAAAAGAAGTGACTGGGAGAGAGAGAAGCAGGAACTTCAGGACAGGGCAGCTGGGTTAGGATCCAGGGGCATGCAGGAATGATCCTCTTGCGATGAACTGATTTCCTTGGGGACTTTCTCTCTAGACCCTGGAAATAGTTAGTGAAAACTTAACTTTTCCCTCTCTTCATATTGCAATTCCCTTTAAAAATTTGTCCTAACCCTTTAGTGAAGAAATTCCTGTACGCACCACCTATTGTGGTAGTCTGGGGAGAGGGAAGGCAGGGTGGTAAAAAGAAGGGAAGTCTTGTCCCCCTTCTCCCTTGCATGTTGGAGAGGAAGCTTCATCCTACTGGGTAGATACAGTTGGCATTTCCATGTGGCCATTAGGACTGTGAGCAGTTCCCCGGGCGGGGAGCTGCGGGGAGTGAGGGATGAATCCTTGAGGCTGAAGACTTCTCCTGAGTGGCCACTCAGAGCTGTATAAAGCATTATGCTCGTCCCCATATGTTAGTGGGAGCTGGAATGTGAGCAAAAAAGGAAAGTTGACATCTGGGTTGTATATGTGTAACAGAATGTCAAATTCTTGGAATTTGGTTGAAACCCAAACGTTAGAATAGAGGATGAGTACACTTACATTCTAAAGACAAGTAAAAGACACATCCAAGCCAGTCTTGACAAGAGATGAAAAATATGATCCAGTAAGTAACAATCCCCATTGTCCATCTTTAGCTTATAAAAAAAGAAAAGAAAAGAAAAGAAAAGAAATTTGAAAGGGTTTTATTGGAAGAAATCCATACAAATGCAGAACTCTTTGGCTTTTTTCCAGAATGTTCCTAACACCTCTCCCCCTCCTCCAACAAGTGAGGGCCCCCAAGAGGACACTGTAGGGACAGATTGTCCCTACAGATTGTCCCTGTCTACAGAAGGGGAGACTGGTGTGTTAGTCCTGGACCTGTGGGTAGTAGTAACATTGGGAGGGGCATGGAGAGTGAGGTCTCGGGAAACCCCATGTCTCTCTGGGAGTGAACATTAAGCCCAATGCCTGCATCCTGCCTGGAGAGCTCTGAAGATGAGAGACTGTCTAGAGCAGCACACAATGGCAGAGAAGGAGGAGAACTGCAGCTGGACCAATCTATAATTATACTTGAGTTCCCACAGGCCGTGTGGACCCAGTAGATGGCAACAGGGCTGCAGCCACCTTGAAGGGATCCTGAAGCCCACCTGCAAGGGAAGGGAGACACCAGCAATTAGAGGCCGAAGGTTAGACCACTAAGGACAGGAGGTGGAGGAGATTGAAAAAGGCTATGCAGAAAGCCTAGTGCCTATGTCAGAGAATTGAGCAGCATAGAGTTCAACAAAGCAGGGAGGAGTTTCTGATGGATGGGCACTGATATTAGCTGAGGGCTTGATGTGTAGCTTGGATCTCAGGGGGAATTTCTGTAGTTTTCTCCTCTTCCTCCCTGCCTTCCTGAGGCTGTGAGAGGGGGAAGATGGAGGGTGAAAGGAGGAAAAGTTGTGAAAGACCAGATCATAGGCCCTCACACCTATAGTAGGTGTTTGACTCATGGGCTAGGCCTGAATTAGGGATAAGGAAGAAATTGTAAATCAGTTCTGATATTGATGCTTTCATATGAGTCTCCTGGACTTTTTAATATCTGAGAGTGAGTCTTAAAGTGAATGAAAGAGGTAGGCAATGCCTGAGATGCTGTCCAGGGGTGGGACAGGAACCTTTGATGTAGCATGCCAGTAATGGAAGAAAAATAGAGCTGTTTCCTGGTTGTACCTCATTGGGATCAGCTCATATAATAAACCACAAAGAACTTGGCACAGTGCCTTGTAAGTGGTAAATTCTTGGTAAATGCTAAAAGGCAGTTATTATGACTGTCATTTTTAGCTTCCCCTACATAGCAAGTGAGTCAGGTCCAAATCAACACTCTGCAGACTCAGAGGACACAGGGTAACAGTGAAGCAATGCCTGACAACAAATGTAAAACTCAGTAATCAAATCACACTTTGAAGTTTACCCTTAGATCCACTTGCCTGGAAAATGTCAAAGAAAGAAATAGGAAAGATGAAATCTCTTACATTTGTGTTGAATAAATGTGCTGTCCTTCTGATGGCAGGGGGCATGTTGACACACCTTGAGTGACATTTTCCAGGCACTGTCCATGGAAATGTCTTTTGATGAAGCCAGTCTTCAGAGCACTTTGCTAGATTGGGATGGGGTACATTTTGGGTGTGCTTTTCATACAACCTGTGGGTCATGGGGCTTGGATGGCATGAATCCATTCTTGCTCCTCTTGCTTTGGTGTGGAATTAGCATAACTCTGTCTTTTTGCAAACCCAAGTCATTCCATTTTACCACAACTGCACCTTAGAAGTAGAGAAGAGCCTTATGCACAAGCTCTCACTTTACGAAGAATCTGGAAGGCGTGACTAGGCTAGTGAACTCAGATGAACACAGGGAAGGCAGGGATAGTAGAAATTCATGCATAATCCAAAAAATGTCCTCTCAATCAATTGCTGCAATCCTTACCAACCATCTTCTCTGAGAGGCTAAGTTCTTAGACTAGTTTGAGTTTTACTTTTTTCTTGTTGCTAACCTAATATTTGGGAATGATACCAAGCACTGAAATGAAAAGAAAGTAGGTAAAGTAATGGGACAGGATAGTCTAATTCATAAACTGAATTGAATACTTTGGCGTTAGCTATAAATACTGTTTTGTAATTGTGTGTCGGCATCTGGGAGATTTATACCGACAATCTGTGAAGTGTGACAGGAGAGAGGTTCCCTGCACCTGTTTTGCTTCCTCTTTGGATTTGGCTCTGATAGTAATAAAGCTTATAAAACTCAAGAAAATTACCACTGACACAGACTCACAGAAGGCACAAGTGCATTGGGTAGGTGTAAATTTCAGGCGCTTTAGATTGCATCTGAAACAAACCTTTGTTAGATCAGAGCGTTTCCTGGAATAGCACACTATTGAGGTTTGCCATGACTGATTCTGAGAATCTTGGGGTCACTTTCTCTACTATTGTTAGGAAAAAAAACACCACACTGGAAGTCATTATGGTCAAGCAGAGCATCCATAGAACGGTTTAACATATCCATCTCTTCTTGAAAAATAGCTTATTTTTAAATCATAGGAATACTTTGCTCTTTTGAGTGCTGACCCTACCTTTATTGAAGCTGACCTGAGACGATAATTTAACAAAAAAATTTCTTCAAATACATGATGGAAGTTGACCCACTAATGTCAAGACAAACATTTAAGGAAACAGAACCCCTATTCTGCCACAGCCTATGTACCTGCCTCAGCCTGTGTACAGCTCTCTACTCTCACTGAGACCTCTAAACACTTTCCCCTCCCTGCTTATTTCTCTCCTTTGTTATACACCACCCTGCTCATTTCATTCATTCATTATATACCTTCCCGTTCACTTAATTCATGTTATACATCTCCTTGTTCATTTCGTTGGTTTGCTATACACTACCATACTCATTTCACTCATTCATTATATACCTCCCTGTTCATTTAATTCATTTGTTATACATTTCCTTGTTCATTTCATTTTTTTGTTATATACCTCTCTGTTCATTTCATTCATTCATTTTACACATCTCTGTTCATTTTATTCGTTTGTATACACAACCCTGTTTATTCTATTCATTTGCTATATATCTCTTTGTTCATCTCATTCTCTTACACACTTCCGTCCAGTCCCACTAGGCCGCTTGCTAGGAGAGGGCTGGATCAATGGGAATAGGGAAAGCCTCAGGATGGAAGAAGCGGCAGGCACCCTGCCCCTTAAAACAAATTCTGAACAAATTTGGAAAACCTCAATCAAATCCAGGCTGGTGTCACCACCCAAGGAACTGGCCTGAACTACAAAAGGGCTAAGGCACCCCAATCTTGACTGACATATGAGTCTGGCCTCCAGGTGAGAAAAACCAGTAGCTGGTTACAACTCCCAAGGGGACTGCGAAGAACTAGGTGAGTATGTGAGGTTGGCTAGCGCACTGGTAGGAATTGAGGACCACTGCTCGAGTCCCTCTCTCTAGAATGGTGGTAGGTGGTTGTAGGGGAGGTGGAGTTAGCAGAAAGACTGGGTAGTAGGTTCTGGTCAATGTTGGAAGATTCTATGGAATGGGAACAACGTATAAAAGCTGTGGCCCTATGCTTTATTAGGACCCTTTACTCCTAGATATTCAGATTTGAGGTAGGAGATAACAAGGAGGTTCCTAATCTGATGTTAGGCTGGACTCCTACTGCCCCATGGCGAAGCCTCCAGACGACTGAGCTTAGTGTATTTTAGTTGCTTCTTGAGGACAAGATCGTACATTTCTTGCCCTCTTACATGTCTCAGGATCTCTCACTATGCATTGAACATAGTCAACATGTACAGATGACATTTGAATAAATATTTGAATGAGTATTTCAGACAGTGAGCTTTAATCCATCAGCTTTATCATTAATTTTTCCTTTTTTCCCAAGCTCTCACATTTAGTTCTTTATTTGCCTTAGACAACAACCAGTTTTAGATACTGATTTAGATTTTCAAGTACTTGCACTGCTTTAAACGCCCTTGTGCCTTTCCTTTCCCTTCTCCCCCTGCCCAAATGAAAATTATATTCTACCCATAACCTGGACATGCAACTCCCATTGACTGCACAAAATAGCACATTTACAATTCTTTTTATCCCTCAGCTTCATTGAGATATAATTGACATATAACATTGTGTAAGTTTAAGGTGTGCATTATAATGATTTGACATATTGTGAAATGATTGCCACAGTAAGGTCAGTTGGTACATCCTTATCATTTATTTTTCTCATTTCAATAGACCTTGTGGTGAGAAAGATCCGCATTTGGATTCAAGCTGTGTTAGTTAATAGCTGTGAGAGTTTGGGCAAGTTACGCACCTTCTCTGAGCCTCTTTTGCTCACCTATATATTATGGGTAACATAGTTATATATTAGCATTCTTATGAGGATGCAATAAAGTAGTAAGTATGGCATGCCTAAGAGTGCTAGTGAGGAGGTGCTGAATCTGTGAAATCCCCTTCCTCCTGTGGACCATCGTTAGGCTCTACTTCAGTGGTTAGGTTACCCTTCCATGCATCTCTCCAAACTATTGTTATAACCACAAGATTTATTACCTTTATTTAATAGTAAACAAAAATAAGCGACTGAAGTTAACTTACTCACGGTGACTTACTCCAGTCATGGGACTGGAGTTCAGTATAGCCAGGATTTAAACCCAGTTCTTTCTGACTCATAAGCCCACGTGCTCTTTCTGCCCTTCCTTTTCCCTCTGTTGCATTAGCAGGGTCCTGACATTAAGTGTACTTTATTCTATTCTAGCGTTTTGAAAACAGGACGAAGTTTTTACAGTTCTGTGTTCACAGAGAATCACACACGATGAGCACAAAGCAGACATCAACAAATGCTAAGTTGCTGTGGTTGTACTTTACTGACCCAATATCCCCTTCCTCAACCAGCACCAGAAACAGGTTTCCCATGTGTGTATGTCTGCACCTTTATCCATAGCTCCTGTGTGGGCAGCTGAAGAACGATCCCCCAAAAGATATTCATGTTGAATTCTTGGAATCTGTGGGTATTATCTTAATTGGGAAAAGGGCCTTTGCAAATGTAATTAAGTTAAGGATCTTGAGATGAGGAGATCATCCAGGATTACTCAGATGAGCCCTAAATCCAATGACAAGTGTCTTTATAAGAGAAAGGCAGAGGGAGTTTTGAGACACAGGGAAGAGACGGAGTAAATATGACCACGGAGGCAGATATTGGAGTGATGTGGCCACCAGCCAAGGAATATTTGGAGCCACCAAAAGCAGAAACAGGCAAGGAAGAATGCTCCTGTACAACCTTCCAAGAGAGTGGAACACCTTGATTTTAGACTTCTGAACTCCAGAACAGTGAAAGAATAAATTTCTGTTGTTTGAAGTCACCAAGTCTGTGGTGATTTGTTACCACTACCTCAGATAACTAATACACCATGCGTTTATATGCAAAAGCTAAATATAGTGAAAAGAAATTACATTTCTTGAGTGCCTTCCCTCTCCTGTGATTTCTATCTCAGACATTGCTCCAAACAGTGAAGTAATGTTCTTATATTAGTTTCTTTTCTTAACAATTAATGCAGTGGCTGCCTCAGCTGGCAGTATAGCTGTAGGGCGTCTACTAGCCAGCCTTGAACCCAGCAAGGTCAATGACATTGAGTGAAGCTTGGTGAGTTTAGAAAACTGGAGACCCAAGGTCAGTGTTGTGTCTTTAATCACTTGCTTAGAGGAAGACAGAAAGGTGGGGTCAGAATTTCCATTAAATATGGAAAATACTAATTAGGGAAATGGGCAAAGAAGATTGCCTCATTACCTGGCAAATTGATTTTAGCTCACCAGCAACTTGGTGCCATGAGATCTGAAAATCCTGCCAATGGGTAGTTTAATACATTCTTTGCAGGGATGTGACAACTGCCAACGTGAAGAATGTGCATCATTTTAAAATAAGTAAATTCCTGTAAGATAATATTGAGGTAAAAATTAGAGTGATCTCTTGACATCTAAAAGTGAATACAGTGACCAAGGATTATTTGCAAGTGATTTGTAGTGAATAATTGCAGACCTAAGATAGAAAATGAAAGAGATTAAATCTTAAAGACTTGAGATAAGAACTCTAGTTCTGGAACTAATGTGGTACAAGATCTGTATCTTACTAAATAGGGGAGAAAGGAGAATAGCTTTCTGATAAAAGAAACTTGTCCACAGTGACGATTTCTCCAAGGGCCTATTTTCTTTGTTAGAAAATCAAAGAGGAAAATTATATTGCAAGGTCACTGAATTAATCTTTCTCTGAACAACAACGACAAAAATGGGATTATAAAGACATAGATTTATACCTGGAAATACATCTATTGAAAGAGATTGTGGTTCCTGTTTGAGTGCCAGCTAACTGGGAACTGACACATGAATAAAGAAGTTTCCTGAATAAAAGAGCTGTGGAAGTTGAGTTTGATTTCAGGTCAGAGTCCATTGGTCACTCAGAGGTGGCCGAGCTCTGTTCCGCAGGAAAGGCAAATCAATCAGGGTGAGCAAAAAATAGAAGCCGCGATGTTCCTGTTCATCCCCATTTTGTCACAATTTTACAAATTCTCAATTTCAGCTGTAATATCCATCATAAATTTCTTTCACAGCTACATCACCCAGCTGTTCCTCTGGCTCTGATCCTCCTTTCTCTCTTTTATTTCTGTAAGTTCCTATCATCATTATAGTGCTGTGAGTGACAGGTGAAAGGGACAAAGCATAGAGGGAAACTGTCCCTCTCCCCAAACTGTTAATGTCCAGAGATAATTTTCTGGGGAAATAGATAAAAGAGAATACGTAAATTTTGGAAACCAGCTACTTAACTATAAACATAAGGCATGGTTCTATTTGTCACATAATGTAAGAATAGAAAAAAAAAGTACCAAGATAGAAAACTAACATAAAGAAAGCAGGGAGTGCATCTCCTGGAGATCCTACCATATCACATGTAGCTTATATGGGACTCCCCTACCGGGTTTTTTCATACTGGGTTTGTGTTATCTATTGTTGTGTGATAAATTACTCCACGATTAGCAGCTTAAAATAATAAACACTTATTATATCAGAGTTTCTGTGAGTCAGAAACAAGGAAGTGGCTTAACTGGGTGGTTCTATCTCAGGATCTGTCATGAGGTTGCAGTGAAGCTGTTCGCTGGCGCCATAGACATCTCAAGGCTTGACTGTGGGAGGATCTGCTTCCAAGTTCATTCGTATAGTTGCTGGCTATTGGCACATTGGGCACTCAGCAGTGGCCGTAGCCAAGTTGGCCTTGGGGAGTGGAAGTCCATGTTGCTGAGCCCATGCATAACCTCCATCCCTGCCACCATGGCCACTTTGTTCATGAGCCCGTTGGGCAATGACAGGGGTGGCTGGGGAAAGAGGCTGACTGGTGTCCATGGACTGGCCAGCCGAACCACCTGAATATTAAAATCCTCCTCTGAGATCATTC
Organism: Ceratotherium simum simum; assembly: GCF_057802395.1. Classification (NCBI taxonomy): domain Eukaryota; kingdom Metazoa; phylum Chordata; class Mammalia; order Perissodactyla; family Rhinocerotidae; genus Ceratotherium; species Ceratotherium simum. The sequence continues at coordinate 59,201,965 of NC_141909.1, read as the reverse complement.
CCATGAGACATAAATATATTTACACTCTGTGCCTATTCAAAAATGTCTGCCACTTACCTCTTTCCTAGACCTCCTAGTCACCAATTTTCTAATCTTATTCCTTTCAAGCCCCTGACTGTCCTGCCAAACCATTAGCCATAGCTAATGAATAGGTATAGACATGTGCCTTTGGGAATCTCATATTATTTTCCTCACATCATTCCCTAATATTTGATCGTCTTCTCTCATAGAAATTCTCACACTGTCAAGTAATAGCCAGGGCATATCAGACAAGAGCACCTTTAGTGGCATAAAACAGACAGAACGTCTTAATCAAAAAGGGCTTTATTGTTTTCATATAACAATTAGTCTGAAGGTGGGCAGTCCAGGCTAGGTCCTCAAGGGAAATTTCAAGGACCGAGGCTGCTTCTAGCCTCCAGCCACCACCTCTAGGACATGGTTTTCCTACTCTTGATTGTAAGATGATACCAAAGTTCTACTAACCTTTTACCCAAATACTTTGTATCTTTGTGTCTCCATTCTAGCAGAAAGGAGGAAAAGGCAGGAGTAGAAGGTTTATGCCCACTAATTTTTATCCTCTTTACCAGGAAAACAAGAGCTTCCTTACTCTGCTCTTATCTCATTGGCCAGAACTGGGTCCCATGGTCATTCCAAGCTGGAATAGTGTCCTGGGCAGTGAATATTTTTCACTGATAATATTGCCTCCCAAAACAAAATTGGGATTTTCTACGTAAAGAAGAAAGGATGAATGGATATTGGAAGTTCCTACTACTCATGATTTTTTTTTTTTCTTTTCTAGAGTTAGTTTGTGTTGAAGTTGGGAGACAGAAATGGGATTAGGTTGAGGATCTGAGGGAAGAGATAGGAAAAGGAGGAGGGGGCTGTCAGGAAGAGGAATTGGTTGGTAGAGGAATGGATTCCCTTCATTTCTAGTAAATTTAGTTGATTTCCACTGCATATAAGGTCTCATTCTGTTTCCAAGAGAGGAGACTGAGGAGATAAAGATTCCTTAAGCTTCATGCCACTTCTGCCTTTACTCTCTGAAAGGAAGACCTCTTGTTCACCCATCATTGCTGGATGAGTCTTATGAGGACTTGCTTTGGTCCACCATGCCTGTTTGCTGGTACTCAGTCTTCTCTGTCAACAACCAAAGTGCCTTCTTTGAGTTTGGACTTACACTTTCTCATTCATCTGGAAACACTGGCTCTACGTTTGCTGTCTAGAGCAAAAGAATGACTCTCAGGTTATGGTTTTAGTCTGAGTAGTTAGAAAGGGCAGAGTTTATTGGAAAAGTGAGGCAGATGTTTTATTTATTTTATTTATTATTATTTTTTTTTGTGAGGAAGTTCAGCCCTGAGCTAACATCCATGCCAATCCTCCTCTTTTTGCTGAGGAAGACCGGCCCTGGGCTAACAATCCGTGCCATCCTCCTCCACTTTATGTGAGACGCCGCCACAGCATGGCCTGACAAGCGGTGCATCGGTGTGCGCCCGGGATCCAAACCCCGGGCCGCCAGCAGCGGAGCGCACACACTTAACCGCTACGCCACAGGGCCAGCCCCCGTGGCAGATATTTTAGGTAGGTGAGACCTGCAAGATACCAGGTCACACCATATAGGAAGTTTTCTATTTGGCCTAAGCAAGGATTTTTGGCTGTAGACATTGTTCTTTTAACTCATTTTAGTGACACTGACCACCCAGACCCCATGCAAATGCTCTCTAGATTCCTCAGGAATAGCCTTTGAACAGGGTGGCTTCCCGTGCAAAAGCTTTCTGTCCTGTGTTCATGCCCATATTTAAAGAAGCCACCAGCAGCACTGAATATTAGTAAAATGGCAGATTTTCCTGTCAACCAATTATTCTTATGCCATCTTTTGATGCTGCACTGCAATAGAACATAGATTATTTGTGGGGCAGGGAGGTTAAAATATTTGTTATGTGTATGTCTATTATATGTTGTAAATCATACATATATACATTGATAAACTGACAGCATGAACTTACAGAAGTTACTGTGCAATAAAAAGTTCTGAATCTAAACTAATAATGAATATAGTGAGATAAACTTGGTGTCATAGTTCATAAACAACATAGGAAGAGATTTTAATTCCTCTTTTGCTCTGAGATAATTATTGCCAGTCTCAGTGGAAAACTATTCAAATTATTAGAGTTTCTTCTTCTTGAATTAGTAGGTTTTAATAATTTAAGTCATGTCTTTGATTTCTAGGCTGTCTCCATGGTAACCTAGTTGGAAGTCTTTGTGGCAACTAAGTGGTTGAGAACATGTCCCACAGCCACTCTGACTTATGGAAAACTGTCAGCAGCTGTTTATTTTTCATTTCTAACAAGTCACAGAGCATCTTATTAGAGTTGAATTATCCCCCAAATCTTTGTCCTGAGGAAGATTTAGACCCTTACATTTCAGGGCTGGGGACTCTGTTGCTCTCCACCTGACGTGACACCACCAGCCCCCTCCCGCCCATGTTCTCTATTCTGGCATGGCGTGGGTCCCAAGTCCTTCATTCTGTAGGAAAGCCAGACATCTCAGAGGCAGAAGGGTTTGTGGCTGCCAATCTGGACATTGTTTGTGGCCCTGATGTGCCCTCTATGATCCATGCCTTGTCGTGACCTTGTGATTTTCTGTCTTCTCCACGCCAGGGACATGCTTTGTCAGCTGATCTATCACTACACTTGAATAAAGTTCTCTTCTGTCCATGACCCACTTCTGCACAATAAGAACATAAAGTCGAAGAGGAGGAACGGAGGTTTAGAGGACTCCATTCTTCGTCTCCTGCCATCCATTCTCTGGCAGCTCATTATACAGGGATGCCAAATCCCTAGGTAGGATGTCAGGCTACCTTGAAAACTACATTTACTAAAAACTTCATTTGTATCAGACACCCAAGGGGGCATAAGAGAGTGGCAGAGAGCAATTAGCCAATAATATCTTTTTCTGGATCTACTTCATTATTTATCCTTTTCTTGCAACTGTCAGAACATATTTGTATGTGCATCCATTTAAAAATGCTGGCAAGAGTTAGTAGAAATCCACTTTTCAGGTGTTTTTCCATGGTGATCTCATAGAGGGAGTGTCCTTCTTCATTCCCTAAAAAGATACAGCCTAGGAGTCCAGGAGCTTCAGGTAAGCAGACTAGGGAAGGTATGAGATAAGAAATCCCTTTGTAAAAATATTGTAGTACTTAAACATCTCATTTCTCTTCTCTTTCCTCTTATAATCTTCTCTTTCTTTTCTTGCTTTCCATGAAAAATTCTTTTTCTTTATTTTAAATTTGTAATTTCTTCTCAGATCTTTAATTCTCCTCAGATAAGCCCCAATCCTGGGTTCTTTGGTTTAGTTGGCTGTGGCAGAGACAACTAGCTGTTCACTACACATTTGCGCTCTCCTTTACATAGTGGGCAATTGCCTAACCAGAGACTACTTGCCAGATCCCCTTGAATCAAAGTAGGATTTTGTGACTAGTTTTCCCCAATAGAACATGAGCAAAAATTATATGCTTCTCTTCTGAGCTGGAGTTCTAAGAAATGATTGCGCATTCTCTACTCTTCTCAAGACCTCTGGCTAGATTCAAAGAACTCTGAGGCCCTAAGGGATAGTGCAGCCACAGGACAGAACGTGCCCATATCCTGAATTTCCATGTGAAGACAGCTCACAAACACCCATTTGGACAGTGTCGTGAGTATGAAAAAAACTTCTCTTATGTTAAGCCACTAGAATTTTAGCATTTACTTGTTATAGCAGCTAGTGATAGCCTATCTAATACACTGTCTCTAATTCCAGATTTCATCTTTTCCATCATTGGTCCTCTATACACTGGCTGTTCCCTGTCTTCCTTTATTTCTTCTTACTCTGCCATAATTTTTCTGGGTGAATATTTAATGGGACGGGTAAGACTGGAGGTAGAGGACAGGATTGGAGACATGATGAATTCTGCTTTGGGGATATTAATCTGAGTTGTCTATGAGATATCCATGTGAAGACGTCAAGTAGGAATTTAGACATTCGCCTCCGGATTTCAGAGGAGAAGTGTGGGCTAGAGTTAGAAGTTTCAGAGTCAATAGCAAAATATACTTACATTTAACTCCAAAAGAATTGTTGAGATTATCTAGGGAGAGAGAATAGAGAATGGAGAAGTAAGCCTAAGATTAAGCTTTAAAGTTCCTCAACATTTAAAGGATGGATAGGGAAGATGGATGGATAGGGATGTTTGAGAAAGAGTGGAAGGGAAATTGAAGAAAAATCAGGAGAGCATGAGGTCAAAGGAGCCAAGAGAGGAGTTGTTCAAGCAGGAAGGAGTGGCCATCATTATGAATGCTACTGACCGGTGGGGTCACCATGGCAGCATTGGTGACATTGACAAGAGAACATAACGTTGATGGTGGGAAGCTAGACTAGAGTGGTTGAAGATAGAACTAGAAGTGAGGAAGTGGCGACAGTCTTGTGTAAGAGACCCTTTCAAGAAATTACATAGGAAGAGGAGTAAGGCCATAAGGTAGAGGGTGGGATTGTGGGATGTCGGGTCAAGGAAAGTTTTCTAAAGATGGAAAGCACTTGAGCCTATTACATGCTATTGGAAATGATCCAGCGGGAAAAGGGAGAGAAATGATACAGGACCACTCACGCCATGACACTGTCCAACAGTTCAATATGAACCAGATACAGTGCAGTTTCTCCTTACTCCTTAGAGCCTTTCCTGACTGATCCAAACTAAAGTGACCTCTGCCTCTCTCTGTAAGAGACCTCCAGTCTCTTACAGATTGTACATATGTGTCGTTTTTCATATATTTCCATGCATAGTTCAGTATGGTGGAAGCACCAGTGTTTGGAGTTGGAAAGACTGGGATTGAGTCTTCCTCCAACTACTTTCCAGTGCTTCTCCAGGCACATCTCTTTTCATTTCTACCTTCTGACTTTCTATTCCTAACCATACTGATGTACCTGAAGTTATGTGCATTGCCCCCATGAATTCTTGATCTTTGCAGGTGCTATTTCCCTGGTCAGGTATGCCCGTTTCCTCTTTTTCCCCACTAGGAATGGCTAACCCCTACTCATCAAGCTCAAGTATCTTCTGTATAATACTTCCTTGACCTCTATAGTTAGATGCTCCTCCATTGTACTCCTGCAGAACCATAACATTCTTCTAAGGTAGCACTTATCACGCTGAAGGACAATTGTCCTTACTAGTCTTACTCCCAAATAGACCTTGAGCATCTTGACAATAGAGACTATACTCTACTTATCTTTGGATCCTGTGACTTTTCCAGTGTCAATCACATGATAGGCATTCAAAAGATGTTTAATGCATGAATGGGTGACTGAAATAGTCAACAGATTGGTTATTGTTTCATGGAGTCACTTGTTATTGATAACTTTTATTTACCCAGTGTCTAAAAAATGTCTTTTTGCTCATGTAGGTGCTCAGATATACCTTGTGTTTAATCACATATTATACCACTATGCTAAAGGATAAAGAAATGACCATTCCATTGCTAGAAAGTTATTAAAATATGTTTCAATAATAGATGACATGACTTAAGAAACTTTAAGAAATAGAAAAAGAGCTGAAATGGGGTAGAACAAATACAATCTACTGATTAAATTGTTTGGAAAAAAGCTTTTGACTTTAAAGAAACCAAGGGGCTTTATACAGTGTATTTCTTGTGGTGAGAAAGTTAATTCTCATTGGGTAAAGAAGATTAATGTATGATACAATGCCAGGAGTAATTATCTTAAATTGATGATGAAAAAATATCTTTCTGGTTTAGCTTTCATTGAAATGAAACTGTTGTTTCAATCCCCCCTTGAGATGGAATGGGAATGGGGAGGGTATTATGTCTTATTTTTAGGATAATTTACCTTAACAAATATGTCACTTTTCAGTGAGACCATTTGTGAAATATCTACAGCAGATTTGAAAAGCCAGACTTATAATTTAAAGTCAAAATCATCCTATTTGTTTTAGGAAATCAGTCACCTTGCAGGCTCTTTGATTAGAAGGTGCTTCCTGAGAACTGTTGGGATCTCTCAGCTGCCTCATAATGGACACTGGGAAATGTTGCCACACTTTAGGGGATTGAAGCGACAACCACACGTTGAATGGAAGGTGAGGAACTTTGCTATCAGTTGTCTGGAGCAATTGGAGAAAATCAAGTTCTTATGGCAAATTATCAGCATGAATAAAAGTGGCTTAAAAACTCAAAACTACAATATAGAGTATTAATCCCAAAAGGGAATTTTCTTCTGTTTTTTCCCCTTCATATTTAAAAATAAACTTTCACTGATATGAGTAAGAGTTTCCTAAGGAAAATAATGACAAAATAAAGTTAACTTCAGGTTATCAAAATATATGTTAGACTTAGAAGTAAATCTATTTATAAAACTCACTTAATGGCTGAGGAAAGCAGGGGCGAATGGAAAGCTCTGGATCAGAATGTAAATACTAGATTCCTAACTCTAGAATCATTTCACATGTCACCTCATATTTGTAAAGCACATTTTATCGTAGAATTGAAATACAGAATTCCACGAATCCATTCAACAGACTAAGAAGCAGGTATGATGAGGGGTGATACACGGAGTCACTGAGTTGTAGGGACCAGGGCAGCAAACCCTGGGAGCTGGTTGGAAATGCAGAGTCTGAAATACCAGCTAATTCGTATGTACATTCGAGTTTGAGAAGCGCTGCTCTAGGCCGTCCACTGTGAGATTTTAGTTCAGCCATTCTGCCACTCCGGGCCTCTGTTTTTCCATCTGTAGGCTGGAGGGAGTGATGTTAGTCACTAAGTTCTTATTCCTGACCTTGAAGAGACCTGAAGTGGAGATGAGTCCTGGAAGGAAGAGGGCTATGTTTATACCAGACACCTGGCCAGTGCTTCACTGAACACCACCGACTTTGTGTCATGTCAAACATGATATACATGCAAAACTGCTCTGTTATTGGATGAATTGCCATGTCATGAAAGATCTTTTTCCTTTGGAGTGTCATGCAGTGATGGAGAGGTCATTTGCAGCCAGTTCTAGGCACCAGGAAGCTGAAGTCCAGGGAGAGAGAGTGAGAGAAAAGGAGCATGAGCTCGGGGCAGAGCAGCTGCCATGATCCAGGAGTGGCAGGACCCAGTTAGGAGCAAACATGAAGGAACCAGAGACGCAGAGCTTGGCTAAGCAGTGGTTTAGTAGAGGCAGATCAGTGATGTCTGATGGTTTGAGGGATGTAAAAGTCCAAGAGGGGAGAGAGAGTGTCTGATGTGATCCAATGGAGATTTAAGCACAAGATGAAAATGAAAACTTCAATGCAATTTTCCAGGATGACTGATGAGAAGGGGACAGAACAGACTCTCAAGGGATGTTTGACTACTTGGATCGTGAGACAGACAAGGTATGGAAGGCCACATCAAATCAATCCTCTCTGGTTCCTGTGTATGGTGAGGGGGAAAGGAAATGGGGTGTTATGACGAACAGTTTCTTTTTACCCCTCTATTTTTGGGTCACATTAATGGTGACACACTCATCTTGCTTTTCCCTTCATAAAGTTCTCATTGGACCCATCCCAGTGCATTCTACTCAGTCCTCACTGGCCTCCACATGTTAACCACCATTAAATATTTGCATGGTCTTAGTGTACCTCAAGTCTTTTTTCGTTTAATGCTAGCCTGAGGGCTCCAAGTCTTCTCTGTTTCACTTCAGCTTCCATATCTCCCTCTCCAAAATGTCACAATACAGCTCTCAGGTGCCACCTGTCTCTGACTAACAGCTGTTCAGTTAAGCTGTTCCTTTTCAGTTCCATCTACTGCCAAATTTTTACAAGAGCTTCAGATGTGCAGAGAAACCAGAAATGAGTGAAAAGCTGGCACTCCAAATAGTGTAAAAAAGAAAAGGATCTGGATAAGTTAGTGATGGTGTAATTAACCCTTGTATGATTTGGAGGCGACTGTGTCACTTGTCATCGTTGCTGGGACCTCTGAGAGAAACTGATCCTCAGGGGTTGTTGGTGTCCATTTAGAATGGACATGTTTCCCATGCTGCCCATCTTTCATTAATCTAGAAACAATTGGCTTTAGTCTCTTTAAATTTAGTTTTTTGAGTTGCTCTGCAGGAATGCTATTTAAGGGGTCTCTGACCTGTAATTATGTAGAAAAATCAACCCTGGGTCTGGAGTTGGAAGACTGGGTTTGAGTTCTGACTCATTAGCTAAGTGCCCTTGGGAAAGTCACTTAGCTTTGCTGAGCATCTGTTTTTCTCCAAAATTTGTTCCTTTATTCCTCCTGGTCACGTGGCTGCCCAGCTAGAGTCCACATTTCTTAGCCTCTGTCACAGCTCGGTGTGGTCTCATGACTAAGTTCTCTTGATGGAAGGTAAGAAGGGGTGATGTGTGAGGAAATTGTCTACCCTGGACTCTTTCTCCTTCTCCTTCTCTTGGGCTGGATCCTCGACCCGGGGGGTGACCCATCTTCTATGGTGCAGATCAGGACAATAACCCTAGGGGATGGCAGACCAACAAGTTGGAGGCACCTGGATCCCAAGATGACTTCACGACATATAGCTGCCCTGCCAGCTTGGATCTCTACTCTATACTATAAAGTGTGAGAGGAACAAATGTTTATCTTATTTATTCCACTGTATTTTTTGTCTCTTTATTATAGCTCCTTGATCTTAACCTTAATTAATACAACGTCTATATCTTTATTTGTATTATTGGGGAAATCACATCTTCTTGACAGAGTTGTTGTGAGGGTTGAGTTACATGATGTATATGTGTTTTTTTTTTTGCTGAGGAAGATTTGCCCTGAGCTAACATCTGTGCCAATCTTCCTCAACTTTGTATGTGGGTCACTGCGACAGCATGGCTACTGATGAGTGGTGAAGGTCTGCACCTGGGAACTGAACCTGGGCCACTGAAGTGGAGTGCACTGAACTTAATCACTAGGCCATGGGGCCGGCCCTTGTATAAGTGTTTTATAAATTGCAAAGTACTATTACAGTGTTAGCTTTTATTGTTTTTGTTAATCCTTGTATTTGTGAGACCACTAGGTAGGGCATGATAGAGGAAGGGATAGAAAATTTGTGCCAATAATAAAGTCTCTGGAAGGGCATGAGGCACTTCTACTAGCAGATCTCCTGATCCCACTGGGAAAAATGGGAAGGTATGAATAGAACGGCATAATGGCCAGATTATGGATTTGGATTCAGACTGCCTGGATTTAAATCCAGATTCTGCTGCTTGTTACCATAGGCAAATTAGTTAACCTCTCTGTTCCTCAGTTCTTTTCAGAAAAATGAGAATAATAATGGTGCTGACCTCTTCGAGTGGTTGTGAAGATTAAACAAGTGCTGTGAGAATTCATCCATATATGACACTTTGAACAATGCCTGAAACATAGGAATCACTCAATAAGTGGTGCTAGAATAAGTATTTGTAGTACCTATACGTTTAGAGGAAAGGACATGTGGAAATGAAGATAGAGGGTACATAAATGGGTAAGCAGCCTTTCCATCTCAAGATTCATCATTATCCAAGATTACTTCAATATCCTTGTGGAGACTTAATAACACCCTGAGTCCAAAATCCCTTTTCTTCTCAACTTCTATTACTATACTTCATTGGCTCTCAGATGTACATTTTTACATTTCAAAAATTGGTATGCATCTTAAAATTGATGGTGTTTTACAGTTGTCACAGGTCAGGCGGGAATTGTGGTGTAGTTGTCATTGTCCGTCATTGCATGAACAAACTGGGCCATTGCTATTCATATTCTTGTTATCGCGATTGAGTTATGTACATTGTTGGTTTAACTGCCATTTAAAATATCTTAATAAAGATTACACTGATATTTGGCATTTAAATGATAAATTATGCACTCAAACAGACATGGAAACAGAGCAGCAGCAGGCGCCTTTGATATTAGTGAAGTAGATATTTATAGTTGGAGGAGTGAACACAATTCCATATTCTCTTGAAAAGCAAGAACCAAGACTATCATGGGACCTAAGGAAGGGAGATCCCACAAATAGATGAAGCTGTGTTATGTTTTGTTGCTGAGATATGTGCATAAGGATTGTCGACCCCATCCTAGATATGCAATTGAAGACGGAAAAATTGCCAAAGTTCTCAGAAGACATGAAATGAAATTTTAAAGTCACAAGAAGCTGTGTGTTGAGGAGAACTATAGTTAAGACATTGAATCACTAAACATCAATTTGTCAGAAACTTCTTGCTAAATTGAACAGAAGCGGATTAATTTTCAGCAACATGTGATTCAATTGAAGGAAAACATATAAATAAATCAAATGGGAAATGCTGATGAAACATTAGTTTTGGCATGTTTAGAAATTTATGTTAAAAGTGTGAAAGAGATACATAACTTGATCATGGGTAGGGAAAAGCGTCATATCACTGTAACAATATGCATAATTTCAGGGTCCACAAGTTGTTATCGTATTTAATTTAGTCTGCAAAACAATAAGAATGAGATATTCCTCAAAGAAGATAAAAAAAAGGATAAATGGGTGATGGTTGTATTGACAGAAGATTGGCTTAAAGCAATTTGAAATAGACATGTTGGAGCTGTACACAAATCACCAACAATGTTGATTCTTAATGTAATTTGAGGATATGTATTCAAGTAATTAAAGAACATGCTTCCATAAAGTTTAGGGACTAGGTTACTATTTTTGAGAGGTATGACTAGACATCTGCAACCCTTCAAACGGGGTTGTAGTCACAAATCATTTAAAGACAATTTGGGGGAGGAATATGAATCCTGGCTGTTGTCTGGGAACTTTCTGATGATACCTCTGGTAGGATGAAGAAAGCGCTAGTATCAAAATTGGCAGATTGGGTGGTAAGAGGCTTGGAAGAAAGCCCTAGAGACAATTGCTGCTCTTAATGGTACAAAGGAAAATCATGTGCAGAAAAACATGGATGTCAATGACTTTGAGTCAAAAAGTGATTTGGAAGAGCTGGACTCAATGTGAAAAAGTTTGGGGAATGCCTTAATTTATTTTATAAATATTTCCCTTTTTAATGAATGTACAGGAGTGATATATGAAAGAAGTCCTCATATGAATAAGTCTAAAAGGAGTTTTTGATAAAAATAAAACAAAAGTTGTGATGAGAATGCATTGTGTTATATAGTTTAATTATCTTCACTTTTATTTCTTAGTGCCTCATAAAATAATGGTGCATAGTCCTATTGATGATATGTTAGATTCAACCCACTTCCAAGGCTAGAAAATTGGTAACACTGGAACTTCCCAATCTCTGACATCTTAAATGTCAATATTCATACTTCAACCATACTTTCATGTCCTTCCAGATTTCTTACTTTCATACTCACACAAAATATGTTCTTAGCTTCAAGAAAACCTTCAATTCCCTCAGTTCCTCTTCTTCATTTTCCTTCCCAGGTCATTGCTCCCTTCCTATGGCCATTTGGCCATCCGGTCTAGACCCTAGGGTACATCACTTCAGCCACTCTCCCCGCAGCACCTTCCCTTCCCTTCAGCTATTCCTCTGTCACAGGTACTTGGCTAATTGTCAATTTTGGGTCAATATGCTTTAATTTCATTAAAAAGTTAATTACAGTATGTTTTACATATACACAAAATTATAGGCATTCACATACCCATCACCCAAATTTAACAGATGCCCTATTTGCTTCAGATTTATCTTTTAACAAGTTACAGCTAAAGCCCCACTCCCCCAAACTGTACCCCTTTGTGTAGTTATTAAAGTATGGTCTCCCAGCTCCAAGCCCACACCTCTACACTCTGCTCTGTCATGCCAGGGCTGGGACTTTGTTGACCACCTTCTCCCTTGCCAACTGAATCCCTCTTACCTTCTGCCAATGGGCGGTAGAGGAGGGAGATGAGAAGACTGGAGGAGGGAAGAGGAGCGTGCTTTTTCTGCCAGTGTCATCTCTGTAATGCTACTCCAAACTGACAGCTGCAAGTAGTTCTAGCAGCAGTTGGTTTCAATGTGCTGTTTCCTCTTCATTCCTGGAACCTTTGTACCACCTCAGAGATATCAGTTAACGCCCCTTTCCCAAAGTCTGAGTCCCAGCTTATAGGGTGCCTCATCTGAGTCCCTGAGGTATCAGCACCAGCTGGATGGTTAATCTCCTCAGAAATCTGGGTCCCAAGCCTGCAGGACCTTACCTCCAAGCCTCTCTGTTATAATAAGCAATCTCTTCCTTTATCCCCCCAACTCCAGGAGCAGTGCGGGGGCTTTCTGGCAGTTACAATTTCCATGTCACCTCAGGCTTCACTTTTTGCTTTCTCAGTCTATTTTCCAAAACCTATTTAACCAATTTCCCATATTAAATTCTCTTTGTTAAAACAACCATTATGACTTCTTTTTTCTGGCTGGGCCTTGACTGATACACTCTCCCTTTCTCCCCAAAAGAAATGACTATTTTGAAATTGGTATATATCATTTATATGCATTTTAGCCACATAAAATTGACATACATAAATTCATTCTGTACAAGTAATTTTGAAACTTGCTCTTTTTCATGATTTTTTTTTCATATGGATTCAGGATGAAACATAAAGATCTAATTGATTCATTTAAACTTTATTGTATAAATAAATTGCAGTTTGTTTATCCATTGCTCTACTGAGGAATAGGTAGTTTATGTCCACTTTGTTATTACTACAAACATTGCTGCAAGGAAGATTTTTATTCATGTCTTTTTGGGCTCATATGCAAAAACCTGTCTAGGGTATAAATCTGGAAGTGGAATTGCTGGGTAGTAGGAGATGCACCTATTTAAATTTACTAGATTAAATTTGATCTCCAAATATACTGGTACTGTACTTTCCCCCATATCCTTGCCAGCTGTTACTATTAACAGTTTTTCCCCCACAATCTGATGGTATAATATGGTATCTAGTTTTGGTTCAATTAATTCACATTTTCCTGATTATTAATCAGGATGAGCTTTTAAAAAAATGTATATTGGCTACTTGAGTTTCCTCTTCCACATTTTATTTTCTATTGGGTTTTTGTCTTTTCTTATGGTAAGAGGTAGGTGGTTTTTATACATATATTCTGGATACTACCCCATTGTCATTATATGTATTTTAAATATCTTTTTCTACACTGTGGCTTGTCTTTTAACTCTCTCATTTTTTTTTTGTCATAGGGAAGTTTTAAATATTAAGGAAGCCAAATTTATCCACCTTTTCCTTTATTAGTTGTTAGTCTTTTATATCTAGTGTAGGAAACCTTCTCCTACCACAAGGTCATGAAAATATTGTACTATATTTTCCTCCAAAACCTTAATTTTGTTTTTTCAAAAAAAATTATTCTTTAATCTACTTGCATTGACTTTTGTGTATGATATAAAATCAGAACATAATTTTATCACTCTCCACATTGAGGGCCTTTTGTCAGAGCACACTTTATTCCATTCATTGGTCTATGTGATTCTCCCTGTTCCCACACCACACTTCAACTTTTCTAGCTTTATAGTTAGTCTTAATATTTGGCAGGGTATCAAGGGTGAGTGACTCGTTATTTATTTTCTTTGAATTGTCTTGGCTATTTTTGGCTTCTTACTCTTTCAAGTGAATTTTAGGATCAAGTTTTGTGAAAAACCCTGTTGGGATTTTGAGTATAATTGCTCTGAATTTACAGGGTAGCTTGGGGAGAATTTTTATCTTTATGATATTGAAGGAGCCCTCTTACTGACTAACGCCTTGCTCTTCGATGGGTGATATTTGGACCAATAACGTTGACATCACCTGGATCTTGTTAGAAATGCAGAATTTTAGCCTCCATCTCATACTTACTGAATCAGAACTGTGTTTTAATAAAAGCCCCAGATTTGTATGCACATTACTAAAGTTCGAGAAGTATAGTTCTAAAGTCATCCTTCTCCTCTTTGTAAATAGAACTAGGGATTTAGGGTTTTGACTTCAATTTTAAAACCTTCCTTTCTCCTAGATTCTCTTTAAAAAGAGACATGCTAAAATATCGATCATTCTAACAAATTCACCCCAACGCTAGGTGCATATCCTGCTATGACCAACTGTTATTCTCTCCCTTCGCAATCAAACCTCTTGACAGAGATGTCTGTGCTCATTGCCCCCACTTCCTCACCCTCCAGTCATTCCTCAGGCTTCTGTTCCCCATAATTTCATCAAAACTGCTTGAGCTCAGGATACTAAGTACCTCCTAATTTCCAAATCCACTGGGCATCTCCCAGTGCTCACCTTACTTGACCTTGCAGCATCTCTGCACCCTGTCAATTCATTATTTCCTTTTCCCTGCCTATTTTCACAGCCATTGACTCAGCTCAGGCCCCTATCACCTCTTGCCTGTACCCATGCAATTCTCTCCTAACCAGTCTTCCTCTCTCCAGACTATGTACTTGATCCTCTACAAAGCTTCTAGGGTTCTTCTAAATGTAAATCAGATCACGTTATTGCTTCAGTTAAAACCACTCTCCAGGGCTCTGTGGCTCACAGATAAAATCCAAAACTTCTTGGATCACATAAGAGGATCTTGTTGACTGTGCCCATGACTGACCCTCTCATCTCATTTCCTGGCCATTCCCTTTTATGAACCTTGTGTTCTAGCCAGACTAGACGACTTGCAATTTCCTGATATCCCATGTTATTACCTGTGTCCATGCCTTTGCATTTGTATTTCCTTCTGCCAGAAATGCTTTCCCCCTTTGCCTATTTATCAAACATGTACTCATCCTTCAAGACCCGGGCCAAATGTCTTTTCCTCTGTGAAGCCTTCCTTCCCCCCCTAGATAGAAGAGATCTCTCTCGGCCACCGTGGGCTCTATATTTATGATTGTGCTTATCACACAGTATAGCAATTACTGTTTATCTTCCTCCCCTACCAGCCTGTGAACTGGTAGTGGCAGGACTTACTTTTACTTGACTTTATATCCCCAGGACAGGCATATAGTAGGCGTATGATGAATGCTTGCTGCACGAACAAATGGATGACTGAATCGAGTTAGTAGAGGAGACATTTATTCACGATGCTAACGCCGTCTCTTTGCTTGCAGCTGTTTCTATTCCTGGAATTTGAGTGCACCTTTCTGGGACCATAGGATATTCTCCCTCCTCTGGGAAGCCCTTCCTGAGATGCTCCAGCTGGAAGGAAACTCTCCTCCTCTTGTGCTGAAATACCACTTCTTTTTGGCCCCTCTTGTATGCACTTACCTCTTGCTCTGTATCTGTGCCTCTCTTGCTCAACCCAAGTCATTTGTAAATTCTCTGAAGCAAGGGATTGTGTCTTATTATTCTTCGTCTTTCTCCCAAATGCCCAGTGAATGCCTTGTACATGGAAGGCACTTAACTGATGTTTACTGAGTTGAATCAACATTGTTTTAACACCGTTGAGGAGTTTTTCATCTAGAACATAAAGGAGTCTTAGATTCCTAAGCTGGCAAGAATGTTGTGTGAGAAGGGAACAGACTGAGTGGTTATCAGCATCAGGCAGGTGGGCCATTCCAGACATCAGAACAATGGCCAGAGAGAGAGCCTCAAGTCTGCAAAACCCATCTCCACAAGGAGGCTGCCTTTCAAAAATGCTCTTAACCCACATGGGAGAGCTTGGTAAACCTGTTACACTCCTAGCCTGGGGCGCGAGCAAAAACTGCCTTTTCACTAAACCTATCTAAACTTTGGATTGGACTTTGGGGCTAAGCTCTGGGAAGCTTCTGAAAGGCGGTTTTTGGAAGATGTCAAAGGAGAGAATGTGATTACATTTTCTTGAGCTATGGGAGACCCTGGGAGAAAACATGTTCCCTTTGCCTCAGTTCCCTTGTCTGAAACGCGTCACGGTTGAGGAGAGTTCCTTTTTCGCTCCCAGAGGCCTTAGTATTCTAATCTCTGGTTAAATTAAGCAGCACTGGAGAGGAAAAAGAGCCTGACTTGGTAAAAACAATGAGCTTAAATGGAACAAGCCAGGCTTGTGGTACTGCATATGCCTCCAGCAATTAGATGAGTTCAGATCTCATTCTGACTCTCATCCACACTTCTGGCCAGAAGAAGAAGGGGCCCAGCAGGTATCAAATATGCCACCAATTAACATTTCCTTTGATTTCCTCAAGAGCCATCAGAGAGTTCAATATTTTGTTGTAATATTCATTATGAGCTGTTTCAAAAATTGCCTTCAGTTTGAGAAAACAGGCCTGCAGCCCCCATCTCCTTTCTTGTCTGCTAAGGGAAGGGAGGCTGTGCCTGGCCTCGGGTGGCTGACACTGGAGCCCTGAACACATTGGGGCAGGTAGGGTGAGCACTGAGCTCCCCATAATTCCTCTGACAGCAGGACAGAAGTCCCAGCTAGGTGACCTCTGGGCTTCTAGGACTTGGGAATGCTCATCGGAGTATGCAATATGAGTACACGGTTACTCTTTGGCCCAGAAAGGGTCATATCTAATTTAAAAAAAAAATCTCTCAGTACATTCAACTCCCTCGAAGCACAGATGGAAAGTTTTCCCGTGAAGGCTAGAGGAGAACAGCATTTCAATGGCTTCTATTTTTTTTTTCTTGTTGGAGTAGAAATGAAAGGAAGAGAATTAAAGGAGGTAGAAGAAAACTTTAACTTTATGTTATTCATGTGGTCAGTGAACTTACTGAGCTCATGATGAGCATGTTCCAAGATCACAGAGGCATGGGTCTTTCTTCCATGGAGGCTGCAGTTCAGTTGAGAGAGACATCATACCGTGTAAGTGCAGTGATGGAAACTGTGTTGGGTGTTTTGTTTGCCCTTCCAGCTCCACCCAGTCTCTTCTCTTTTCCATTGTGCTCTGAGCCCTGGGAGGTCGACCATTATAGACTAAATCAGAGGGTCTCTTGCCCTCTGGCCCCAGGTTGGGTTTGATCAAAGAAAGCACTAGCAAGAGATCAGAGGGAGGGAGGACCATCAGGTTGGGGTATTTTTCTTTGGCCCTTCCCTACTGGTCACTACAGGTTAGACGGGTTCCTTTACTTAAGGCACAGCTCTGTCAAGTGGTCCTCCCTTACAATTTTACTGGTTTCTCAAGTTTTTGAAAATTGCCTCTCCCCCTCCTGCTCCTGAGCTAGGATGAGGTAACAGCTCCCTGGTGTTGCTAGCCTCAGGGTGCTTCACCGTCCCTTGTTGGTGTCTCTTGATTGTGGACACCTTTTGTTAGCACTTCCTTTGTTCAAGCCTCCCCAAGTGCCCTCACTGAGTGTGCCGCTTGTTTCTGCCAGGACTCTGCCTGACAGAGAAAGCGTCTTGGAAATATAGGAAGGGAACACTTAATACATGTGGGAATTCTGGAAGGTATCCTGGAGGAGAGAAAGCATGAAACAAGTAGGGATTAGCCAGGTGGGGAGGGAATTTCAGGCAGCTGGCACATAAGGAGAGAAGTTTGGGGGCAGTTTGTAGTGGATGAAACATATTCCTCGCTCCTAGAGGCAAAAACGTTAACTATCTTGCTTATTGTTACAGACTCAACTCCCTCCTGAGCTCAGGGCACATCATTTGTGATCAACCATGTTTGCTGAATAAATGGAAGAATGAACAAAGGCCAGGAAGAGAAGAGGCTGGAGTGTTCTGAAGGGTCCGGATCACAGGGATAGTATGAAGCCATGGTAAGGGGCTGGGGTAAATGGGGAGGGATACATTTAAAAATGTTTAGGAGGTGGGGCCAGCCCAGTGGCATAGTGGTTAAGTTTGCATGCTCCACTTCTGTGGCCCGGGTTTGAGAGTTTGCGGGTTCAGATCTTGGGCATGGACCTACACCACTCATCAGCCATGCTGTGGCAGCGACCCACATATAAAATAGAGGAAGACTGGCACAGATGTTAGCTCAGGGCTAATCTTCCTCAGCACACACAAAAAAAAAATTAGGAGGAAAAAAATCAGAAGAA
The DNA here is from genome assembly GCF_057802395.1 of Ceratotherium simum simum. Lineage (NCBI taxonomy): Eukaryota > Metazoa > Chordata > Mammalia > Perissodactyla > Rhinocerotidae > Ceratotherium > Ceratotherium simum. The sequence continues at coordinate 59,184,082 of NC_141909.1, read as the reverse complement.
CTCAATGAATGACTGGGTGAATGGCATAAGGGAAGATTCAAAGATGACAACTAATATGGAACCTAGATTATCTTTTGTTAATAAGCTATTTTCTCCTGTATTCATTCAGGGTCCTTTTGTGACCTTCAATCTTATTGACCCCTTGGGAATTCCTGCTAATTTAAGACTTCTAATCTGAGGCAGATTATACCTACATGTTTAGATCTTCATTCAGTCAAATGTCCTGAGGCCACCTGAGTTAAAAAGAACACAAACCTTCTTTAGCCTCACCCTTTAGTCTCTCTTTCCTAAACCCAGGCTCTAAGAATCAGCACTAGGCTCATGCAAAGGAGGCAACATGTTTCACCAGAGAGGCAGTGCTTTCTGAGGTACTAGCACATTTCTTTTGTAAGATGGGTTATTCTTCTTTAAAATGCAAATACATTAAGCAATTTTTCAGATTCTTTTCAACATGAACTTTCAGCCTTCCTTTTACTAGTATTCATTGAGAGCCTACTGCGTGCCCAGTATGGATAGATTTGGTGATTACAGAGAAAACCAGACACAATCCTTGCTTTAAAGGGCTCATAGGCAATTTCAACTGTAATTACAAGACAGCATTCCCTCCCTCACAAGATGTTCCTCAAAATACTTGTGGAAGAGTGTCTGAAGTTAGAGACCCAAACCTTAATTCCATCAAGAGAAAGCTGCGTATGTGGAGACTCACATGGCTGCAGAAAAGTGAGACAGTCACAACTTCTAGTGAGATGAGTGGTGTGGCAGGTCAGCCAGGGGTGGATGGAAGGTGCACAGAGGAAGGCACTCCAGCTCAGCTTTCTGAGGTCGGGAACAACTGCTAAAATGAGGCTGCATCTTGTGCATAGCCTGAAAAGGATGATTGGGGATCATCTCTACTGGGGATCATCTCTACGAGGGGTCAGGGTGGAGAGCTGACATTTCTGTCAGAGTGAATGGTGTGTGCACAGAGAACATTTAGGATTTGCTCTCTTAGCAACTTTGAAGTATACAGTAGAGCATTGTTGACTATAGTCACCACGCTGTACATTAGATCCCTAGAACTTATTCATCTTATAACTGGAAGTTGGTACCCTTTGACCAATATCTTCCCATTTCCCCCACCCTTCAGTCTCTGGCAACCATCATTCTACACTCTGTTTCACTGAGTTTGGCTTTTTTAGATTCCACATTTAAGTGAGATAGTACAGTATTTGTCTTTCTTTTCCTGACTTATTTCACTTAGCATAATGCCATAGAAGTCCATCCTTGTTGTCACAAAAGGCAGGATTTCCTTTTTTTTATGGCTGAAAAATATTCCATTGTATATATATATATATCTCTCACATCTTTTTTTTTTTTACTTTCTCTTTTATTTTATTTATTTATTTTTTAAATTTTTTGTTTGTTGCAGTAACATTGGTTTATAACATTGTAAAAGTTTCAGGTGTACATCATTGTACTTCTATTTCTGCATAGATTACATCATGTTCACCACCAAAATACTAATTACAACCCATCACCACACACATGTACTGAATTATCCCTTTCACCCTCCTCCCACCACCAATCCAATCTCTGTCCCTATGTGTTTCTTTATTGTTGTTATTGTCTACTACTTAATGAAGGAAATCATATGGTATTTGACCTTCTCCCTCTGACTTATTTCACTTTGCATAATACCCTCAATGTCCATCCATGTTGTCACAAATGGCTGGATTTCATCGTTTCTTATGGCTGAGTTGTATTCCATTGTATACCACATCTTCTTTATTCGTTCATCAGTTGGTGAACACCTGGGTTGTTTCCATGCCTTGAATATTGTGAATAATACTATAATAGAGGTGGGAGTGCAGATTTCTCTTCAAATTCTTCAAGATAGTGATTTCATTTCCTTTGGATATGTACCCAGTAGTGGAATGGCAAAAAAAAAAAAAAAAAGGTAATTATGTGAGGTGATGGATGTACTTACACAACTAAACTTATTGTGGTAATCATTTTGCTATATATACGTGTGTCAAATCATCATGTTATACATCTTAAACTTACACAATGTTTTATGTCAATTATATTTTAATACAGCTGGAAAAAAAAGAGTGAATTGTGTGTGAAGAGGTGAGAGTGTGTGAGGTAGGTGAATGGTAAGACATGAGCTAAGCAGGGGTCAGATCACAACACACAATTGCCTGCTATTTTCTTTTCTTGATCAACTAGCATTCTATTATAAAATAATACTTCGTAAACAATTTCAATTGATGCAGAAATATATAAAGTGAAAGTTCTTCACACTCTAGTCCCACTGCCTAGAGAGATCAAAAACCATTGAGACATTCTGCGTTTTCTTTCAGATATTTCCTGTATGCCTACTTACCTGCATGTTCATATAGTCTTCATTTTACAAGTTACACTCTACATCCTTCTGCAACTTGCATTTTTTCTTTTAACAATCTACTTTGTTTTTATTTTTTTTGTGAGGAAGATTAACCCTGAGCAACATCCATTGCCAACCCTCTTCTTTTTTTTTGCTGAGGAAGACTGGCCCTGGGCTAGCATCCGTGCCTATCTTCCTATACTTTATATGTGGGATGCCGCCACAGCCTGGCTTGATGAGCAGTGCATAGGTTGGTGCCTGGGATCCGAACCTGTGAACCCCGGGCTACCAAAGCAGAGTGTGCGAACTTAACCACTACGCCACCAGGCCGGCCCCTAACAATCTACTTTTGATACAACTCCATTCCATTTCTATCTGACCTCTTCTTCTAGTTATTGCATGTATCCTACATTAGGAATCACCACAACTTATTAATCAAGCCAAATGATGGGTGTTTATGTTGTTTCCCATTGTTTGCTGTTTCAATCAATCCTGTAAGAAACTTCCTCACATCTCTGTGCACATGTGTGTGTGTATTTTGTGAGATAAATTCTTAAAAGTGGAATTGATAGATGTCTATTGCCACATTATCCTTCAAAAGTTGCATCATTTTATACTCACACCAATAAATGTATGTTGGAGGAGGTCATTGAGAGGACGTGATTGCCAGTTGTCCCTCGAGCTGGACTGGACAATTGGAGGCTCCTCACCCATTCCCCTGTCCTTGGAATGTACATTCTGCCTACCATTCCCACAGTGGGAGTCATTTTCAAGGACTCAGCTCACAAGGAGCAATGTGTTGTTGAGACCATCTGTACTGAATATATGACTAAACCCAGGTGAGGCCTCTATATAAATTTTTAAGATTCTGGCGGGTGGGTGTAGAGATCTACTCGTCTTGTGGCCACCCAAGGTAAGCCTCGTATGTAAGTTCTCTTTCTTATTAAGCCTGCCATCTACTAATCTGGAGTGGTCTGCCTCTTTCTTTGGTCTCTCCTTGCCCTCTATTCATGGCGGCCAGTTTCAGATTTCACCCAGGGAAATTCCCAAGCTTGTGAACCAACAATGTATGAGAGTGCTGGTGTTACCAAACTGAGTGGTCTCTCCTCCTGGTGAGTTAAATAAGACTCTACACCAGTGGAAGTTTTCTCACAAAATAAAGTGTATTTGTAGCAAATATGAGGCCATGAGGAATAATTTCCAAAGTCGTGGCGTCCCCAAACAAAGGGAAGCAGGAACTTCTATTTCAGTTGGGGAATGAGTATTTAAAAGGGAGAGGCGAGTATTTGCTTGCACAGCCTCAGTTGGAGAACATGCTTCCGCATAATGAGGCCTAAGCTCCTCCTGGAGAGATCTTTGCTTTAAAAATAAGGCAAAGGTCATGGGCATAGCTCTTGTGGTGAGACTTGGTCAGTTTCAGGATGGTTAGTGCTTACATCTCCTTAACATACAAAAGGAAAAGAAACAACTTGGAAAAACAGTTAATTGCTTCCAAACCCATCTTTGAGTTTCTCAAGGAACCTAGTCGGTGACACTGGTTACTAGATTTTATTCAACTTGACAAATCTGGAAATTATTATACTTAACGTTTCACAATATTGGATATCATTAATCCCTTTAGTTGTCTATCTGATAGGTGGACTCCTGCTTATTTTTACTTCTCTCCTCTCTCTCAACTAAATAATTTATTTAGGCATGGATAACTTCCACCTAGTATGTATAAATTGCAAATTTCAGAATGAAAAGAAAGAAAATCTTATAGGTACTAATTAACAACTTTTCCCTATTTGACCATTTGATTTTATTCTCTATATATGCTTCCTCCAGGACATTTCTATAGCTTCTGAAATGTATTTTCTTTTTTTTTTTTTATCTTAAATAAGTGACTATTTTAAATTAATTTACCTATTAGTTTTTTCCTTAGCCCGTTCTTGCTGCTTTCTCTGGGTACTTAACAGTCCTTATTGTTTCCTAGTTTTTCAAGGGTAATCTGGCCTTTGATTTCTGCTTATGTTGTAGTTAGGGAGGTAGAAAATAAGCAAACAAAAAAGAAACCATATAATTTCAGATAGAGAAAAGTGCTACAAAAATAAAACAGGACAGGTTATAGAGTGTGTGTATTGGGGGAGGGAGTGGAAGCTGGTGTTCAGATATGGAGGTAAAGCAAGATCTCCTAGAAAACATGATGTTTGGGCAGACCCCAAATGATAAGGAGTGAGATACATGAAGAAGGGACGAGGGAGGGGTGAACCAGGCAGCGAGAAGAACGTGCAAAGTCCCTGAGGTGGGAAAGAGTTTAGCATGCTTGAGGTTAGCAAGAAGCCAGCATGGCAGGCTGTAGTGAGCAAGGAGGGTAAGGAAAAGAGATGGTTGTGCAGGGCCTTGTAGGCCATTGTAAGGAGTTTGGATTTGACTGGATAGAAGGTGTTCAGCTAGGGAGTGAGGTGATCTGATTTATGTTTTTAAAAGGCCATTCTGGACATATATGCTACACTGGCTGTTCCCCCAATTCTCCCGCCTACCCAGCCTCAAGGATCTTCTCCCTGTATGAAAATAGCCCTCTTTTTTACCAGTTGGCATTGTGAAGTTACCAAACAAAGCAAGACAAGGATTAAACTGTAAAGGTGGCTTTGTATGTGGTCCCTTTCTCTCTCCTCTGAGTCCTTAATTCATGTCATCAGAGAGAGTTTAGTTATACCAAGTCCTTGAGTACTAGCTGAAGAATTTTGGATAGATCTGTTAAGAGATTAGATGTCATTTAAAAACAACCATGGTTGTCTTAGAACATGTCCAAGTACAGAACTGAGTTGCTTAACATTAGCTGCGTCCTTCAACTCTTTAGAGATGCCTGAAATGTTCCATCCCCATGAAAATGTAAAAGGAAAGAAATTTCAAATAAATCCTCGCTTTTTCCCTCTGTCTCCAATTTTTACTAAATTTCTCCTGGTTTAAAAACATTGCCAATTAAAGTCAACTTGAATGCGAGTTATAATTAGAGATACAGTCTCTGAGGTTGCCAAATTATGTTCTTCACAGATCCATCAACATTTCCCCAGTTCTCTGCTGGCTGATGTAGATCCAGTTCCAGGAGGACTTTTGGCTCCCTCTCTATTGAGTCTGCACAGTGGCTGATGTGTATCAAGCTAATTGCTGACTAATTCTAGAATAGATGCAGCCCAGGTGTTTTCCTCCGGCTCTTGAAGTTTGTACTCTGTTATCTTCTGCACTTGGACCTCTACTTATGTCTTATCGACTTGCATAATGCATAAACATTTCATCTCTCAGAAAGCTATGCCTTTCTCCTTGCTGTAAGCCCTGGATTAAAAAAAATCCTTGCTGACTAGAGTGAGTTCAGTTTAGGAATTTTGATTAACAGCAAAATCAAGTCTAGAAGACGATTATTTTTGAACTAAAATCTAGGAGTGCACAACAAAATAGCCCAATCACATGGTGCAAACAGAAAGAGAGTTTGTGGTGGGGGTGGGGGGAGAGTGAAAGGAAGCTGGCAAAGAAGATCAATAGGCATTGCCCACACTGCTCTGCTGTCCTCTGCTCCGTTTCACGTACTGCTTCTTGGTTCACCAGAAATAAGCAGACCTACTATTTTGAGGTGATGCCAGAAGTCGTTCCAGATTGCTTTTACTCCAGAAGCCTAGAAGTTTGGAATCTGATATTTTCTAGAACCTCAGATGATAAACTCTACGGCATCATGGATGGATTTTTTTAGCAGTCTTTTGAGGCCACAGCATTTACCAATGATCTGTTCCTGAAATCTTGTTCAAATATTGTCTTCCTAAGGACACCCATCCTGAACTACCCCATTGAAAATTGCAGCACTCCAGACCCCCACACCTTGCTCTTCTTTCTTTTTTCTCAGCACTTGTCACCCTCTAACGTACTACGCTACTTATTTATTATGTTCACTGTCTTTATCTTTCTTCCTCTGCTACAATGTGAGCCTCAAGCCTAGAGGGATATTTGTTTTGTTGGTTCACATATCCCAAGCACTTACGTAGAACAGTAAGTGCTGGCACATAGTAGAAGCTTAATAAGTATTTGTTGAATGAATGAATGATGTTTCACAATAAGAATGGGTCGTAAATACAGCTCCAAAGATTCTTTATAATTAATTCAGCTCTTCAACCAGTTTTCACTTGTGAATATTTTCATAACGCAATATGTAATGTATCTACATTTATCGTAACTTTCAGTATAATTTCCTTACTGACCATGTACATTTTAGTCTTACTCTCAGACTACCAAAAGCCACAAAACTACCCATTACATTCTTGATAGATAAACTGATCTAGTATAATCTGATTCCCATAATTAAGTATATGATATCTTAATATCTTTTTATTGTGTACCAGTTTCTATTTTATTTTCATGTGAGCATCCCCTCTCTCCTTGGATTTATCATAGCAGTGGCACCTAGTAGATACCAACTAAGTACTTGATGACTAACTGTAAATTGCCATAGGAATTTCTATCTTCTCTCTGTTACGATTTTAAAATGTAAGCTGCTAATAGTTTGGTTATTGATGGTGATAGCACCTCAGGATTTACTCTCATGAAATGTAAGTTGCACACTGGCCTGCTGCAAATTTTATCTCCTGACTGTATTCTCTGCCTCCAGCTCTTCCCCCTCTATCCTCTACAACTCTATCAGGCTTTCCTCCCTAAATTCCAATTCTGACCACCCACGCTAATCTCAAAAATTTTCAATAGGCCCCGGTGTCTATGTAACTAAGCACAAATTCCTAGCATCTTATTGAAAGCCCTCTTTAATGGCCTCAAATTACATTCACAGCCTTGTGTCTTATTATTTTCATATCCTCAGAAAATCAGGAGAGTCATTGCTTCCCTCCTATGCTCTGGGCATTTCTGATTCTGTAACTTGGCTCATGCTGATTCCTCTGACCAGGCCTGCCCCATAGCCTGGATTCTATCTGTCAAATTCTCTTCATCTTTCAGATCCAGCTGACAGGCTGCCTTCTTTATGAAACTTTTTCTGATTCCTGCAATTGGATTTGCTTCTCCTTTCTCTAAAGTACTGTATTTTTTTTTTAATTTTGCAGTATGTGCGTCATTGTTGTTCTTTCTTTCTAAAATATTTTCTTTTATTGTGGTAAGAACATTTAATGTAAGATCTACCTTCTTTTTGCAGCTTTATTGAGGAATAAATGGCAAATAAAATTATAATATATTTACTTATTTATTTATGCTTTTTATTTATTTATTTTTTACTGCAGTAACATTGGTTTATAATATTATAAAAATTTCAGGTGTACATCATTAAAGTGTACCATGTGATGATTTGATATACATATTGTGAAAAGATTCCCACATATAAGGGATACCATGCAGTGTTTATTTTTTTCTGTCTGGCTTGTTTTGCTTTGCATAATAACCTCCAGATTCATCCATTTGTCGCAAATGGCAGGATTTCTTTCTGTTTTAAGCCTGAATAATATTCCATTGTGTGTATATATATATAAATATAATTTTCATTATCCGTTAATCCTTTGATGGACACTGAGGTTGTTTCCACACCTTAGCTATTGTGAATAATGCTACAATGGATATGAACATGGGAGTGCAGGTATCTCTATGAGCTCCTGATTTCAATACCTTGGATATATATCCAGAAGTGGGATTGCTGGATCATATGGTAGTTCTATTTTTAATTTCTTGAAGAACTTCCATGCAGTTTCCCTCGGTGGCTGAACCAGTTTACACTCCTACCAACTCTATACAAGGATTCCCTTTTCTCCACATCTTCGCCAGCATTTATTATCGCTTGTCTTTTTGATAACAGACATCTTAACAGGTGTGAGGTTCCATTGATCTATATGTCTGTTTTTATGCCAAATCCATACTGTTTTGATTACTAAAACTTTGTAATATAGTTTGGAATCAGGAAATGTGATGCCTCCAGCCTTGTTTTCTTTCTCAAGATTCCCTTGGCTATTTGGGGTCTTTTGCAGTTCCATACAAATTTTAGGACTATTTTTTCTATTTCGTGAAAAATGCCATTGGCATTTTGATAGGGATTACATTGAATCTGTAGATTGCTTTGGGTAGTATGGACAATTTTACAATATTAATTCTTCAAATCTGTGGACATGGAATGTCTTTTCATTTATTTATCTCTTCTTCAATTTCTTTTATCAATGTTTTATAGTTTTCAGTGTACAGAACTTTCACTTCCTGAGTTAAATTTAGTCCTAAGTATTTTATTCTTTTCAATGCTATTGTAAATGGGATTGTTTTCTTAATTTCTCTTTCTGATAGTTCATTGTTACTGTGTAGAAACACACCTGATTTTTGTATATTGATTTTGTATCCTGCAACTGTAATGAGTTAATTTATTAGTCTTAACATTTTTTTGGTGGAGTCTTTACATTTTCTAGCATAAGATCATGTCATCCGTAAACAGAGACAATTTTACTTATTTGTTTCTGATTTGGATGCCATTTATTTCTTTTTCTTGCTTAATTGCTCTGGCTAGGATTTCCAGTACAATCTTGAGTAGAAGTGATGAGGGTGGGCATACTTGTCTTGTTCCTGATTTTAGAGGAGAAGCTTTCAGATGTTCACTGTTGAGTATGATGCTAGCAGTGGGCTTGTCATATATGGCTTTTATTATTTTGAAGTACGTTCCTTCTACACCCAATTTGTTGAGAGTTTTTATCACAAAAAGATGTTGAATTTTTCAAATGCTTTTCTTGCATCTATTGAAATGATCATATGATTTTTGTTCTTCATTCTGTTAATGTGGTGTATCATGTTAATTAATTTGTATGTGATGAACCATCCTTACATCTCAGGAATAAATCCCATTTGATCATGGTGTATGATCCTTTTAAGGTACTGTTGAATGCAGTTTGCTATTATTTTGTGAGGATTTTTGCACCAGGGATATTGGTCTCTAATATTCTTTTCTTGTTGTGACCCTGTCTGGTTTTGAAATCAGGGTAATATTGGCCTCATTAAATAGTTTGGAAGTGTTCCCTCTTCTTCAGTTTTTTGGAAGCGTTTGAGAAGAATTGGTTCTAATTCTTCTTTAAATGTTTGGTTGAATTAACTAGTGAAGCCTCTAGTCTTGGACTTTTGTTTGTAGGGATATATATATTTTTTTACTGTGTTGGCATTTATCATTTATTTATTTATTTATTTATTTTTTGTTTATTGCAGTAACATTGGTTTATAACATTGTATAAATTTCAAGTGTACATCATTATACTTCTATTTCTGCATAGATTACATCATGTTCACCACCCAAATACTAATTACAACCCATCACCACACACATGTGCCGAATTATCCCTTTTGCCCTCCTCCCTCCCCCTTTCCCCTCTGGTAACCACGAATCCAATCTCTGTCTCTATGTGTTTGTTTATTGTTGTTGTTATCTACTACTTAATGAAGGAAATCATGTGGTATTTGACCTTTTCCCTCTGACTTATTTCACTTTGCATAATACCCTCAATGTCCATCCATGTTGTCACAAATGGCTGGATTTTATTGTTTCTTATGGCTGAGTAGTATTCCATTGTGTATATATACCACATCTTCTTTATCCATTCGTCCCTTGATGGGCACTTAGGTTGCTTCCAAGTCTTGGCTATTGTGAATAACCCTGCAATGAACACAGGGGTGCATATATCTTTACGCATCGGTGTTTTCAAGTTCTTTGGATAAATACCCAGCAGTGGAATAGCTGGATCATATGGTAGAGAAAGTCAAGTTCCATACAAAGGAAACCCCATAAGGCTATCAGCTGACTTCTCAGCAGAAACCTTACAGGCTAGAAGAGAATAGCATGATATATTTAAAGTGCTAAAAGGAAAAAACTTACAGCCAAGAATACTCTACCCAGCAAGGTTATCATTCTAAATGGAAGGAGAGATCAAAAATTTCCCAGACAAGCAAAAATTAAAGGAGTTTGTCACCAAGAAACCAGTGCTACAAGAAATGTTAAAGAGACTGATTTAAGGGGAAAAGAGAAGACCACAAAGAGGAAAAATTATCTATTTCCATGATAAGAGGGTAATGGATACAAATGCACAAAAAAGAAGTTAGAAATGATATCAAAAACATAAAAGGAGGGAGGAGGGGAGTTAAAGAGTAGATGTAGGGATATTTTTGATTAATGATTCAATCTTCTTAGCTGTATTTGTTCAAATTTTCTATTTTTTTGTGATTCAATCTTGGTAAGTTGTATGTTTCTAGGAATTTATCAATTTCTCCTAGGTTATCTAATTTGTTGGCATATAATTGTTCATAGTAGTTTCTGATGATCCTAGTATTTCTGTGTTATCGGTTGTAACGTCACCTCTCTCATTTCTGATTTTATTTTAGTCTTCGCTCTTTTCTTTTGTTTGCCTAGCTAAAAGTTTATCAATTTTGGCTAGCTTTAAAAAATATTAGCTCCTAGTTTCATTGATCTTTTCTATTTTCTTTCTAGTCTCTATTTTATTTATTTCCACTCTGATCATTATTATTGCCTTCCTTTACCAAATTTCTTCTTCTTTTTCTGGTTCCTTGAGGTGTAAAGTCAGGTTGTTTATTTGAGATCTTTGTTTTTTCATAATGTAGATGTTTATCGCTATAAACTTCTCTCTTAGAACTGCTTTTGCTGCATCCCATGAGTTTTGATTTATTTTGTTTCCATTTTCATTTATCTCAAAGTATTTTTTGATTTCCCTTTTGATTTCTTATTTGACTCATTGGTTTTTCAGGAAAATATTTCATCTCCACATACTTGTAAATTTTTCCATTTTCCTCCTGTTATTGATTTCTAGTTTCATACCATGTGTTCAAAAGATGCTTGGTATGATTTCAGTCTTCTTAAATATGTTAAAACTTGTTTTGTGACCTCACATATGATGTATTCTGGAGAATGTTCCATGAGTACTTGAGAAAAATGTGTATCTTGCTGCTGATGGATAGAATGTTCTGTATATGTGTTAGGTCCATCTGCTCTAATGCGTAGTTTATGTCCTATGTTTCCTTATTGACTTTCTATCTGTATCATCTAGTCACTGTTGAAAGTAGAATATTGAAATCCCCTACTATTATTGCATTGCTGTCTATTTCTTCCTTCAGATCTGTTAATATTTTCTTTATATATTCAGCCACTTAAATGTTAGGTTCATAAAAATTTACCATTGTTATATCCTTTTGATGAATAGACCCCCTTATCATCATATAATGACCTTCTTTGTCTCTTGTTATGGTTTTTGGCTTAAAGTCTATTTTGTCTGATATAAGTATAGCTACCCCTGCTTTTTTGGTTTCCATTTGCAGGAAATATCTTTTTCTATGCCTTTACTTTCAGTCTATGTGTGTTCTTAAAGCTGAAGTGTGTTTCCTGTAGGTAAAATATAGTTGGGTGTTTGTTTTTTTTTTAAATCATTCAGCCATTCTATGTCTTTTGTTTGACGAATTTAGTCCATTTACTTTTAAAGTAATTATTGATGGGTGTGGATATACTATTGTCATTCTGTTATTTGTTACTGGCTGGTTTGTTGTTCTTTTGTTCCTTTCCTTCTGTCTTTCTCTCTTCCTTTGTGATATGATGATTTTCTGTAGTGGTATACTTTGATTCCCTTCTCTTCATCTTTTGTGTAGCTACTATAGGTTTTTGCTTTGTGGTTACCATAAAGCTCATGTAAAGCATCTTATAGTTATAACTTTTTATTTAAAGCTGATACCAACTTAGAACACGTAAAAAAGCTCTGGATTTTTATACCCCCTCCCACATTTTATATTTTTGATGTCACAATTTATGTCTTTTTATATTGTGTATCTATTGACAAATTATTTTAGTTACATATTTTTAATACATTTGTCTTTTAATCTTTATGCTAGAGTTGTAAGTGATTTACCCACCACCATTACAATATTAGAGTATTCTGAATTTAACTATATATTTATCTTTACCAGTTAGTTTTATACTTTGTCATGTTTTCATGTTACTAATTAGCATCCTTCAGCTTGAAGAACGCCCTTTAACATTTCTTGTAAGGGCAGTCTAGTGGTGATGAACTCCTTAAGCTTTTAGTTGTCTAGGAGTCTCTTTCTCTCTCCTTCAATTCTGAAGGACAACTTTGCTGGTAGAGTATTCTTGGTTGTCAAGTTTTTTCTTTCAGCATTTTGAGTATATCTTCTCACTCTCTTCTGGTCTACAACATTTCTGATGAAAAATCTGCTGATAGTCTTATGGGGGTTCTCTTGTACATAACAAGTTGCTTTTATCTTACTGTTTTTAAGTTTCTCTCTTTGTATTTAACTGTTGACAATTTAATTATAATATGTCTTGGTGTGGGTCTCTTTGGAGTCTTTTAATTTAGTACTCTTTGGGCTTCCTGTATCTATACGTCTCTTTCTTTCCCCAGGTTAGGGAAGGTTTCAGTCATTATTTCTTTGAATAAGCTTTCTGCCTCTTTCTCTCTCTCTCTTCTCCCTCTGGATCCTCTATAAAGCATATATCGGTCCACTTGAATGTGTCTCATAAGTCCCTTAACCTATCTTTACTCTTTTTTATTCTTTTTCCTTTTTGCTCCTCTGGATGAATTCTACTGCCCTGTCTTTGAGTATGCTGATCCTTTCTTTTACTTGATTTAGTCTGCTTTTGAACCCCTCTGTTGAATTTTTCAGTTCAATATTCTTAGGCTCTATAATTTCTGTTCAGTACTTTAAAAAAATATTTTCTACTTCTTGTTAAAATTCTTGCTTATTTTGTGCATTGCTTTCATGAGCATGGTGAGCATCTTTATGACCTTTATTTTGAACTCTGTGTCAGGTAAATCACTTATCTCTGTTTCGTTAGGATCAGTTCTGGAGATTTATCTTGTTTTTTTGTTTGGAACATATTCCCCATTACTTTATTTTGTTTGATTCTCTGTTTTGGTTTCTGCACATTAGATAAAACAGCCACCTCTCTTGGTCTTGATAGGCTGGTCTTGTATAGGAGATGAACCTTATCAATCAGCCTGGCCCAAGCTCCTAGTTGCCTCCCAAACTTTTGTGACTGTCCAGGCCACTGTCTCTGTTGTTAGTGGCTTCTAGTAGTTGAGAGTGTGACAAGACCTGTCAGTCTCCCAATGGAGAGGATCTCAGTCAGCACCTAATTGCATACTGATGGGAAGCTGGGCCCTCAGGCCATAGCTTGTACAGTATGAAGGCAAACCCTTTCTAGAGAAAGACTAGGGGATGAGACTTTTTCCCTGCTCTCTCTGCATTGAGCCCTAGTGGGACAGCTTTAGCAAGTGCTCATGTGCCTGTGAACACCTGCTTCTTTGTTTGCTATAGTCTTGTGGGACCCATGAATGCAAGACTTGTTGGCTTTCAGAGCTAGGTCATCTGGTGGCATGACCCTCGTGTGGCAGCCTTAAAAATTAGGGTGCTAGATATATGTCCAAACTCTTCATTCCTCAAGGAGAAGCTTGGAATTGGGGATTCCCTCCTGATGGTATGGTGCTGTGCTGGGGTGGTGGCTTATGGTGACAGTGTGTATCAGCCTTTCCTACCTATTTTGTTGTGAGTATTTTCTCAGTTGTCTGATAAGTAAGAGTCACTCAATTAGTTTTTGGATTTCTCCCAGAGGGAATTGCTCCATGTATGGCTGTATATTTGATATGTCCATGGGAAAAGGAAAATTCGGGATCCTCTTATGTCACATGTAGGTCCCTCAGATCTACCTTCTTGAAAAATTTTTAAGTGTATAATGCTTTATCGTTGGTTATAGGTACAATGTTGTACAGCAAATCTCTATAGCTTCTTCATCCTGCTTAAGTGAAGTGTTACACCTGTTGATTAGCAACTCCCCATTTCTCCCCCCAGAACTCTTTGATTTTCCCCAACTAAAACTCTCTACTCATTGAATGCTAACTCCTCATTCTCCCTCCCCCAACCCCTGGCAACTACCACTCTACTCTTTGATTCTACGAATTTGACTTTTTTAGATACTTCATTTAAATGGAATCATGCTGTATTTGTCCTTCTGTGACTGACTTATTTAACTTTGCATAATGTCCTCAAAGTTCAACCATGTTGATACGTATTGCAGAATTTCCTTCTCATTTTAAGGCTCAATAGTATTCTATTGTATGTATATACCATAGTTTCTTCATCCATTCATCTGTTGATGAGCATTTATGTTATTTCCATATCTTAGCTAATTTGAATAATGCTGCAATAAACATAAGAGTGCTAATTTCTCATTGAGATCTTGATTTAAAATCTTTTGGATGAATATCCAAAAGTGGGATTGCTGGATCATATAGTAGTTCTATTTTTAATTTTTTAAGGAACCTCCATACTGTTTTCCATAATGGCTGCACCATTTTGCATTCCCACCAACAGTATGCAAGGTTTCCAATTTCTCCATATCCTCACCAACACTTGTTGTCTTTTATATTTTTGATAATGGCCATCCTGATAGGTGTGAGGTGATATTTCATTGCTGTTTTGATTCACATTTCTCTGATGATTAATGATGTTGACCATTTTTTTGTATACTTGTTGGCCATTGCCATGACATTTTGTACCTCTTGTATATGCTTGGTTCCTTTTATTTACATTTCAGTCTATGAACTTGTGTAGTTCCCCTCCCTTACTAGAAGCCACCTATGGGCAGGGATCATATGCATAGTATCTGACATACAATATTTCATTCATGTGTTGAGTTGAATGAATGAGGAGTCTTATCCTGAGTAATCAAATATTTTCCACCCTTTTATTCAGCCTCATCTCAAGTAAGTTTAACTTTGAGTACGGTGGAAGGAACATGGGGGATTGATAAGATGAGTGATGAGAGTTTGGAAGTCCCTCTATGGGGAATGAGAAAGAGGGTTAACTAGGGACAAATGAATACTCCACCTAGCAGTGTTGGGAACCCAGTTGAACCAGTGAAGTTGGTCATCATACATTTGTTATGTTGTTAAAGGAAAAATAATAATAATGATAATATATTATATTACTTGCTAAGCAAGGCACTAAGCATTTTACAATAATAATCTTATAATAACATTTTACATAGTACTCACAGCTACTTATGAGGCAAGTGTTATTATTTCCATTTTACATATGAGGTAACTGAGGCTAAAATGTTATTCAAGTTCACACAGCTAACGAGTGGCAGAGTCAGAATTACCCACCAGCTCTTTCTGGCTCCATATTTGGAGCATTTAATAACCATACTAGCCTTTCCCCAGAGGAACTGAGCTTACAGTTTTGGGGCATACTTTATCTAAAATGCAAAATTCCTCAGCTGGAGGGCAAGTCCCATCTCTCTTTGGACTTCAGCTCCCTTGTGTGTAAAATGTGAGTGATCGTGTTGGGGGGTGGGAGGGGTGGGAAGTGTCCTGGGTCCTCCTCAGCTCTGTCATTCTGTGATTCTAATCCTATAGCAAATATGCTCAACCGGAACTTCTTGGAATTACAGAGAAAAACACAACAACAGCCTGTGCGGAGTGCCTCTGATTCCTTGCATTTGTATAGGGTAATCTTATTTGCAATTGCTTCCAGTTCAATCTGAGAGCCTAGGCCTGAGAGCTAATATTTTGTCCTCAGCCACATTTTGCCTTTTACCATGCTGAGGGGGAGATAGGGCTATCAAGTTTTCTTATTCTCTACAAACTTCCTGTTCTTTGTCTCTGCTTTTTTGACATTTTTGTAATCATGGTAGCTAGAGTCTAAATTTTCATGACCTCTTGCTGGCTGCAATCTCATCTCAATCAGAATTGTCATGTGGATTGCTGAAAGCCACTATTTAGCCTGATTGGAGAATAGGGCTCTACCTGCCTGTAGACAACTCCTTGCTGAGTATTTCCCAGTTCCAGCACATTTCCTGCTTGGATCCATGTTTTGAATCTCATATTCCACTGACTCTGACCTCAGCACCTTTCACTTCTATGAAGTTGGAAGCAATTCACAGACAGAAACACTCTCCATTGAGTTTAGAAATTTTCAATTACTGCAGTTGTTTCCTTTTAGAACAGAAGTGCACTTTTTATTGTGAGGGACTACACGATTTTTCATCTATGAAAGAATGCATGGTTAGTTTTGTTTAAAGTCTGACTCTTGGAAAGCAGTCTTGTGCTAATATTTATGTAAAAGTGACAGGCTTGGGTCAGAAAATCTAGGAGGTAATTTAAAAATGCACTTTGCGTATGTTACATTCAAATCTTCCAGGAGACTAATCTGTTTTATTAAGCTAGATACGCAAACTTTTACATCTTCCTTAATGTATGAGCTATGATTTTTATCAGCAATGTTTACAGTCTTGTGGAGCTAATTCCTCAAAGATAAATCTCAACAGGTGCTGCCAGAAATTAGAGCTCATTTGGGCATAAATCTGGTACTTATGGGTCTAAAGTCTCAAGTCTGCAGGCGTGGGACCTTTGGCCTTCTATCACCAAGATAATCTGAGAATTTCCTAAGTTTTGCCTAAAATGAAACTCTACCAATTTTCCTTCCATTTAGCACTTAAGTTACCTGCCTCTAGTTATATCTCATTGATCAGTAAGGAACAAATTTTATCAAAGAACGAAGAAATTCAATTCACACACATTTCCTGAATGCCTGTTTTCTGTAGGTACTACATATCATGGGAAATTTAAAAATGAATAAGCTGTGGCCTCTGCTCTTTAGGGAGTCACAGTTAAGTGGTAGAGACAGGTACAGACATAAATAGCTTGAAAACGAGGTAGCTCTAATAAGTGGTGTAATTAGGATATTATGAAAATACTGGAGGGGAGTGCAAGAGAGTAATGGTTTTATAATGCAAAAGACTCCCTTCTCCTCATGTTTTCTTTCATAAACTTACTTAGAGTAATACTCCTGGCCTTTCTCCCCACCATGTGAGGAGGAGTGATGTTGCTCAGGTCTACTCTCTGCAGTGTATCAAGTTTAGCGGTAGAGGCCCCTGCTCTCCTAAGCAAAGACTGTCTTTGTCCATGTGTGCCTGGGCATGGGTGGGAAGCTTAATTCTGGGATTTGTATTAAACAGACCTCTTTGCCTTTTACACTTAAGCCTTGCTCTACAACGGTAGTAAGTTAATGATAATATTGGGAGAGATCAGAATGTGGGGCATAAAAATACATAGAAACATTTTCATTTTGAAACAAACACAGTTTAATTGTAGAGAATATGCTAAGTCACTTCTCATTTTATTGATCTGTTACTTGGCAAATTCTATATTGTATTAGTCAACTTTTTGCTGATGCAATGTTGCATAACGAACAACTCCAAACTTCAGTGGCTTATAACAAGAAATATTTATTTATTGCTTATATGTCTGAGGGTTGATCATGGCTCCACTGGGCTTTGCTAGGCTTGGCATGTCTTCTTATTCTGGGATCTTCTCTGGGATGAGTTATTTTCATGGTGGAGGAGCAAAATGAAGCTTATAATACCTCTTATAGTCTCTGCACAGAGCTGGCATGTTGCCATCTCTGCCCACATTTGATTGGTTAAAGCAATCACATGGCCAAGTCCAAACCAATGGGGCAAGGAAGTATACCCTACTCATGGTGACTGACGAAAAAGATGAAGACAGAAGGGGGGATTATGATACAATCTCCCACATATACCTCTGGATTTCATTTAGTTTCTTGAATATTTAGCTGCCTTTTATGCTATTTGCATCATCTAACTTATTTATTCCATTTTGTCTTAGATAAAGTTCTAAAGATATTCACATTTCTTTGATTTACTCTTCTTCCATAAATCACCATTAAAAACACTTCTAGGTGAATATTACCACCTAAACTACTCATGTGAGTTATTTTAATATCTTATTCATGAAACTTTGAAGAAGCCAGTGAGGTTGGACAAATTCTTTACTACCAGAAAATATTTTATTTATTCATATTCTTGACTGAACCAGGCTTACAATTACTCTTCTATCTGTGGTGGACAGACTCTAGGATGCCTGCAGGATCCTTGCCTCCTGAGCCTGCCTGCGGTCCCCTCCCCTTGACTGTGGGTGGGAGCTGTGACTTGCTTGCAATGAATAGCATATGACAAATGTGATGGGATGTATGTAATTAGGTTACATAAGATCGTAAACCCTGTCTTGCAAGGAAATTCTCCCCTGCTGGCTTTAAGGAAAGTAGTAGCTATATTGGGAAGGCTCACATGGCAAGGAACTGAGAGTGGTTTCCAGCCAACAGTCAGCAAGAAACTGAGGTCCTCGGTCCAACAGATCACAAGGAACTGAATGCTGCCAGCAACCATGTGGGCTTGGAAGTGGATCCTTCCCCAGTCGGGCCTCAGATGAGACTGCAACTCTGGCTGACACTTTGATTGGAACATTATAGAATCATGAAGTGGAGAACCCAGCTAAGCCTTTCTCATACTCCTGATCTATAGAAACTATGAAATAATAAATGTATATTGTTTTATGTATTGTTAAACAGCAATAGAAAACTTTTGATCCATTGTCCACTTCGGAGTACTGAGAATAAAGTGTCTTCATTAGTTTCCATTACCTGCCAATTCTACTACTTTATTTCATTTTTATATCCTATTTTGTTACAGATGGCTTAGTTTATGTATTAACATAAAAAAGTTTTGGTGGTAAGCACTCTGTAAGCAGGTTTTCTTAAATTCCTTTTGTCGTATTACTTATGTGTTTACAGAAAAATAAAATAAATACTTATTTGTTTATTAGTTAGTTAATATTTATTAAACCTGTACAGTGTGTTTGGCACAGTTCTATGTGATGGAGATATAAAACAGAAAAGATAGAAATGGTCCCTGCCTTCATGAAGCTTACGTATTCTTGAAAGAGTCAGAGAATAACAATTAAATACAGTTTTTAAATTACACATTTGAATAACTGCATGGAGTAAATAAATAAGTCCCTGTAATCTAGAAATAGAGTATTCTACCAAAGTCTTTTAAGGAGTTAGTGTTTAAGGTGAGATTTAAAAAATGAGAAAGAGCAGGGGCTGGCCCGGTGGCATAGTGGTTAAGTTCGTATGCTCCACTTTGGTGGCTGGGGGTTTGCAGTTTCAGAACCTGGGTGCAGACCGATGTACCACTTGGCCATGCTGTGGCAGTGTCCCATATAAAGGAGAGGAAGATGGGCATGAATGTTAGCCCAGGGCCAATCTTCCTCAGCAAAAAAAGAAGGATAGGCAACGGATGTTAGCTCAGGGCTACTCTTTCTCACCAAAAAAAAAAAAAAAAAAGAGAAAGCGCAAATATATTGCTTAATTTCCACCAGTTTAGAACTGGATGAGTTCTCTTGGTGCAAAATTGTTTGCTCATATGTGTGTATATGTGTATGTATGTGTGTGTAGAGATAATATGGGTGGGATTTATAATAGGAATTGGGTTCAAAATGAATTCAAACAAAAAAACACTTGGAGTTCAGGAGATTGAAAGAAAATATAATAAGGTGTAACAAAAAGTGTATATATTTGGAATATAGTCTTGTAATAATTTGGGTAGGAATGGTATAGCATAATACTATATTAGCAATTCTTAGGATAAGGAAGAAGATATTTTAAAATGATAAAGAGTTAGATATTGAGTTCTATCTGGTATGTATTGACCATACACACAACTAGATTCTTATTTAGGAGAGCAGAGTCCAGCCATTTCTGAAACTGCTTTGTATATCTTCTCTCTCTGGCATCTCTTTATTACTTCTTTTCTCTGCAGCTGTTCTGCTGGCTTTTATTAAGCTATAGATATTTCATCCCACTGTGAATCTAAGTCTTCTGCTTCTGTCACTTCTGTACACACATTACATTTAGAACAGGCCAGTATGCATCCTGGGAATGCCAAGAAGGAAATAAAGTTTTCTCTTACTTTGGCTTGAACTTGTTTCTTTCCAATTAGTTTCCAGAGTGTTTGTCTCGTAGGCATTTCTCTTGATGGCAAAAATCTGTTTCCCAAAAGTATGTTTGGAACAGAAAGTGCATATGTCTTGGTGCCTGATCTGGCATCTGGCGCCATCTTAAATATAAATGTGTGCTTTGTGAACATTAGTAACCGTTGAGAAAGACAAATAACAGAGATTTGTGTCTATGAAATCTGTGTGTGTGTGTGTGTGTGTGTGTATGTGAGAGAGAGAGAGAGAGATATTAGGAAGGAGTCAGGAGGAAGGGGCAGAAGAGAAGTAAAGAGAGAAAATGAAAATTCTTTGAGCCAGTTAAACAAAAATCAAGCTGTGAGAAAGTTGATAAACAGAAGTCAGTTTGACTTGAAGCAGGTGTCAGGGTTGCAATGACAATCAGACCAGGGTTATGTTTACTGATTAGACAGCTAGGCAATGACAGAAAAAGGGGAGCAGCCGCTTAGGAAAATCTTTTCAGACAGGCAGGAAGGCCCCAGAAAAACAGGAATGAGGCCAGAATCTAGCTAGTCCTCCTTTTCTGGGCTGTGTTCTAGAAAGAGAGGCTAATTCAAGGTCCTTGTGACAATGGATTTAATGAGTTAGGAGGCATCCTTTTCAAGACTAGAATCTAGGTAATTGGCTAGACACCTGGAGTATTGTTTAAAGTGCAATAGGAAAGAAGGATTACTTGGAAATTGATGCCCAAAGGGACTTGTTTTCCCAGAACCAGAGAAGTTAAGCACTTGGATTGGGGCTGTCAGCAAGTGGTGACAAGAGTGGAATTGGAATGGGTTACAATAGAAGCCTGATTATCATGTTAAAGGGCATTAACACAGTCTAAAAGTGACTCTGTGTCTATAAATTCCCAGTGATTCCAGAGGAAGTGAAAAGACAAGGCAATAGTCCCAATATCCTACTTTGGTTTTGGCAAAAGAAGAAAATTTATCGCTGCTAGAGCTCTTGGGAGGCATCTATTTATCATGTCATTCTTCTCTTTTCACCTCTAATCCTTACTTCAGACACATCATTTTCAGCCCTCTTTCTTGAACATTTGCCATTATATTTCTTTAAACTCTTTTCTTTTACTTGCTTTTTAAGGTACCCCACCTCTAATCTTTCAAACATGTCTTCTTTAACTCACTATGACACTGGAGCTTTAAAAACAAATATATATTAGATATTACCATTCAATTCAATTCAATTCAACCACAGTTTATTGAGCACTCATGTACTAGATGTTGTGTTAAGTGTG
The DNA here is from genome assembly GCF_057802395.1 of Ceratotherium simum simum. Taxonomy (NCBI): domain Eukaryota; kingdom Metazoa; phylum Chordata; class Mammalia; order Perissodactyla; family Rhinocerotidae; genus Ceratotherium; species Ceratotherium simum. Next base: position 59,162,604 of record NC_141909.1, on the reverse strand, counting down.
GAGATGAAGAGATAAGAAAGCTGACCCTGCATCTTTAATTCTTATCCCACCTGCAGGTTAGTGGGGATAGGTGCACATTAAGCAAGCAGATACTCCCCAGTGCTATATGCACTCTAATGGAGGTGGAGTACAATGGATAGGTCTACCTGGGGATGACCAGAGTGCTTAAGAAGGGAGGCTACACTTGAGTTGGATTTTGAAAGATGACTAGGAGCTCACCAAGTGACAGGAGATGGGGGAAGGGTGGAGGAAGGCTTTTCAGGGTGAAGGGAATACCTGTGTGAAGGGATGTAATGAATAAATGGCATGGTGGATTTCAGAAGTAGATGGAAGCGTATGGTCGAAACATGCAGTGTTGGTTTAGGGGATCGGTGAGGGATATGGAGGAAAAGGTGGGGAGGAGCCAGTTCCTGGAGGCATGGTATGCTGGGCAAAGTAGTAGTATGGACTTTATCCTATAGGTAACAGAGAGCTAGCCAGCCCTGGTGGTTTAGTGGTTAAGATTTGGTCACCACAGATGGGTTTTGCTTCCCAGTCAGGGAGCCACACCACCTGTCTGTCAGTTGTCATGTTGTGCTGGCTATGTGTTGCTGTGACGCTGAAGTTATGCCACTGGTATTTCAAATTCCAGCAGGGTCACCTATGGTGGACAGGTTTCAGTGGAGCTTCCAGACTAAGATAGACTAGGAAGAAGGACCTGGCCACCCACTTCCGAAAAAATTGGTCATGAAACCCTATGAATAGCAGGGGAGCATTGTCTGATACAGCACCGGAAGGTGAGAGGATGGAAAAAAAGACTGGGCAGGGTTCAGCTCTGCTGTACACAGGGTTGCTAGGAGTCAGAATTGATTTGACAGCACTAACAACAAAACAGGGAGCTATTCAAGGATGAGGCTAGAAGTATTATGACCAGGTTTTTATTTTAAAGATAACATTCCAGGGCCGGCCCCGTGGCTTGGTGGTTAAGTGAGCGCGCTCCACTGCTGGCGACCCGGGTTCGGATCCCGGGCTCGCACCGACGCGCTGCTTCTCCGGCCATGCTGAGGCCGCGTCCCACATGCAGCAACTAGAAGGATGTGCAGCTATGACACACAACTATCTACTGGGGCTTTGGGGGGAAAAAATAAATAAATAAAATCTTAAAGATAACATTCTATTAGCTGTGCCAAGGACGGATTTGAGAACAGGTTAGATAGAGGAAGGAGACATGTTAGTAAGCTCTTGCAATTGTTGGTGTGAGACGTGAAATGGCTCTGAACTAGGTAGAGGTGATGGGGATGAATTATAGGGCCCAGATATATTTAAGGGGTAGAAAAATAAGATTTAGTGACTGGTTGGATACTGAGGGTAAGGAAGAAAGGAGAATCTATGATTCAGGAGGAGAAAGATGTTTTGCATGAAGAAGAAGAGTTCAGTTTTGAACATGTGCTTAAGGGCTCACAGGGCACCTAGATGGAGACGACAGAAGTCAGTCTCATTACAATTGAGAGTGAAACTATGAAAATAAATGAGATCACCTGGGACATGATAAAGAGAGAGAAGATCCTTGGGAAGATCAACAGTTGAAAAAACAAGTAAAGGAAGAAGACAGATCAGCAAAGGATAAGAGAGAGTTGTCAGAAAGGTAGGAGAACCTCTTAACAGTGCAAAATGCCTCTAATTCTATGAGTTGAATTGATGGAATTAATTACCTCTGTGAATAAATGGAAGCACCACTCAAATAAGGAGAATGCGCAAATTTAGAGTATCTGTCCATGTTGGTGCTCTGAATAATGTTACTGAATGAATGCTTGTTCTAAAACTGAGTGAAAAGACTCTTCAACAGATCTAGGGAGTCAATGGAAACTTACAGTGTAAGGAGCCAATTTGATGTAGAATATAAAGGAATGAATTGAAAAAGTTTCTTCGAGCAATTCATTTGGAAAATATTTTATTTCTCTCACTTTCATTACATTACCTTAAAGCTTCTTTTCTCTCAAAGTTTAGTTCAAGAAGAGATTGACATTCAAAATTAGATGGAAGAGACATTTTAGACATTTTAGAAAATAATATCTGAAACATTTTAAAAATTATATATCAGATGCAATTGTTCCAGTGCTTTTCTTTTTCTTTCATTTAAAAATATATCTTGGATATCTTTCCATATCAGTACACAAAGAGCTTCCTTATTCTTTTTTTAAAAAAAATGGCTGTGCACTATTCCACGGAATATATGTATGATAATAGATAGCCAACCCCATAGTGCTAGAAATTTAGGTAATTTCTAATCTTCTCCATTACATACAATGCTGAAATGAATAATCAGGTACATGTATCATTTTTACAATCTGCTAAGATATCTGTATGTGGAATTGCTACATCAAATATGTGCATTTGTAATTTCAATAGATATTGCCAAATTGCCTCTGTATGAGTTGTTCTAATTTACATTTCCACCAACGAAATGCAAGAGTTCATGTTTTCTCTACTGCTTTGCCAACAAAGCTGCCTTCAAATTTTCAAAATGTTCCAATCTGATAAATTAAAAGTAATGCAGTATATTTTAATTTGCCTTTTTCTTATTATGAAGGGGATTGACAGTATTTCTTATATTTAAGGGCCATTTGTATTTCCTTTTTTGTGAACTATTTATTAATATCTTTTGTTTTTTCTATTAATTTATTGTTCTTTTTTTAAATTGGTTGTAGGAATTCATGATGTATTAATTAAATTAACATAAATTTTCCCAAAGTTATTTTTTGTCTTCTGACTGCTTATGATGCTTTTCCTTTGCAGAAATTTTTAACTTTTGTGTAGTTAGATTTATCAGTTGTTTAAAAATTATTTTTAAATTTCATAAGGTATAATAGTTACAAAGGTCTTCCTTATTCTGGAGTTGTAAGGAAATTCTCCTATTTTCCCTCTATTACTTCGTGCTTTTGTTTGTTTGTATTTTAATTTTTGAAGATATTTGGAATTTTTCCTGATGTAAGTTTGGTGTCCTGGGGTAAAGAATTAGTTTAGACCTGGAAAATGTTGTTTTGAATAAGAAATTAATTAAGAGAGAGTGAGAAACTTGAAGATGTTCTTTTAGCCAAAAGAGTAGAGTCATTGAGAAAACTTTTTGGAGTGAAAGGTGGCTGCCATTGTTTCAACATCCCCCCAAATTAGAAAAGTAATCTCATTTCTATTTTTTTTTTTATTTCAGCAATGTATTAAATAGAACTTAGCCAAGTAAAGAAAAGTCTTCCCTTAGATCAGCTTGGAGGCAGACACAAAGAATTCTGACTAGGGGTAGGTATGGAGTGGAAGAACAGAAAATTAAGACACGTTCAAGTATTGTGAGGGTATAGAACCAGAAATTTGAGGACAAATCACAAGGTAGCTCTTTTTTTTTTGGCCCCCACTACCAACCAGATTTTAGAGTAAAACTGGAGAAGGATTATTGAAAAAAAGTGTTGAATTGTAGTCCTGAGGATGTGATAAATAATAACTTAAGTAGCCCTTATGTTCAGGTTTTGTCATCCGTTGGGTTCAGGTCAGGGCAGGTTTTGCTGCCAAATGAGTTTCTAAACAACTTTTGTTTTCAGAGCTCTCTGGTTTTCAGAATTTCAGTTAAGAGATTGTGGACTTGCCCTGTGCAAAACATCTGAATTCTGTTTCTCTGCAATGATTTCCCCTGCATTTATCAGCGTCAGAAGAGGATAGTTGTCCTCTGCAGCAGGGGTGGAGGGGATATTTAATTTCCAAAAATGACTACAAGAGTAGAAAAAAAGACTCATTTTAAATGTCTTTACCTATAGTTTCAGTTGATGGAATACCATGAACAAAACTCTTCGTATCCAATACATGTATATATTGGAATATGCTCAGATAAAACCAAAATTCATTCTTCGTCATACATTTCATAGTTTCCCGATCACTTCACATTGTAGCTTACAGTTAATATCCTACTGACTGAATATTCTGCATATGTGTTTACACAGTGCATGATGTTAGGTATTAGGGAAACAAATAAGAGATGCTCTCTCTCCTGAGGGATTTTACAGTCAATTTACTGAGACAAACAAGTAAATCAGTAAGTGTGGCCCAGTGTGGTGAGTGTTAGGTACAAATAGGAACAGGGTGATTTTGGGGCACGGAGGAAGCACAGCTTAACCAGACAGAGGGAGATAACTGAGTTCTGAAGGATGAAAAGGAGTTAAGTGAAGAATTGGAAAAATAAACTTGCAAGGTATGTGTGGGGAAATTCAAAAGGCTTAGTTGGGCTGGAGTGAAAGGTGTGTGTAGAGGAGTGGGGAGAACAATGCCTGGGTTTGCCTTTGATAAAGACAATTGTGATATTCCTGTGGAGGATAGATTTAGGTAGGCCAGATGGAAAGCTTGGAGACTCAGGTGAGAAATGATGAAGGCCTGACCTAATAGGGTGGGTGAGTGTGAGGATGGAAGACTCAACAGGTATTGTTACTACACAAAACTGGGGTTCACTTGCCCAATGCACATAAACAAGCCAATTAATTACAGCATCAGCCTTTGGGAAAAGAGATCAGCCTTATTCTATGAGATTGATCTGCAGGGAGAACGGAGTGTGTGTGCCTTCAGATCTACTTCCCTGATTCAGGATTTGGGGTAAAATTTAAGAGGTCAGGGAGAACAGGTTGGCACATGAAAATGCTGGTGGGACAGGTTTTGATTGGTGGGCTTCAAGCATTTATGATAAGGTTTTAAACATTTATGACAGGGTTCTAAATGTTTATGATGAGGTGGAGAAGGAATTTTAACACCGGATCTTCCTGAATGAGGTACCCTTCGCTTCTGATAAGAGTCCGACTTTCAAGTTCTGGTCGTGTCCCAGTCCTTGGGTTCCATGGGAAGGGGGATCTTTGGTTCCATGGTCATTTCAGGTCAAGATTTCTTCTTTTGCACACGCCCTGGCTATGTAACTTTGCAGGTTTTCTGAAAGACAATTCTTAATCACTCTATTGATAAGAGATGGGGTCAGTTGAACCGATCCTAGAGGGCCCATGGTTACAGTATCAAGGCAGTAAAAGCTATAGGGACTGATGACTGACGGAAGGTAGAAGATGGAGAAGTAAAGGTGAGTCCCAGCTTTCTTGGTTGAGTAGTTTGATGGATGGTGGTGCCTTCACTGGGGAGGTTTGGGGAAAGGTGACCAGTTCTTCTTTGGCTATCTTGAATTTGCCAGTGGGATAAACTAATGGGGTTACCCAGGAGATGGTTAGCAGAGTTTTGGTATGTGGGAGAGAGGTTAAAGCCAGAGGATAGATTTGGGAGTTATCTAAACATTCCTGGTTTTTATATCAGAGATTTGGGTGTGACCATTCAAGGTGGGGCTGTAGAGAGTAAAGAAGAGAAATTCTGGGTCAATGCCTCAAATAGACAAATGTGTCTCCTGAACAAATTGGGTAGCCATTATTTTTTAACAATTTCCTGATGGGGGTAAAAGGCAGTGAATTAAGAACATTTCCAACTGGCTGTATCAACTGGTCAGATTGGTTAACATGTAGTAGAGCATGGCTAGAATGAAAGGGTTGCAGATGGGGCCTAACGCTGTTGGCTCTTGACTTGAGACTAAAGAGCTGGGCTGTATGCTATTCCTTGAGTTCTCTTTCAAAGTAATCTCACCTTCCACACTGAAGATGGTCTTGTTTCGGAGGTCTGGACAAGTGACCTGGACATTAAATGATGGTCTCCAGTGGTCATCACAAAATATTATTAATTTATTATCTTTATATATTTTGCCAGTGGGAAAATGTTGGAATGTTGTAAGCTTAATGTACATGGGGATTTGGAATTTTATTGAGGGTGGTCAGGCCAAATTTTAGAATTTAGGTCTTTGTTTCTTTGTTGTTGTTGAGTATGAGCTGTCATGTCATTGTTCTCCAGCTCTGTGCAAGCTGTCACATCCAAATCTTTCTATCCCAGAACATAAGTGAAAGATAGAAAAGAATCTTCCAGAATCTCTTCACGCTATTCTACCACTCATTTAGTATATTCCAGAGTCACTAACCTTGCTCCATTTTCTTTAACTTGCTGAGTTATTTTATCTACCACAAGACTTCTGCACATTCTGCCTGGAATCTTTTCCCCTAGCTCTTACTCATGACTGGCACTTTCTCATTCTTCAAGTTTCGGTCTACCTGATACCTTCTTCCCTGATCATCAAATACAGGTTCATCTCCCTCTCTCTCTTCTCAGCAGTCTGTCAATTTGCCTACTTGTTTTGTATATTTCTCCTATTAAGTTTTAAATTTCACAAGGTAATAATCTATGTCTGTATTGTTCAATATTGTATCCTGACACAATAATAATGCAAAGATATTTCAAATTCATTCTCATTTGAACCGTTCAATATACCAAGGAGTGCTATTAACATACCTCATTGGTAAATGAGAAATGAGGCTCAGAAAGCTCAAGTGAGTTACCCAGAGTGACACAGCTAGGAGCAGAGCTACACTTGATCCCAGGATTTCTGATTGACAGACCATTACTGCTTTCATAATATCACTGTCTTGAGTGCAGCATCACAAAGTCACTTTTCAAAGGAGCAACATTCCTTTCAAATAAGCCATCTATTGTGAAGGCTTCACCTCTCTGTCTTTCCCCTGGAGACAGTTTCTTTTACACCCCCTGAAATCTTAAGTGGATCTACTAGAACCGTAGAGGGATGATTTCGTTTTCCTTGTGAAAGGGAAATAGCCACCGCTTTCAGAACTGGTTAGAAGTGATGTCTTTCCCTGGGGACATAATCAGCTCTGGACAGTAGGTTCTGATGATGTCTGAGTCTCTTTCTCCTGCTCTGCCCTGGGGCAAGTGAAGGGTTTTCAGCCTTTACTTTTTAATGACTATGTAAGGGAAAAGAACAAGCTGATGCCAGAGAGAAGTCAGTCATATTGGAAGTGGTAATGGGGCATGCGAGGGTATAAGCCGTGTGTCATTGGCAGGGGGCTGACTTGGAAGTCCTTTCCCCATACACGGTAATTATTTCAAGGAGCTCAATCAAACCCACTGCTGGCCCTGTGTAAATCAAAGGGAGAGTTAACTAATTGCCAATTTCTCCCTTTAAATTACATCCCTTCCTGTCATTAAGGAACTTTGTAACACAGATATATAAGTGAAAGTGCCAACTCTATATTTACTTGCACAATTGCTTCCCTCAATATTTACTTGTGCATTAGTCAAGAAGGGGCCACTCTGCTGAATCAGGATCTCAGAGTACTGACAGCCATCTAATTAGAATAAAATGAGACATAAATTGCTCTGGGGGAGGCTAATCCTCCTCCTCATTCCCCAGAACTATCTTAGAATTTTTTTTAAGTAAAAAAACACTTCTGACTTTTATATTTTGCTTTTGTGCTACAAAATGTGCCCCCCCCATCTGATAAATTCCTCCTTGGTTACAGTGATAGTATAAAGGGGAATACTTTTAATACTGTCTCAGTTTGGTATCTGAACAAGGAGAATAACACAGAGAAGTGGAAAATCCCTTCAAGGGTACCGTGACAGTTCTTCCCACGGTTTCAAGAAAGGCCACAGAACGACTCAAAACTCACTGTTCTGCAAACTCATCATCGTATTTTGCAAAGTCATGTTGAAGCAGAGATTTAATTTCCATCCTCACCAAAACCTTCTGTACCTGCAACCCAGAAGATCCAGCAAATAACCCTTCAGTTAACACTGATGACTGAAGTGGTTTCAAGACTGTTTCTATACTGATTATACTCAAATTTATAATTGCTCCATGTAAAAATATATACACATAAAAATTGTAAATAATGTGCAAATGTCGACTAGCAGTGGTTATCTTGGAGTGGAGAGATTCTAATCTATATGCATCCTATTTTTCCGTATTTTGCAAATCTTCTACAATCTTCTTGGCTTCCTCCTTGAATAAATGTTAAAAGCTGACAGCCCAACAGGGGCCCAGCTGTTGGCCAAGAATGGTCTCTGTTGCTACACGTGCTGCGAGCCTTTGGAAAAACCAAAATCCTGCTGCTGGTTATGTCCATTACACCTGTCATAAATGGACCACCTTTAGGATCCTGGTGTTGAGGGTTGCCCATCCATGTGGGATGGGCAAGGGAAAATGGGATAAGTGCTTCCTTGTCCTCCGTATTTTCTTTAGCCAACTCAGGGACCATTTATAACGAGGCAATTATAAGAGCTATTATAAGAGTGTAAACCTTACTGTCTAGATTTGGTTTAACAAATAATAGTGAAAATTCCTTTGTTTCTCTGAGTTAGGCACTGCCTCTTGGTAATTATAATCCATATTCATTTATTGACCTTCTACAGTATAACAGGCACTATTCTGGTGTTAGAAATTAGGTAGTAATTGAGAAAGGCAAATATATAAACAGAATAATGTAATGTAGAGATTATATCCAGAGTAGTGAGTTGGCATTACTGGATGATGAGTATCTTTGGGGGTTGTGGGGTCCTGATACTTATATTGCAAGTGTAGACAATTAGTTTTGTTTGTGTACTCAGCTTGATCAATGGCAGAGGGACTGACTGATATTTTCTAAACTATCGAAAGACTGATATATAACCAGAATGTCAATGGTTAATTTATAATAAATAAGATAAGAAATAAAACCTCCAAACAGTCAATTCTTGTGTCAGCTAATCAAAACTTTTTCTTCCTGTACTGAAACTACCTGGAAACCAGATACTAACCAGGTGACCACTTGATGAGCTTCATATCAGAGTAAATGACTAATGTCATTAACCTACAATATTTTGATATACTCATTGTCACTGGAAGGCTAGTTCTGCAGGGGAACTGGGGTATTCATGTCATCTGCTCAGGGCACTCTGGAAGTGTTGAAAAATCTTCCTTTGTGTCCCCAAGTTTTAGACAATAAGGCGTCCATTTCCTGTTTGTTAACAGAATCTTCCTTAAAATACCTTTCTTAACCATAAAATAGCTTAGTCCAGAGTTTCTTCAACTGGGATCTGTAGACCCTCTGGAGGGTTTTGTACATAATCTTGGAGGACCCAAATATTTTAAATTAATGATTTAATTTTGATGCTAATCTAAAAGAAAATAATAGAAGCATGATTACCAAATATAACAATATAGTGCCTTGTAATTCAGGGGTTGGGGTGGTGGTGTGGTGGTAAGAATGAATTGGGACTGGAAGCAGTTCTGATAAGACAGTATTTCAACAGCTGAAGTGAGAGCAAACACAGCCTGACCTGGAAGAGGGCAAGGTCAGGGGGAGGAGTTTACGGAGTCTGGAATCCTATGCAAAATATTGATGTGATTTACTATCACAGATCGCTAGAGTTGAATGATACCATGTGATCTCATAAGCAGGGGTCCCGAACTCAAATACCCACAGGGACCAGGAAGGAAATGTAAATGTATTTAGCAGTCTGGGTGATACGGGAACTGAGGCAAACTGAGAAGCACGCTCTCTGTCTAAAGCAGGCAGCCGCTCAGCTCTAACCAGTTGTTGCCGTGGGGAAATATAAATTCAGTTTTTACCTTTTTTTGTAATTTAATAGGTAACTTTTTAATGTTTGTAGACAAATTCTTAGGTTTTTTTTGAAAATTGTGTTTTTGACATTGCTCAAATAGAAATATAGTATTGTTTAACCAAAGTCAAAATTACAAAGTCAAATATTACAGATTAGAGTTACTTTCATAGTAGATGTGCTTTTAGATCATTATAATTTAAATTATTCGATCTATTTTAAAAATTGCAAATAACAAAAGCCATTTTTAAATAAAGGAGCTTTATGATAAATTTTTACTAGTTGATTCTTAGTTAATTGTTTTTTTTAACTTTTTATTTTGAAATAATTTCAAATTCACAGAAAAGTTGCAGGAGTACAAAGAACTCCTGTGTGGTCTTCCCTTGGATTTACCGACTGTCAACACGTAACCACCTTTCCTTTTTCATCGAGTAATTAGTGTTGTCAGTTTTTTAAATTTTAGCTGTCCTTTTAGATAGTTTTAATTTGAATTGCTTAATGACAAATGAGGTTGTGTGTCTTTTCATGTATTTGTTTACCATATACGCATCTTTGGTGAAGTGTCTATTCAGATTTTGCTCCCTCTCTTTTTTGAAATTGGATTTTTTTTTGTTATTGAGTTTTGAGAGCTCTTTATATATTCTGAATATAAGTACTTTGTCAGAAATGTGATTTGCTTATATTTTCTCCCAAATGTGATTTGAAATTATGTGGGTTGGCTTTCATTGTCTTAATAGTATTTTTACAGAGCAAAAGTTTTTAATATTGATGCAGTTCTTTTTATCATTTTTTTATGGGTATCATGCCCTAAAAAATTCTGGGTTGACAGGTTTTTTCTTGCAGTACTTTAAAGATGGTAGTGCATTGTTGTCAAGCTTGCATGATTTCTTTGTTCCTCTGTATGTAACGTGTCTTTTTACTCTGGATGCCTTCCAGATGTTCTGTTTTGTCTTTTGTTTTTGGTAGTTTGAGTATGATGTGCTTAGATGTTTGTTTGTTTTATATCTATCCTGCTTGATGCTCTCTGAGCTTTTTGGATCTGGGATTTGGTGTCTGTCATTAAGTTTGGGAAGTTCCTTGCCATTATTTCTTCAAATATATATATATATATATATATAAACTACTTTATTGAAGTATAGTTGATATGTAAAAAGCTGTACATATGCAATATATACAACTCGATGTGTTTGGGAATAAGTATTCACCTGTGAAACTATCACCATCATCAAGGCCATAGACATATCCATCACCTCCCCAAGTTTCCTCCTGCCCCTATTATTATTATTATAACACCTAAGCTAATTTTAAGCATATAATACAGTATTGTTAGCTATAGGCATTATGCTGTATAGTAGATCTCCAGGACTTATCTTGCATTACTGAAATTTTGTACCCTTTGACCATTACCTCCCCATTCCTCCCAACCCCCAGCCTCTGGCAACCACCATTGTACTCTCTGCTTCTACGAGTTTGACTATTTTATATTCCACATATAGTTGAAATTATGCAGTCTTTCTGTGTCTGGCTTATTTCACTTAACATAATGTCCTCTGGATCCATCTATGTTGTGATGAATGTCAGGATTTCCTTCTTTTTGAGGCTGTATAGTACTCCAATGGATGTGTATACCACATTTTCTTTATTCATTCATCCATTAATGGACATTTAGGTTGTTTCCATATATTGGCTATTGTGAATAATGCTGCAACGAACATTGGAGTGCAAGTATCTCTTCAAGATCCTGATGTCAATTCCTTTCGACAAATACCCAGAAGTGGGATTGCTGGATCATATGGTAGTTCTACTTTTTTATTTTTGCTTTTTTTGTGAGGAAGATCAGCCCTGAGCTAATATCCATGTCAATCCTCCTCTTTTTGCTGAGGAAGACTGGCCCTGGGCTGACATCTGTGCCCATCTCCCTCCACTTTTTATGGGATGCCGCCACAGCATGGCTTGATAAGCTCTGTGTTGGTGTGTGCCAGGGATCCAAACACGGGCCACCAGCAGTGGAGTGCATGCACTTAACCGCTATGCCACCAGGCTGGCCCCCTGGTAGTTCTACTTTTAATATTTCTTAAGCCCTCTTTTCTCTCTCTTCTCTTTACAGGTTTTCAATTATATGTACGTTAGGCCATTTGACTATTCCATTGCTCTTGGATGTTCTGTTCTTTTTTTCCCCCCACATTTTGATTTCTCTTTGTTTCTGTCCGTGGCTGTGTGGAGGCTCCCGGGGTCCCTGTCGAAGGCATTCTTCGTATCTCTCACTGTGGTTTCCAATTCTAGTGTTTTCCTTTTTTTCTTTCTTATCGTTTCCATCTATGATGAAATTCTCCAACTGATCTTGTATGTTGTTCACCTTTTCCATCAAGGTCTTTAACATATTAATCATAGTTATTTTAAATACCCTATCAGATAGTTCCAATATCTTTGTCATGTCTTTGGCAGGTTGTTGATTTGTTTTGTCTCTTGGCAATGTGTGTATATGTGTGTTTTTCTTTCCTTTTCATATGCTTCATAATTTTATGTTGAAAGCCAGCCATCTTGCGTTGGACTGAAGTAAATAGTTTTTATGCCTGGAGATGGTAATACCTATCCTTCTTCTAAGCCCTTAGTGGAGTTTGAGTTTATCACATCAGGAGCTGGGCTGAGTTTCTGGTTATTTTATTTCTGTGACTACCTTACATGCATCACAGCCTTTGAATTTTTCTAGCAATACCTTATTCAGGGTGGGACTGGTTGCCAGCAGGGACTGCTTTACCCTCAGCTTTAGGTCTTCCCTTTGTGCTGCACTTCAGGGCACTTTCCATGCATTTCTCCCAGCAGGGTTCCACTGTTGCCTTTTCACTCTGTGCTGGTTATCCTGGCAGTGAAGGTTGGGGATGGGTATCCTCTTATGTTCCATTTAATCTTCAGTCTTAGGCGAGCACTGTGTCTCTGGGTCTCCATGCTTCTCAGTGCTCCTGTCTCTCCCCCAGCTATAGCTCTGGGCTAAGCACATGTTCCTGCCCCTCCTCACAGACATAGAGTTTTTATTCTGTTTTCTTCCCCTACTGTATTGAGTTTTCAGCAGTGCTAAGGGTGACAATGTGCCCCTCCTGCCCCGCCCCCACTGATTAAGCCTTTTGTACCATAGGGCAATAGGGAGGGAGCATCTTGATGGCATTTAGTGCCCTTTGTACAGCACTGCTCTTCTCCTCCCCCAGGCCTGCACTGCATGGGACGTTTACTCAGGGCTTTCTCACGAGTGGAGTCTGTGGAGAAAAATTCTGTAAGAGGGTGAAAATTCTGTTATACCTGCAGCCCCATGGGGCTCCGCATTCTCTCCCTGGCCCACACCTATCCTCCACTGAATCCTTAACTATTCTAGCTGAGTTTTTCCTATCGGTGTACAGTTGGGTGTGCCTAGGTAAGGAAGTGCCCGTGTCCTATCTCTTCCTGCAGGCATCTGTCTCTTCGTCTCTTGCAGTTGGGCTTCTTCTTCTTCTTCTTTTTTGTTTTTTTGATGTAAGAGTAGGAGCAGTACTCTTTCCAGCTCTCTGCATTCCTGAATGGAAATATGTCTTTTCATCTTTTTAAATAAAAGCTGAAAAATTGGATTTTTATGTAAAATTTCTTTAAATGTTTTAAGTTGGGTATTTTAAAAAGCACAAAATTTGTTGCCTTTGCCTGTTCTACAGACAGCTACTTTGTGATTTCTGATAAATCCGAACATCTCATTAATTTGAAAATCAAGAAGCATTTTCAGAGAAATTTAGTGGTTTGCACAAGGTCACTTAGTAAGAGAGGGGCAGAGCTGGGATTAAACCCACTTTTTTTTTTTTGTGGTAAAATATACATAACAGAAAATTTACTGTTTTAACATTTTTAAGTGTACAATTCAGTGGCATTAAGCACATTTACAACGTTGTACAGCCATCACTCTTATCCATTTCCAGAACTCTTTCATCTTCCCGATCAGAAACTCTATACCTATTAAACAATAGCTCTTCACTCTTTATTCCCCCAGCCCCTGGCGACCACTATTCTACTTTCTGTGAGCATGAATTTGCCTATTCTAGATACTTCATGTAAGTGGAATAATTCAATGTTTCTCCATTTCTTGTCTGGTTTATTTCACTTAGCATAATATATTTACTATTCATTCATGTTGTAGCATGTGTCAGAATTTCCTTCTTTTTTAAACCACTTAAGGTAGTCTAGTTTGCAGATTTGGGAATTTGGGAATCTTTCTGTGCCTGGGACTGATAGCAGGGAAATAATGAGCTTCTTTGTTACTTCCCAGAGAAGCTTGAGGTCAAAATAGACCCAAATTTCCCCAAGTTGAAGACCGTTCCTTAGCAGTTAAAAACAAAAGAAAAGGAGGAAAAACAAAAGCACATCTGTCTAGCATTCCAGTTATAAGTTGTCCCTGATGATCCTGCCGCCCTGTTGGGTTTCTTGGTTATACAGCTGGCAAGTGTGTGATTTTGGCGATTTATCTAACCTTTCTGTGCTTTTGTTTCTGTGTCTGAAAATAGGAGTAATGATGTCTTCCGTCATAGGATTGTCATGAGGATAACATGATTTGATTTATATGATTTCTGAGAACACTGCCTGGCACAGAGTAAATGCTCCATAAATAGTATAAATGCTCTTAGCATTTCTCTTCAGCGGTCAAAGCATAATAATAATAATAATAATAACAATAATAATAATAAGAACAACAATGATACAGAAAGCCTCAAAAATAGCCTAGTGGGATGTTGAAGATGATGGCAAATCAACTGGTACTAGAATTTCTCATTTACGCTTTTGCCATTCTTCCTTCAGGAGCCAAGCTTATTTCAAGAGTTGACACAGGCTCAGTGGATCTTAGGCAGAGTGTGTCTGTCCTGATACAGGCATTTATTAAAAAAATGTTGTTTTATTTTTGAATTCAGAAAAACTTAGAGAAAAAGAAAAAACCACTTAAGGTAGTCTAGTTTGCAGAGGCCACTCTGATGTGTATGGCAAGAGCAATGTTCTAAGTTTGCCATGTGTGGGTAACTGAAAAAGAATAAAATGACTCACTGGGTTTGTTTTCCATAATCTCTCATGAACTTGACTCTGCTAGTTTAGAGCTTTAAGTAGAACAAAGAAAAGCCTCATTCCATTGTTTAATGGAACAGACCTTTCTTCTGTATAAGCATTCTCTCTATTTATACCAATGACAACCCCGTGGCCCTTTCATTTTACTCATTGGTTTAATGGTAATATGGTTTTAGTAACTTATTTCTCAGTTTTCTCTTTTAACTGGAATAGCATCAGACGTTGAGTTTGTTGCCTGCTTCACATTCCCTTGCCCTTCCACCTACTCACTCATTAGCATTCCGCCCTGTATCTGACAAGGCCCCAGCAGGAAACAGATGTCACACTTAAATTAGGGTAACTTGAGGATGGTTTAGTAAACAGACTATTTACAAAGGCATTGGAGGGGCATAGGGAACCCCAGGGAATGGTGGATCACCTGGCTAGTATCAGAGAGGATTGCAGTGGGGAGGAAAAAGAGTAGCTTCTGGAATCCCAATGGAGCCAGTGTGAAGAGGGAACATTTGAGAGGAGCTGTGACCATTGCAAGATGAGGGAAGCAGCCAGCCAGAAGTGACCTCATCAGGAGGGAGCTGGGGGACTAAATATTCCCACTTCTCTCTCCTCCATCCCCCCAGTCCCCTACCAGGACTTCCTACTTGCTGATCCCAAGAGTAAACAGAAGACAGAGGAACCCATGGACACAGTCCCTGTAGGTCAGCCTTAGCTGGATGGAGTAGGTTTGCAGGGAATGCAGGAGGTATCCACGTGCTACCTATCCTTTCTTCTTTCTCTTCCACATCTGAAGCAGGGGTGCAATGCCTGTACGCCACCATTCTCCATTAACCATCTTTTCTCTCCCCCATGATCAACCTCTTCCTTTCTACAACGCCTTCCCATCACTGGATACTTTGGCTCAAGTTTCTTCCATCTTAAAAAAAATACCACCACCAAACAAACCTTCCCTCCTTGCCATGTGTCCTTTTAGTTTTCTGGAAGAAATGACAGCTAAGACCTGAGGGCTGAGCTGTTGTTAGGCAGGTGAAGAGTGCATTTCAGGCAGGGAGAACAATAGCCTCAGCAAAATTCCTAATGAGAAACAAGCAAGAGTCAGTGTGGTCGAAGCCTGGTAAGCAAGGCACAAGAAGAACCTGAAGGACTAACCAAGAGCCAGATCATGCAGGACCCTACAGGTTCCAGAAAGGATTTTGGATTTTGTTGTGAGGACCATGGGAAACTGATCTGGTCACTATGGCTGTATAATAAATTACCCCCAAATTTAGTGGTATGTGAACAGCCGTTTTATTTTTGCTCAAATTTTGTGAGCCAGTAATTCAGAAGTGGCTCTGCTGGGCAGTCCTTGCTCAGTTTCTCTTGTTTGGTTAAAGTCAGATGTTGCCTGGGGCTACAGTCAACTAGACTGTAGTCTAGACTGGCTGGATGGTCAAGATGTTTCATCATGATTGGCAGTAGATCCTGGGAGTATATGGAATCATAGTCTCAGAGTAGTTAAATTTTTTACAGCTGGCTTTGCCCAAAGCAAATGTCTCAAGGAAACCAGGTGGAAGCTTCATGGCCACTTGTGACCAGCCTCAGAAGTCACGCAGTGTCATTTCTACTGTATTCCATTAGTTAGAAGTGAGTCATAAGGCTATCCTAGACTCAAGGGTGAGGGAAATTATACTCCACCTCTTGATGGGGAGAGTAATAATCACATGTGGTCACATGAGCATGTGGGATGGGAGTTATTGTGGCTGTCTTTGGCAAATACAATCTCTCAACTTATTGGAATATTTTTAACACAACAGTAATGAAAGCCCATATATGTTTTACAAATATCACTATGGTTGCTGCTCAAACTACAGTTTAGAGAGTGAACGTGGGAGTCTGTGGAGGCAGTACAGGTGAGAGATAATGATGACTTGGTGCAGAGTGCTGGCAGTAGGGGAGGGGAGCAATGAGCAAATTTGAATTAAATTGTAGAGACTGTATTGCTAAGGCTTGGTGAAGGACTGGGTGTGGAGTGTGGTGTGATGGAGAAGTGATGCCAAGTGTCACTCCCAGGCTTTTGGGTTCGAAGCTACTAGGTAAATGCCAGTGCCATTTACTGAGATTGGGCAGTCAGGAAGAGGAGCAATTATGAAGGGGAAAATCAAGGCTTCACTTTAGGTTGAGTGTAAGTTGCTTTTGGGACAACTAAGTGGACTTGTCAAGAAGCTATCTACATACCCACGTCTGGATCTCAGAAGAGAATTCCATGTTAGAGATATAAATATGGTAGTCATCATCATATTGATGGTACGTAAAACCATGAGAAGGGATGAGATTCAAGTAGAAAAAGCCTGCAGAGAGATGAGAGATGAAGTATTAGGAGAGAGCACTGAGAACCTTATCTACATATTGAGCAGAGGAGCTTCCAAGTGAAACAGAACGGCCAGAGATTGAGGGTATTTTCAGTGGAGGGATATATATATTTTTTCCTAACCCACAGAAATTAATACAAAATCTCAATGTAAAAAAAAAAAACAAACAGAAATGTTAAATATGCTTCTTCAAATTATCACTTAAAAAGAATTTTTCCTTCTTGATCAAGCACCTTTCATACTTCACAGCCTAATACGTAATTTCTGATTTTCTGTGATTTCCGTGAATGAGGCATTTCTTTAAAATGATTAGTCATTAGAAATGTTATGCTAAAATGCTTATCTCTGTCTGTTTCCAAATAACTTGTTTAGCATATTGTGTTCTTTTTGTTTAGAAGCTACCTGGGTGTAAAAAGCTACCTGGGTGTAAAAATAAAGTGATAACCTAGAATTAACTTTAAAAAGTGTCACATGGTTTGCTTTATTAGAGGTAGTTTCTTCAACTTCCTACTTGTGAGAGAAATAACTATTTTGAGGTAAATGTGATGAAAACCCAGAAAGGAGGCTCCAAATAAGTTAGTAAATGTAGATGGGGTTTCTCTCAAAGAACAGACATCATGATGTGGTTTGGATGACATCAACAGTGTGGCTGGGATGTATCATCTGGTGCAATGTAAAGGTAAAACATAGAATATCCCCCTTTTTTGTGTGCAAAATCACAGGAGTGGAAACTGGCTAGGGGAGGCACAGAGGGAAGTTGACAGAGATAAGGTGAAATAATGAAGCAGAAAAATAAGAAAGACTCGTAATTCATGGCTAATGGAATGAGGAGCACATAGAGGAATTATGTGGAGCTGGTTTAATGAACATCTTTGATGCAGAGAACATTCCAGTTTTAATATTGATCCATCTCTAGAAGTGATCATCAGAACATCATTTAATTTTGAATTTTCCATCTTCTGAAACTAACACTGATCACTTCTAACAAGTGATCATAGTCTCTGTTGGAATCCTTGTCTCTCTCTCTAGAAAGAGGAGACATTTAAGGCCTGTGGGGCTAATTTTTCTCAGATAGTGGTGTTTTCACAGTATGATTTTTTTTTTTTTTTTTTTTTTTAGTGAGGAAGCTTAGCCCTGAGCTAACATCTGTTGCCAATCCTCCCCTTTTTGCTGAGGAAGATTGGCCCGGGGCTAACATCCCTGCTCATCTTCCTCTACATTATACGTGGGATGCCTGCCACAGCAGGCTTGATAAGCAGTGCATAGGTCTGCGCCTGGGATCCGAACCTGGGAATCCCAGGCCACCAAAGTGGAGTGCGTGAACTTAACCACCACGCCACCGGGTCAGCCCCCACAGTATGAATTGTGATACAGTAGCAATGAAAATCGTACTTAAGCAAGAGAGTGACATGATCGAATTTGATCTTTAGGATGGACAAGTGGGAAGCTAGTGAGACTAGAGGCAAGAGGAAAAGTTAGAACACCTGTAACAACCAAGGTGCTACAGGATGAGAAGCTGAAATGACTCATTGGTCGTGGAGATGGAGGGGAGAGCCTAGATTTGAGAGCAATTTCTGACATGGATTAAACAGATCTTAGTGACTGATTCAGTTGAGGCAGTTGAGGTAAAGGGAGGAGTCTGTGATACAACCAATGTATGCCCGTAGGTTAAACAGAAATCTAAAAGAGAAAGCAGAATATAGATATGATACCAATGAGACAACTACAAAAAACACATATGTATTATCTTCTCAACAGTTCTAGGAAGTGGGTCAGGCAGGCATTATTTTTCTTTAAGGAAATGCAGCTCAGCTCAGTTTCAAAACCTAAGATTCTCAGGATCTGTGGAATTACTTCCTTGCCACTAGCCCCCAGGGGATGGAGAATAGAAGTAAGGGAGGGGATTTATCCATCTCACATTCATTCATTCTAGCAATCACAACCTTCCCCTATACTTTTATATATGGTCCCCTCCAGGAACACAGTCCCAACCAGTCAGCTGGTTATGACAAACATCTTAGTATAAACTGAGGCAATCTCCTGATGGATTGGCTTGCATGTTACTCATTCCTTGTGCATACTGGGGAGGGCAGAAAGTCAACACCTACATTTTTCATGTTCCCTTGAAGTCAGGGTTTCATACGTGGCTCAGGTTTTATACCTACATGAGATTTGGAAGAAGGAAGTGAGCAATGTGTGGCATGGTGGTAGAAGCATTCAGTTCTTCTGGGGCTGCTCTGTTGAAAAATCTGGGGAAAGAGGTGGATCCTGGTAGAAATGAGGTTTTCCCTAGAACAGTCTCACAGTGGGTAGGGTGTGTATCTCCTGTCTGCAGTTGCTTCTGGCTGTGTAGTGTCTACTCTCGACTCTTGGTCCTTTGAGAGATGTTGTATGTCACCCAACATTCTCTAATAAATGCTTTTCTAATCTAACTAGCTAGAGTAGATTCTGTTGACTGCACCTACAAACAATGATAATACTTGAACTATATATGTGTGTGTGTGTATCTTTCTATCATCTATCTATCTACTAAGATAGACATATGTATGTTCATTTTGAGCAATTCATTTTGGCGCAAATCACAGCTTTGGTGGTGATTTTAAGCTGAAATTGACATTTTAAAATTAATAAATTATTAAAAATTATTAAAAAATTATTTAGTAGACATTAACTGAACACTTAGGATTTTTAAAACACTGTGCTAGACATGAATGAATTTGACATAGTCAGTCCTGGCCTTCAAAGAATCTCAAAATCTAGTGTTACTCTCCTGCTTAAAATTCTCACTGGAAACTAACCTAGGAGAGCAGAAACAATGCCTATCTCATTTACCACTGTTTCTAGGACCTAATACCTGTGATCCACACATATATGTGAGCACACACACATGCATACTCACAGGCTTACATATATACACATATACACTACACACATGCACACATGCATTTTTACATGAATGAATGAAACTATACACCAAAGATACTAGAAGTAAATAAAACAAGGACAGTTTCTTTTGGGCTATTTAATGCCAGACTAAAATTCTTCTTCACCCAGCCACAAAACCCTAGTTTACAAATGACTCTAAATTTTCCTAACATAATTTTCTTATAGTAAACTTTTTGTTTCTGGGGTATTTTGCTCAGGTCAGACTTAGCTCAAAGGTTTTGTTATGCTTTCTGATTGTATAGTTTTCCTAAAAATCTACTTCCTTACTCTCATCATGCAGACTCCCACTTTGTCAAAACAGGCATTTCCAGGCAGCAGCTTCTTGTAGGCACTCATCCCCCAGCCAACTATTTCTTTCCAGGACAAACATTTGTTTATCTATTACCCAGTCTATTCAATCATGCTACCCAATCCAGATAACTAGCTCTGTGGGGCTTTTTCACAATTCCATACATGATTCTTTTTCTCCCCATTTGGGGTCAGTGGTGCAGGTGGAGAGTAGGAGGCATATTTTGCCCCATAATTTTGTTTTATAAGTGAGAAAACAGTGAAATGCTGAAGCTATGAGACTTACCTGAGTTCACTCAGAACTGGAGGAAGAATCAGTTCTTGCTTCTTAAATTGTCATTTCCTTGTTATCGATGTACTTATTTAAGGTCACCTGAAATCTGTACTCTAAACACACTCCTAAGACTTTTAAAGTATGGGTGACTCAAGTATAAAATGACAATGATGGCTTAAAGGAAGTTATTGCGAGTCATCTCCAATCTCGGCTCTCAGACCACAAGTAAGCTTAAGTGGCAGCTAGAACAACATGTCACGTGATAGGCATCGGGCAGGCAGGCCTTATATTGTTTAGAAGGGGAAGCTACTTAAAGCCTAATGTGTTTTTTAGGGTTACACTCTTTGCTTGAGGCTGAAATAACTATCCATAAGAACAGAGAGCATTGTAGTCACCTCTAATAATGAACAGTCGCCCACCTGCTGCTCAAACTAGCATGAATTTTCTCCCCATTACAATTCAGAAGAAATTATAACGCATCAGTTTTTAACTTTCTTTTTCAGATTTTCCAAGAATATTGATTCTTTGAAAAACCTCAGATTCAGTCTTAGATTTCTATAGACTTGGCTCTGGTTGACATCTTTAACCTACACTGGCATCATTGAACACTTTTGATCTAGTACATCAGAATACTAGTTTGTGGCACTTCAGAAAACTGACTTGTGCCACCTTAGCTGAAACCAATTTAACAAACAATTATTCAACATCTTTCTCAGACTAAGGCTGTGTAATAGGAGCTCTGTGGATGATAGTTGGAAAAAGCTCTTTCCTATCATGGTTCTTAGACTAATTGAGAAATAGTCAAATAAAAACAAAACAAAACAAAGAAAAATCCATCTAATCCATACTAAAATATGATGTCTATAATATAGACAACTAGAAGAATGCTCTGCAACAACTGAAGCAGAGAAGAGGCAATAACTGGATGCCCAGGTTCCAAGCAATTGGTCCAATATTTCAAAGGGAGTTAACCTCGCAGACTCAAGTCATTGTCAATTATCATTCATCTTAGAGGTCTTAGAGTGAAAAGTTAGCAAACGATAAAAAAAACTAGAAAGAGAAGTCCAAATGAAACCCAAAGTAAGTAGAAAAGAAAGGGAAAATGAAGACTAGAGAAGAAATAAATTAATTAGAAACAGAAACACTAAAGAGGAAGTCAGTGAAACCAAACGTTCTTTCGATGAGAATGTTGATAAAATTTATAAGCCTTCTTCTTTTTGCTGAGGCAGATTCACCTTGAGCTAACATCTGTTGCCAATCTTTCTCTTTTTGTACGTGAGCCGCTGCAACAGCATGGCCAGTAATGAGTGGTGTAGGTCCATGCCTGGGAACTGGGCCTAGGCCGCAGAAGTGGAGCGTGCTGAACTTAACCACTAGGCCACCAAGGCTGGTCCTTAGGCTGCTATTTTTAAGAAACAGAAGACTCAGGAAGTTTTTCTTTTACTTTCCCTTTAACTGCCTAAAAGAATTTAGATAAGTGGCCTATAACAGGAACTGAGCTATTACCAGAGATATCTACAAACAATATGGGCTAGGTGTGGTGGTGGAGACTTGGCAGAGCATAGAGATCAGAGTCCTCTCCATGTCCCACTGTCTCTGCATAGCATGCCAAACATTTGTTTACCAAACATTTGCTTTTCCATCTCCATGTGAATTACCTTCCTCCTGTTTGAACTCCCAAACCACTACCCTCATCAAGCTTTTTTGTCTTCAGTTGAAGATGATATTTAAAGTGAGGGCTTTGGCCATTTGGGCCAGTTGCTTGGTTTTTCTGGATTTCTCTTATGTATACATGTTATTAAACTTTTGTTTCTTTTTCTCCTGTTAATCTGTCTCAGGTCAATTCAGTTCTTAGACCAACCAGAAGAAGCTAGAAGGGTAGAGGAAACTTTCTTCTGCCCCTACAGTTGGCAACCCAGATGGGACAAACTTTTAACTGGCTGGATGCTGCTTGTTCTGCAGTTACTACCCCTGAGAGATCCTGGACCTCTGAAAAGAGCCAGCAGGAGGTAGGGGTTCTTACCATGTCAGTCTCCCGGATCTCTGTCTGCAGGGCCCAATGGAAGTGAGAGTGGTGAGTTTTTTTACCTTTTCTAAATTTAGATTAGTAGGAGAAAATGTTTGTGAAATTAGTTTCTTGGACTTAGCAACTGATAAATTTGTTAGAGTAGTCTTTACTTTATTGATCCTTCTCCTCCCAGAAATGGTCACTGTTTTCCTTTGTCTCTGTCTGTTGTGTCATTGTCTTTTCTATGTCTTGAGAGCTTGGCTTTGTGACCAGTAAGAATATTCTCTCTGGTCTCTAGCAGCCAGAGGATACATGTTCTGGTGTGCATCTTGGCAGCCAGTTGAATAGACTGGGGTTCTGAGACACTCAGCTCTTTGTCTGGCTGTGCCAGCTCTCAGGGGAGTTTGTCTTAAGGAGTCCCAGTCCACAAGGGGCCTTTGTCATCTCAACCTGAGTTGCTTTGTTAGTGCTGGAAAAGCCCATTCCAGTAGTGCCTGCTCAGTGTCACAGATTAGCAAGGCTGTGAATGGAGACCAGAGTCTCCCACTAGAGACCGGTGTGTCATGGGAGACTGGAGACACTGTTTTCACTATACCATCCTTACCACCTGTGCAATGAAGGCCTTTATTTTCACTAATTATTTTTGGGAGTGAATTTCTGGATCTTGTGAAGGTTGCTTCTTTTGTAGTCTCCTTTGGGGACACCTCTTAAGTCCATGGTTAAGCAATAAAAGGCTTATTGATTTGAGTTACTATTAAGATCCTACTTATTAATGGCCTGATGATGGATCCTTTAAATTGGAAAAACTTCTAAATTGGAAAACTTTTTTAGAAAGCTCTCATCATAAACAGCTGTTTTATTGGTACCTATGGAAAGACCAAATTAAAAATGTGGATACAAAGAAATATAATGACTAGCCTTAAGAACTTACCAAATTTGTGGTCTCAGCTTCCACTTATGGGTCCTACAGATGCTAATGAAAACACTAGGTTAATCAACAAGAGAATGGGAAGAAACCAAAGAGAAAATCAAGAGTCTCTTCCCCACAAGGTGTAAATTTTTAAAGAGTTATTAAGAAATAAAGTAAATAGAGTAAATATTGAAAGAGATGGAACAAAGAGGAATCAGAAAGGGAAGAATCTCTGGACTCGTCCCAGTGGGGTGGAAATCTTTATATGGTTGCTAAGAAATGGGATAAATAAAACAGACATTGATGGGGTTAAAACAAACATTTTAATACAGCATTACCCAAGGTTGGGTGGGCCAAAGGTACCCCTTGCTGGTCCCCCAACATTAAAGGACATCATACAAGTCTGCTTTATTGACCCCAGTTTGGAGAAATTTAAAAAGTTGGAAGGCAGAGATTACAATGAGAAACCTGACCAACAGTTGCTTGGGGCAAGATTTAGGTCGGTTAATCAAGTTAAAGGTTGACAAAATGGCCAGGATCCTGTGGCTTGACTTCTTGCTGGGGACTGAAAGCCTTTTGCACTGGAGTGGATAAAATGGCTGGAAGATGGAGAGGAGAAATTTCTGGGACTCCTTGATGTGGGAACCCATAAGCTATGATATCAAAACCCACTGGCGGGACTTTGGCTCAGGCTACAATTAGATTGAGAAAACATAAAAGTGTAAGGGTTGATAGGATTATAAAGGTTGGAATGTTTAAGCAGGTATTATATGAAGAGTTTACATCAACTGTCCCTGAGTGTTTTATGGGAATGGATGTTATGTCTGGCCAGGAACACTTCCTCTACCCAGTATTATAAGACTGAGACTTGTTGATGGGGTCCTAGCAGAAGCTATGGTTAGAGGCATGAGTTGACGGAATTAAGATGAAAGTGTGTAGGAGAATTGGTGTATTTGAATGAGTTTTATGTGAAGTGATTGTATCTCCTTTGCTTGACTGTATTATGGGGATGGACATTGTGTCTCACTGCAGAACATTTCTTCTGCCTAATGTTGTAAAATAGAGGGCACGTAAATCTTGCTCTTCCTAGCCTCAGGCAAGGCTAATTAAACATGCTAAAGGGAGTCAACAGAGTTGCCTGAGCCCAAACAGTATGAGATGGAAACAGTATGAAATGGAAGCTAATATTCAGGGGTTAATAGGAATGAGAATGGAGCCTCCTCTGTCCAGTAAATATTGGTCTTGGTTAAATTGTGCGCTTGGAAAGAGGTCTTTGTTAAATGCTTTGTGCAGACTTTTTGAAGGCATGGTACATTGTCCCAAAGATCTAGAACATAAAAATCTTTTGATTTACCTCTTAGTTAGAAATCTCCTGGATATAAAGAAGCAAGTTAAAGAAAATGTATTTAGATGAGTGGATCAGCCTTTTTGTACCATTCACACTACAACCCAGGTATTGGAGGGATTCAGAGCAACTATCTTTGTCTTGCAAATCTCTACAAAATCAGAAATGTAAACACAGCCCACAATTGCCTGAGACTGAGCCCCGTTAGCACAATTAGTAGAACCTGAAACAAACAAAATATAATAAAATACTAAAACGTTAATTGTTAAACAAGCCTTAAGTTTACCTACTTTTGTCTTCTATTACAGAGAAACTGAAGATGGCTGGGTGTATTAGTAAACATGTCTTGTGCTTTACTGAAAGATTGTACAATGAAGTAGCATATGTTTCTAGAAATTATGAAAGATATTTATAAATTTGCCAAGCCACAGAATACTAATGTAAAAGACAGTTCATAATTGTTTATTTATTTATTTTTTGCTATAAATTAAGATTTCTAAGGGTTAAAAATTCTAATTAGTATATGTAATTAAAACTACTAAAACAATAAAGGAAACATCTTAGTATGCAAGGAAAATAAAATGTGCGTTTTTATTAAAATATATGTATATAAGGAATGGAAATGCATTTTATTAAGGAAAAAAAGTTAATTTTGTCCTAAAGAGAGGTGAAAAAAAAGAGGGACAAAATCTGAATGTACAAAAGGAAATTATAGAAGGTTTGTGAAAAGGGAACCTTGAGAAAAGAGTTTTATGTGTGGTCAAGCTGGCTAAGATTGAAATGAATTTAATTAAGTAAATGAGTTTTAATATCAAAAGTAAGCTGGTGCAAAATTAGAATTTTATTTTTCTCTCTCTTAAAAGAATGGTTATTTTTTACTTTGGTTTTCTCTTGATAAAGAGATTGTGAAAGGTTTTTCTTTACTTTTGAGTAGTTGCCTAAAAAGCAGGGATTTTATGTTTTATCAAAATAATTTCCTATGTTCAGAAAGCTGAGACCTCTCTATTAGAAGAGCTAAGATTTTCTTTCAACTGTTTAACTTTCTGTGTTTGCCTTAAACATCTTCTATTGTCACTTTGGTTAAATAAATAGTTAAATAATGTTTCATATTGATCTATGATCCTATTTAGTAAAGTGTCCAAATCTTTGATATTTTTAACAAATTTCCAAAACTCAAATTCTAAAAACGAAGTCTTTTTGACCTGAAAGAAACTTTGGAATTTTTCCAGAGGGCCCCTGAACATTTCAAAATTTTGCTAAACCAATTAGCCTTATTTGGTATGCTAAATTGTTCAAATAAGTGATGATAAACCTTCTTAAGTTATATTGCATTGGTGAATTAATATGAATGTTCTAGAAATTATATGAAATTCCTAAAGATCTGACATGTCCCAGTATAATGTTATCAGTCAAAATTCTAGTCACTATCTTTAAATATGTGTCACAGAAATAATCAAATTTCCTTGTCAATTGCATTGCAATCAAATCTTTAACCATGTCATTTTAAGTCTTTTGTCATTTACAGAGAGTTATTGTTTTACTCTGAGGCTTTTGCAAATGTGTTTCATCTCCAGAGAGATTCATGGAAAGGACTCTGACACTCTAGAATACAGGTTTCTGATAAACTTTTAGATCATAAAACCGAACTGGGTAAGAAATTACAGAACTCCAATGGAGAAACTGATGGCTTCATAAAACTGCTAACAAAAGATCAAGGTCAAGAATTGATTGCATGGGACTGAATGGACTGATGAAGATGATTATAATTTTTATGACTTTTTGTTTGAAATATTGCTGATTTTTTGAGTGGTTTTTTTCCCCCCAGATTTAAGGAAACCCTTTTATCTTTTCTCTTAAGCTAACTATGACTTACAGCAATTTGGTAAATTATACCTTTGTAAGCAATATTGAAACATTTATGTTTTTCTCCCTACCTGATCCCTCCAGAATTTGGAAACTCTTAGTGAGTGAGTCTCCTTGTTTTCATGGCATTATAGTTATTTACATAAGTTCAATAAGAATCTGTTCTACTTACAACAGGACACAATGGGAAACATTGGTTATATTACCAAGGCTTTAACAGGAATGTCATATTTGAGTGAGACACACATAGACATGGATACGACAAGACAGATTTAAGGAACTGAAGTTGACTTTATTGAACCAAATTAAGCCATTCAGAAAAAAACAAACAAAAGAATTAGCCAAATACTTTGCTTACAGGATTCCTAGCAGCCTAACCAGGTGAGTTAAGAAGGTCACTTCCTGGCAGGTGTAGGAACCTAGTATTTTGGGGGGATCTCAAGAAGAGAGAAATTCACCCACATCTATAGGTGTTACAGGTGGAGTCTGATGACAAGTCCTTGGTATTGCTTCCTGGGCTAGAGGGACTGTTAAAAGTCCAATCTGACATTCTTTAGGAAAAGTTCCAGCAAAGCAGATTTAAAAGAGTATGTATGATCAATCACTATTCTTGCTGTACTTGTGTAAATAAACAGGCTAAGTTTATTGAAACTAGACTTATTTTGCAAACAAATTAGTCTTAATTTATCTATCTTTGGTAGAAATGATCATGATTTTAGAGAGAAAAATTATATTTCAGTAGAAACTATAATACACTCTTGTGGATACTACATTCCAGTTCTGTTAATTGTCTTTGAGGTTTTGTTTTCTACCTGTAAACTAAACTGGATCCTGAATTCTAGTTTCCTCAAATATTTGGCTACAACTCTCCAAACTAATGTTTCCAAGTTTTCTTCCACTTTGACTTGAAATAATTGAGAACTAAAGCTGCCCTTTTTCTGAAGCCCTGCAAACTGAAGTTGAACAACTTGATATAAACTTAAGAGAGATCACCACAATAGCCCATGTTTAGGCAATCTTCGTGCCTGTTGCTGTAAGCCACTCAGAAAGTTACTTGAAGACTTAATGACATCATCAGAGACATTTCAAACTGCAAAAGATGCTTCAACCTTGACGTTTAGAAATCTTCTTGACTGGCTGCCTCCTGGGCTCAGAAACTGGTTTATAACTTGCTCCCACCATTAACCTTTGTTTTTCTTTTGTTTTCATAGAAAAGCTTGTTATTAAGTACCTGATTGCTTGCTTACACAATATAGGCCTAGTTTGGGAGCCCATCTGCATCACTGCCCCCTGAAATGAATTTAACTGGACTGACCTGTTGTCAGGACTAAGAGACTGGTTCCATGAGATGGAGCAATCTATCAAATTAGCTCCTGGATTGTGAAACTTCTTGTTTGAAGTTTTGAAGACAGGACTTAAAGGGAATAAAATTTGCCACCTCAAAATGTGTCTCTGTATCATGAAGATTATTTTAGGCTGATTATTTTTAAGAAATGGAAGACTCAGGAAATTTTTCTTTTGTCTCCCCCTTAGATGCCTAAAAGTATTTAGATAAATGGCCTGTAACAAGAACTGAGCTATTACCAGAGATATCTACAAAGAATATGGGCTAAGTTTGGTGGGCGAGAAGACTTGGCAGGGCTTAGGGATCACAGTGCTCTCCATGTCCCATTATCTCTGCAAGGCATGACAAACATTTGTTTACCAAACATTTGCTTTTCCATCTCCATGTGAACTTCCTTCCTCCCCTTTGAAGTCCTAAACCACTACCCCCAACATTCTCTTTTGTCTTTAGCTGATAACAGTATTTAAGGTGAGGGCTTTGGCCATTTTGGGAGTGTTACGCAGTTTTCCTGGGTTTCTTTCATGTATACATGTTATTAAACTTTCCTTTCTGTTTCTCCTGTCAATTTGTCTCATGTCAATTTAATTCTTAGACCAACCAGAAGAACCTAGAAGGGTAGAGGAGAATTTCTTCCTCCTCTACAGACACAACAGCCATAACTCAAAAAGAAATAGTTAATCTGAATGGCCTTATGTCTCTTAAGGAATTTGAATTTCCAGTTAAAAACCTTCAGACACACACACACACACACACACACACACACATTCATCACACAAAAGCCAACTCCAGGCACAGATGACTTCCTTGGTGAATTCCACCAAACATTTAAGGAAGAAATAATAGTAATTCTATACAAACTCTTCCAGAAAATTGAAGAGGAGGGAATACTACTCAGATTATTCTAGAAGTCAACATTATCTTGATGCCAAAGTCCAACAAGATAACAAGAAAAGGAAACTACAGACTAGTATTGCTAATGAACATAGATGTAAAAATTATAAATAAAATTTTAGAAAATTAAATCCAACAATACATAAAATAGGAGAATACACCATGACGACATAGTGTTTATCCCAGGAATGCAGGATTGGTATAATATTCAAAAATCAGTCAATCAGTCAATGTATTTCACAATATTAACAAACTAAAAAAAGAAAACCTTTATGATCATCTCAGTGGAAACAGTAAAAAATTAGAAAGAATTCAACATCCATTTATGATAAAAACTCGCAGCAAACTAGGAATAGAAGAAAATTCCTTAATTTGATAAGGGCATCTAGGAAAAATCTACAGCTCACAATACATTTAACTGTGAAAGACTGAATGTTTTCCCCTAATATTAGGAAGAAGACAATAATGTTCACTCTCACTATGTTTATTCTGCATTGTACTGAAGGGTCTAATCAGTGAAATGAGGTGATAAAAATAAAAAAAAGTCATGCAGATAAGAAAGGAAGAATTAAAACCATTTATTTGCATACAACATAATCATCTATGTAGAAAATCTGATGAAATCTACAAAAAAGCTACTAGGACAAATGAGCAAGTTAAGCAAACTATTTACAATCACATAAACATATGATACATTTAGGGATAAATATGACAAATATATACAAAACTTGTATAAAATAAACTACAAAAAGTTTAATGAATAAAACAAAAAGTTTCATTTACGTCAATTGTTAAGATATCAGTTTCCTCTAAACTGATCTGTAGATTCAATACAATTCCAAACAAAACTTAAGCATGCTTTTTCCTAGAAGTTGACAAGCTGATTCTAAAATTCATATGGATATGCAAAGGTTCTAAAGAACCAAAAGAACTTTGAAAAGGAAGAATAAAGTTAGGGACTAATACTACCTCATTTCAAGACTATTTATAAAGCTATAGTCATGACAGTGGCCTGTAAATAGACAAATAGATCAAAGGAACTGAACAGAGAGTCCAGAAACAGACCCACACATATATGAGCAACTGATTGTTGACTGAAATGCAAAGGCAACTCAGTGGAAAAAGGACAGCGTTTTCAACAAATTAGCTGAAACAATTAGATAGCTGTATGTCAAAAAAAAAAAAAAAAAAAAAGCACTTGCATTTATATCTTGCATCATTTACAAAATTTAACTCTAGATGAATCATAGACCTAAATGTAAATCCTAAAACTAAAAAACTTCTGAAAGAAAACACAGGATAAAATCTTTGTAATATCGACTTGGACAAAGATTTCTTTGACATGACACTAAAAGTATAATCAATAAAACAAGAACAGTCATAAATCGGACTTCATCAAAATAAAAAACTTCTCTTCAGAAGATACAGTGAAAAGAATGAAAAAAAAAAAAACAAGACACAGAGGGTGAAAATATTTGAAAATCACATATCTAGTAAGGGACCAGAATCCAGAATATATAAAAACCTCTCAAAACTCAATAATCAGAAAACAAAAATCTCAATAAGAAAATGGACAAGAGATTTGGACAAACATTTCACCAAAGAAGATATACAGAATGAAAACGTGCACAATATCTTTCAGAAAATGCAAATTAAAAACCACAATAAGATATCCCTATACATCTAATAGAAGAGCTAAAATTAAGAAGACTGGCTGTACCAAGAGTTGGCAATAACGTGGAACTCTTACATTGCTGGCGGGTATGTAAAATTGTATAACCACCTTGGAAAACAATTTGGCAGTTTCTTAAAAAGTTAAACATATACCTCCTATATGATCCAGGTATTCCACTCCCAAGTATTTCTCAAGAGAAATAAAAGCATGAGTCCATACAAAAACTTGTCTATGAATGTTCATAGTAGCTTGACTTGTAATAGCTAAAATTTGGAAACAACTCGTATGTCCATAACAGGTAAATGGGTAAACAAACTGACGTATATTAACATAATGAATCCTACTCAACAGTAAAAACTATTGATTGAACTATTGATATATGCAACACCTAAATGCATTTCAAAATAATTATATTGAGTGAAAGAAGACAGACAAATAAGAGTACTTACTGAGTCATTCCATTTACATAAGCTCCTAAAACAAGCAAACTAATCTATACTCACAGAAAGCAGATCAATGGTTGCCTAGTGATGGAGGGAGGGGTACCAGGAAGGGAGGCAAAATGAGATTACAAATGGCAGGAAGAAGCTTTTGGAGGTGATAGACATGTTCACTCTCTTGATTGTGGTGATGATTTCATGAATGTATGCATATGCCATAACTTATCAAATTGTAAACTTTAAATGTGTGCAGTTTATTGTATGTCAATTAAAACCCAAAGCTGTTAAAAATGCAAAAAACAAGTTGACAAAGGAATAATGGCTAGGATTAAGGGAAAAGAGAGAGGTTATCTGAATGCTTTTCATGGAGAGGAGGACAAATAAAAATACAAGTGATATGGGGAGACCAAGAGGGAAAAGAGAGCTTGCAAGGATTGGAGCAATTCAGATGTAATTTAAATCTTTAATCCTCTCAACCACTTAAGGAAATTCTCATAAAAGAATGTTTCCAAACATTTCAAATTATAGCCACTAAATCTTGCTACTCATCCTACTCTGAAACATGTCTTAAGGGTCTGTTGTACGGCAGATGCTTTAAGTAAAACCATCTTTTGTCCCTCAGAGGAAGAAACTCCTGCAAATAAATGATTACAAGATAGTGAACTATCTATTCTCTCCATGGGAGAACTTTCTGTTCCTGACAGGATAGTGAAATACCATGGGCTGCTGGCTCCATCCCTCAACTCCAACCCTGGGGATGACAAGAACAATCCAGATGATATCAACATGGAGGAGGTCAGAGTGAGATCAAAAGGAGATCAGAGACAGCCAATGTTCTAGTCTTGTTTGGAGGGAAACTAGAAATAATGATAATTTTTTTTTGACATTGATATAAAACTGTAAGTAAAGTCGACTTTTTTGCAATTTAGAAGTAATCACCAGAAAAATAAAAATTGAATGCATAACTTTAAAAATTTAAAGTCAGCAGGAGATCAGGAAGAAACAAAAAGAAAAGATGGTAAATAGAAAATTTTAAATAGGATGGTTGAAATAAATCCTTACATGGCAGCATTTTCAATAAATTAATTGGGGGTAAAATTACCAATTGAAGTATAGATACTGTCAGATTTTGAAAACAAATATCCACAAACAAGATCCAGCACTATCTTGTCTATAGGAGGCACAAAGAATAAGTTTGAAAATTAAGGGGTGGTAATATATATTCCCTCCATGTAAATAATAAAAAAACTTGGAGTAGGGATTTTAGTATCTGAAAAAATATAATGAAAGGCAAAAATAACATAGGGAGACAAAGAAGTATGGTAATACCAATAAAAAAGTATATGTTATAACAATGTGGAACACATATTCATCTAATAATATAGCCTTTACATTTATAAAGCATCAAACTGTAGAGTTAGGTAAAGAAATAGAGATATTAATAATGTTAGTGAGAGCTTTCTTTTAAATGCACCTGTTTCAGAAATTGAAAGACTAAGCAAACAAAAAATAAAGTAGAAGATATATAGAATTTTATAACAAATTTTGTAACTAGAAGCTTTTAATTAAATACACATTGCTTTTGAGAGGCACATGCTATATTTAAAAATATGTACTAGACCACAGAGGTAATACCAGTAAATCCCAAAGCATTGACATCATATGGATAATGTTTTCTGACCACAACATAACACAGTCAGCAATCAATAATAAAAGGATAGCTTAAAAAAGTCTATCCCTGTATATCTTAAAAAATATTCCTAAATAATTCCCATGTGAAAGAGAAACATATGAAATACTTAGAGCTGGATAACAAAGTAGTACATATCAAAATTTGTGGAACAGAGCTAAGGACTAGTTGAAACTGATTATATTCTTGGATAACAGGAAAGAAATTACATAAACTAAACATTCAAGAAGCTAGTAAAAGAATGACAGAGTAAATATAAAGCAACAAGAATGAAAGAAATAACAATGAAAAAGGCAGAAATTAACAAATTTTAGAACAACAACAATAACAAAAAAATGGGGAAATTTGACACAAAAGTTGAAAAGACTAGTAAGATCTCTGGTACGACTAACTACAAAAGAGAAAGCAATAATGAAATGAAAAGAAGGGTGTTACTACAGTTATAATAATGAAGATTTTATAAATAACTAAAGAATATTTTGAAGAAAAATGTGCCATAAAATTGGAAAACCCAGAGTAAATATATAAATTTCATAATATGTCAGAATTGTCAGAAGAAATGGAAAACTATATAAAAAATTATGATTGCAGAAATTAAGTGATAATCAATCCTCCATTCCCCATCAAATACTCTCCCCTAATCATTTCTGGTTCAAATAGTTTTTCTGATTCATTCTACAAACTTCAAAGTAAAGATAATCCCTATATAGATTGCTCCAAAAAATAGAAAAAGAGGAAAATGCTTATCTCATTTTATGAGACTAGTACAAGTTGATACTAAAGGACAGTTTAGGAAAAGATAATTTTAGGTTAATATTGCTTAGGAATGGGTATAAAAGTTTCTAAATAAAAATACTATCCTTCTAAATCAAACACTCTGTTTAGAATTAACACATCATAATCAGGTAGATTTTTTCCGGGAATACAAGGATGGTTGCATATCAGAAAAATCTATCAGCATGATTCACCAGATTAATAGACTAAAGAAAAAAATCGATTGATGTTGAAAAATCAATTGCCAATCTTCCACACACATTTACTATGAAAACTCCCAGAATAATAGGTATAGGAAAAAAATCCTTAATTTAGTAGTGGCTATTGACCCAAATCTGAAAGCACACATACTGCTTTTGATAAAATTTAGATTTTTAGGTAAAAATCTAACATTTATTATAAAACAAGTAGGTTTGCAATTGCTGCTACAGTTCAACATGGAACTAGAAGTCTTGGCTAATTAAATAAAAATTTTTAAAAAGCTATAAGATTAAGAATAGAGTAGATAAAATTATTACTTATAGGTGTTATCTTTATTAACATATAAAACCCAAAAGAATCACAGAAAGACCCATACAACTAATAAGAAATTTCAAAAGGGTTTCTGGATACAATATCAGCATGCAACATTAGTAGTGTTTTCCTATACCAGCAGTAACTAATTAAAAGTACTTTTGAAAAATAAGATGCCATTTACAATAAAAATAGCAACAATAAAATATCCTATACATTGTCTATGATTTACAAAGAGTAATAAAGTATTCGGAAGTCCTTTAGGGAGATAATGTTAAAAATATATTAAAGAACGTTGTGTCAACATGAAAAAACTTAAGCAATGACTAACACTGTAAACATATTAATTCTCCTCAAATTACTTTGTGCGAGGCATCAGTAAACTAAGACCTGAGGATCACATCCACCCCACCATCTCCTTTTGTAAATGAAGTTTTATTGGAACACAGCCACACTCTTTGTTTATATATGTCAAAGCTGTTTTTGTTCCATAATAGTAGAGTTGAGTAGTTGCAACACAGACTATATGGTCTGCAAAGCCTAAAATATTTACTGTTTGGCTTTTACAGAAAAAGTTTGCAGACTCCCAATTTACCCATTTAATGCTATTTCATGGAAGATGTCCTCAGTATTTCTTGGGCAAATCGACAAACTTACTTTGAAATTATATGAAGACTAAATCCACGAATAGTTAAAGATTCTGAGAAAGATAGTGGAGGTTGGCCTTATTAGATTAAGACATATTACTAAGCTACTTTAATAAAACAATGTGTACTGTGCAGGAACAGATAAAAAGACCAATGCTACACGACAGATTCAGACCCAAGTACAATGGGAACTTGTTATAAGATAGAAGTTCCCCACAAATTAGTGGGGAAGGAAGGATAATTTAGTAAATGGTTTTGTTAAAGGCTATCACTGTATGAATAAAAGTAAGGTTGAATCCCTTCCTCACAACCTTATCCCATGTGTAAAGATAACCTGCAAAGTAAGTAAAACTGAAATATGGAAAGTAAAACTGTAGAGTCAAACGGAAAAATCTCCGGAAAATAACTTTGTGACTTTAGGATGGTGTACAGCTTTTGAAATAAGGCTCTTAAAATACAGACTGTAAGTAAAATCAAATTATAAGGTTAAGAAGGGTTGATGGGTTTGTCAATATATATAAAAAAATTCCTTTTAACAAAGTATGCCATGAAGAAAGTTAACAGATTTATGATAAACTGTAAGAAGGTTTTTGCAAAATCTATAATCAACAAAGCATTTATAGCTAGAAAAATAAAGCAATACCTGTAAATCTGCAAGAAAAAAACAAAAGTAAAAATGACAAAGGAATCAAATAAGAATTTTCAGAAGGGGAAGCTAAAAAAACAAAGTATATGAGAGAGGTTCATTTTCAACAGAAATCAGTGAAACCAAGTTCAATTAACGATGAGATACTACTTTACACGCACTAGATTGCAAAAATTAATTTAGTTGGATAATATCAAGTGCTGAAGAGAATATGGGGAAAGAGGAACCACCCTGGTCTGCTGGGTGGACTGTTAATTGGTGCCTCCTTTTAAAAGAATAGTGTAGCTACACTGAATGAAATTAAGTATGTGATACACTATGACCCTGCAATCCTACTTCTGGGTAAATATCTCAGAGCAATTCTGCTACAAGTGCAGAAGAGATATCTGTAAGGTTATTCATTTCATCATTGTCTGTGGTATTAAAAGTCAAAGTGACATCACTAGAAGATAAGGTAATAAAAGGTGTTTTTTGCAGATGATGGAAACCATACAGCAGCTGGAAGAAATGTATTAGATCTACATCTACCAATATGGATAGATTTCACATAGATTTGAATAGAATAAGAGTGATAGCACTGGATCATTTTGAAAAATTAAAAAATTTCCCACAAAATTAATAATTTTTATATTTGAGGATATGTTTGAGAATAAAGGCATGATAGAAGGATTGGAAAGACATACAGTAAATCCACGACAAAGAGTATTTAGAGTCAAGGGGAATGACAGCAGAAATAGTAATAATAATAAACAAAAAATAAAAAAACAAATGGGGGCTTTCGTGGCCTAATAATGATAGTTTGCTATGAACTGAGGGAGTCACCTGAAATAAACACTGAGCGTACCCTAGAACCCCCGTAAAGAAAGGGCAGCTTTCTCAGTGACAGTGATACAAGACAGCAACCACAATGGACTTGAGAGTAAAAGTCCTTGCAATTTCTGACATTGGAAGATCTTGAGAACGAGCAGCAGATGGCATAGTTAGCTGGGATCTAGAAAATGACGAAGGTGTGCTATACACAAGATGGACAGGGACGGTAATTGGACCTCCAAGAACAATTTATGAAAACCAATTATCCAGTCTTAAAGTAGAATGTAGACTTTAATTGCCAAAAGCACTTCCTGCTTTAAGATTCCTAAGCAAAAGTTTTATAAACAGAGTCAACAGTTCTAATGGAGTAGTGGACTCAGATGCTGTCACCAACTGAAAGTTTTTTAGCTCAAATTTTGATTTAGGGAAAAAAAGCAGTAATTTACCAGGATTGCTCAGCCCTGACAGCTCTCAAAGGCCTTGGTGATTACATTTGGAGAAAGGACACATAGAGACACTTGTAAGCACACACATTTCCTCTGAATGAATCGTTTTCTTTTTTCATGTTTACTTTTGCTTTAGAAAATTGAGAAGATGTGCTTTAAACAAACAGAGCTCTGGTCTGATCACTCTTGTCCATTTGAGTACTAATGTGGAATCTGACAAATATAGATCAGAACTAGCCATGCATTCAGGGCCTGCCTGGATTTTGGTGCTTCTGCTTCCTATGTTCTTTCCTAGGGGTTAAGACAGAACTCAGCATGCCCAGCATCCCCCAAATTGGCTGGTTTCACTTCTCAGCAAATCACCACCTTTACTGATTTTCTTTTTGGGACTACTACGTGCTGAAATGTGGATGCAAACCAAAATAAATCAATTCATTTTGTCCTAAGGATTTTTTTTTTTGTTTTAAGTCAGTATTTGAGTAAAATCATCTTTCGAAGCAGCAACTATCAACTCTGAAAAGCAATTGATGGTTTCATTAATCTTTTTCTTGGGAAAACCTTAGTTGTAAGGCTGTACCATCTGTAAGTAGAAATTAACATAGCAGTATTTCTTAAGAAGGCTTTTTAATGTCAGATCGTTGCCTGATTTAAATATAATAAAAAGCACGTGTTTATAAAAACCCAACTCTACTTCCGTTGCTAATAAAATCTATAAAAAAAAACAAATTGTAGGACAAGTAGGAAGATAGAGCATCTGGCTGTGGATAATAAAGGGTCTGTCAAGTAAGATTTCATAGGGAGATAGCTGGTGAGCATCAGCGACTGGAAGGATAAATATGTTTTTGTAAGTGGGACTGGGGCACTATAAACAGAGGGAAAAGAATATTTAGAGGCATGGGAGAGACCAGCAAAGCTTTCTACTGTGATTGCAGTTTAAAATATTGACTTTCACATGAATTTGGGGTAGGGTTAAGATAAAGCACGATGGTGACTCCAAGTCATAGGTCTGCATCTTTAAATTCATGAAAAAAATATATGTATATCGCCCACCATTACAGAAAACACTTTGGGGATGTGTATCTTATAATCCTACTATCTTAACTCCAGTTCCCAAGAAAAGAGTGACTGAGAAAAATCTTACAAGCCAATTTTTATTAAAGAATGCAATTCTAGGATTGCATTCAAAGTCTGGATTATTGTTCCTGACTCATTACTCATTCTTTTTTTAATAGAAATTTATATCCTTGCACACTCTTTACCATGTGACTTTGCAGTCCTACAACTGGGTTGGGCAGAGTTTATTTTCCCGCCCCACTGATGTTGGGCTCAGACACACTTATACAGAGTGGCTCACTGAGTGTTACTGACCAACTGATGAAAAACACAACAATGGGATGCTTTGTCAAGATTAACCACAAAATGATAAAGCCTAGACCACAGAATTCCAAGCTGTAAATAGGTTCCGAGCACAAAGGAATCCTACCCAGTTCAGTTGTACCCACACATCTGAAAATCAATGTGGTCAGGATTTGAGAAAGAAGTCTGCCAGCCAGGGCTCGGATGTACTTGTCTGAGACAGTAGCTGAGGCAAATAGACCTTGCAGATGGAGGGAAAAGTGTGGCAGTGGAAATGAACTGGGGAAGATAGTAGTTAGCCAGCAAGCTGAAGATAACATTGTCAGGGTGGAAGGGTGAGAATGGGTTGGACAACTCCAACCAGCTGGAGTCAAAGAGTATTCTCTCTCACAGGTAAGGCTGTCCCTCCATTGCCACGCTAGTCCACATATTTCTGTGTAAAGCCTCTTTATAATTTTGCACCAAAGCCAGCGCTGAGATTGAACACCTAGGTAGCCTACCTTAGTGGGTATCATCACAGACTTGGGAATCACAAAGATCTGGGTTCACATCCTGACATCTTTTCTGTATAACTGTGGGCAATTTTCTAAATTTCTGTAAGCCTTGGTTTCTCATCTATAAAATTAAGATAATGAAAGTCACTACTTCATTGAGCTGTTGGGCAGGGATAAGGAGAAATGATTGAATGCATGTTTTGTAGTCATTTGCACTGTTGGATGGGAGATCCTCCACCTCCCAGGTCCGTGGTAGCATTGCATGTCTCAGCTTTTTGTTGATTGGGTGGGGCCATATGACTTATACTGGCCAATGAGCTGTGAATGGAAGTGGCGGGTACCATTTTAGGGCTGATAGAAGACCTTCCAAAGACCCCTTTCCCTCTAGCATAATGATGAAATATTCAAGATGGTGGTTGCTCTGTTAATTTGGCTCCCTAAATAACTGCTACAGTCAAAATCCCGTTGCTGATCTGCAGTGTACCTGTATTGTGAGCAAGTCATATACTTTCATTGTTATAAGCCACTAAGATCTTTGATGGTGTTAGTTACAGCAGCATAACCTGTCCCTTCCTGATATAGCATGAAAGCACTTAATATAGCTTCAGGCACATGGCAAGTACTCAAAAATATAGTTATTAAAATGAGAATCTTATGGTTCAATTAGGCATAGTCTCCGAAGATTTTTTGTTGTAATGTCTTATCATTAGCAGGAAGGAAATATAGGAAGGAAGAAGCAAAAAGACCTGAGTATCTGTGGAATTTTGAGGTTTCTTTTTTATAATCATTAATGTTATGATCATTATGAATAAGTATACAGGTAGATCATTATTGCACATGCAATTATCTTAGAAAAGTCTGAATGTGTTGAAACAAGTAATTGATTGCATGAAAAGTTTATGCAGAAGCTTAAGGATAAATGCATGTCAATTTCCTCTCCTAATTTAATACC